>NC_080080.1:5641706-6010425 GCF_949987535.1 Balaenoptera acutorostrata | reverse complement strand
AAAAATAACAATAAAATTAACTAAAGGGCAGATAAAGAAAGGTGTTAGGAAACATCATTTTGTGATCTGAAATTCTAAGTGTCCTAATAGTCACAATGGGGTTGTCTGTGTGTGTTTGTGTGTTTGTGTGTGTGCGTGTAAAATAGTCAAGATAATTCATTTTCAATTTTGAAGCTTCTGCTAAGCTCAGTGGATTGTATTTTGTCATAATAGGGCAGTGATTTCCTTTTTTTTTGTAGCAGTAGCATCTCTTTTGAACAAAATCTTATTTGAATCAGTGTGAAAATGGATGAAGGTGGCTTTACTTTGGCTTGAGCAGCATGCGTGTCCCTAAGCCTGTTCTCTTGATGCTTATCTCATTGAAACTTTGTGTAACCAGTAGGTTTCTGAAGATCTTTTTGGAAGAAACCATTTTGTAGACAACAATATGGCAGGAAAAAGCTTCCACAATGGAAATATGAGACTTAACTGTATAACTTATTAATCAACCGTGAACAAGTCATAATCTGAAACATATTTTCATTTGTAAAATGGAGATGATGATAACTAATTCAATAGAATGAATGTCAGAATGGTGACTGACAAGCAGTTGGTGCTCAGCCACTCAGTTGCCCACAAATTTGTCTCCAGATGCTTGTAATCATACATCACAAACTGGTTTCTGCAGGAAGCACACTCTTAATACGTAGATTAGCATGCAGTGCATCTATGATGGAGTGCAAATGGGATCAATTCCTTCGGAAAGGATAAGAAGGAAGTGGATAGAGCAAAGGGAAAAGTTGAGTTTCTATGAGGTTCCAACAAAGACATTGTCTAACCCTAGGAGGAGCTCGGAAACAAAATGGCTCAGCAAACGTCCCATATCAAGCCAAAAAGGCTGGGCATCTTATACCCATGCCACTCGTCCAACAACACAGGACACTCCACGTAGGGTGTGACCACCTCCCTGGGACTTTTAAATCCATCTTCTACTGTCTGCCCTGGCAATTCAGATATTTAGATTTCATATAACATGAGCCATTGTTTTTCAAGTGTTTCCAGGAACCAGCCTAGTATCAAGTTGGAACCATCTCCCAGGGTCTTTGCCAGAGTATTCAAACTTCTATCTTGGAAGAATGCTCCAAAATTAAAAACCAAACGAACAAAAAACTCTCCATTATCCAATACTGCTTCCTAGTCCCCTATAATAACCACCCTCAGAGTCCATATGCCTTCTGTGCGTACACCTTCTAGCTGCTGTCAACTCATGCTGGCTGTCTTAGAGCTCCTTGGGGATATAGCCCCTTTCTTCTAGTAACAGCCCCAATGTGCTCCTGGCTGGATTATTCAGTGGTTTAAGACTAGGTAGAGACTTAGTATCCTGTAGGAAAAGTGGGGGCAGCTCCTGGATAGAGGGTTGTATTGAAGGACAGAAACATCTTAATTATCTTTAAAAAACAGTAGTGTACTCACTCTTAACAGGACATGGTGGACCACTTCAGACGACTCATACACTTCAGGTGAATCTGGGAATTCAAGATCCTAAGGTCATAGAATCCATATGTCCCCATCTCAAATGTTAAAAGTTTCATTCTTTCTCAATCAGGGTACTGAGCTTGTGCCTTGGCTGGTAATAAAACATCCTTTGGCACTTGGCTATCTGACAATTAAGTGCCAGTACTTGTCTTTGGCTTTCTCTAAACTTCCAACGCAGAAGAGCTTATTTTCATGGTACAAAGGAGACCCTATGGCCTTCACTCATGGCTTTCAGCCTCTCCCTTGCTGTCTTTTCTGTTTTTTATTTTTCCTCTGGACCATTCATGAAGTCTCCAAACAGCCATCCAGGTCTGCTTTCCTACTGTTTCTCCCCAAATTCTCCAACAGCTGAAACACTGTATCAAGGAGCGCATGTGCTCCCACAGATATAATAATATCCCAATTCATGACCAGTGAGAGTCTGAGCAACTGGACCACCACGGTACCCAGGGACAGAACGTGCTCCCCCTACCACCACTGATGGAGTCCTCAATGCCAGCCAAGCGATGAGGGATGCATCTACAACACCTCATCTTCCTGCCTGCATCCTAGACTCCTAGCACCCACGTTCCCTGCCTTTATGCTCTGAGGCAGAGTTAATCATGCAGCACATTTACCAGGTGGTGACTTTTCTTTTTTTTTTTCTTAAACTTAAAGACATTTTTAGTTTTCTTTTCAAAGCAATCGAATTTGAAAACGACTCGAGGCGAAGAGCAGGAAGAACATGAAACCTTCCAGCAGACCGAGCCGGACAGTCAGGAGGGAGACTGAGCAGGTCGGGGACTCCACGTCAGATCTGCTCCATCTTGGAAAGGAGGTCGTCACAGATGCTGGTCAGCTCGTTCCTCGTTTTCTTTCGTCTTTTGTTCAACGTTCTCCTCCGGTGAGTGGATGCCCATCTGCTCTTCCTTGGGCTCACGTGGAAGGTCAAGGCCTTCCGGAGGCCTGGCTCCGGGCCTGGACCACCTGCTCTCGGCCAGTTCGAGTTTCTCTTCTGCGCGGGCCTCTCAACTCAAGCCCCTCACACCGACCCCGACCCGCCTCCAGCGCCTCCCGCAGCGCCTCAGCCGGCTCTTGAGACGCAGGGTCTCCTTTTGCATCGCGTCCACGTCGTTCGGGCCGCCTTGCAGCTCGTCCACGATGGCCCCGGGCCCAGGACACGCGGAGGAGACCCGCCCCGGGGCCTTCCGCCCGCCCGCCGGGAGCTCCCGTGGAACCGGCGCCGCCGCGTCGCCTCGGGCGGCCTCCTGCGGGCTGAGGGGCGCGTTCGCCCGCTCGCCGTCCTGGGAGCGGGTCCAGCCCCCCGCTGCAGGGCCGTTTCCTAAACCCGGACGTCCCAGGCCGCCCGCCCCGCCCCCGCGGCCCCACGCCGGAAGTTCCCTCAGCCCCGGAGGCGCCAACCCCGACCGCCCGGGCCGCAGGAGGCGTAGCGCCGGCTCCCCGCCCAGAGGGTCTCCGCGGAAGGGGAGGCGCCGCCGCTCCGGGGTGAGTCCCGCGCGGCCCTCCCGCCGCCCCGCCAGCGTCAGCGTTTGGTCATCCGCCTCCTCGGGCCGCTCTCCGCCCAGGTTGGTTCCCTCGGCTGCGCGGCGTCGGGGAAGGGAAACCCTGGTCTTGGGGGGAAGGTGGGGCCCATCCCAGCCCCGGCTGTGCCTTCGAGGACCTGGGGCCCGGGCCTCAGCCTCCCGAGGGCCGCGCCAGGGGGCGCTGTTGTCGGGACCAGAAGCGTCCTGGGCCGGCCGGGGCGTCCCCGCGGCTCCTCAGAGCGGGAACCAGCTTTGGTTCCCGGGCCGCGCTCCTGGCAGGGTGGGTCTTTTCTAGAAGGAATGAGAATTAACGTTGTCCTCCAAGGCTTGCTCAAGTCGGCCAGACTTTGGCCTGGAGATGCCACTTGGTTTTTAAGTCGTCCAGGGGTCTGGGGAGAGCTTGAACCACCCAGGCCGGTCAGAGGCGGGCCTCATGTCCCCTAGTGGGGCGGGGGGGGGGGGGGTTGGCATTGGCCAGTGCTCATTTCTGGAGAATTCCATTACTCGTTTTGGTGTCCACCTGTAGAAGGAAGGGGAAGGGAGCGGTTTGGGCCGGGCGAGAAGTTGAGCTATGATGTAAGCTTGAGAACAGCTTCAGCCAGCTTCGCGGCAGGGCTGGAGCGAAACTGGCTCAGCACAGTTGTCTAGAATGAGCCTGAAATGTCCAAGCCTTTAAACCCCATCGCAGTGAGCCATTAGGTGTGCGTTGCCGCGGAGAGGTGAGCATGCGTGTGGTGTTTATCTGCAGCTAAAACAATCTCTTCAAGCAGCTGATAGATGCAGCCTGTTGCTGTAACAAGTTCTTCCCTGAAGGGATACCTGATAGGCACGTAACTGCCTGCCGCATCGTGGTTCAGGGATAACTAAACTCGTCCATGGACAGTATACAGACGCAAATTCTGAAATTTCTTATGAGACTATAACAGGCAAATGAGCTTACGCTTGGTAACAACCACTCCCCAAATCAAAACTTTAAAACAGCAAAGTTTTAGTTTTCACTAATGTAACTTACGCATCATGGGTCACAGGGGATCTTTACTTAACATATTTACTTAGGATGGTGGCTAACAGAACAACCACCATCTTGAATGTTGTTGACTACCAGAGGGGAAAGAGAGTTCTGGAGGTTCTCAAACCAGAAATCACATACTCTGGCCAGTAATCCTCAAATGTCACTTCTGTTCGCCAGTATTAGTCAGAAAACAATCCCAGTATGTGTTCAGAAGAGAAGAACTAGCCGCCTAATGACTGCCGCAGAAACCTCCCTCATCAGATCTCTAAGTACGCCTCTCACCTCATTATTTCTAACTTCATTAAAGGCTGCTTCCAAACTCCAGTTATCTTGGTATTTGCTGAATTTTTCATTCTCTCTCATTCCAATATGTATTTGCTTGTGCTCTTCCTCTGCTTTTGCCAAGAAATGGTTTTTGAATCGGTAAAAGATTATATTTTCATAAACCAGACTTCTTTCTTTTCATTGGTGCTCTCGTTTTAACTTTGGGATGAGTAATCATGTGTCAAGATATGATCTCAGTCAGAAAAACTATGTATCTTCTTTCATCCTAAAGCACCATTTTTCCTCTAGAGTATCCACATTTCTTACATTCTATATGGGCTATCTCAGCTTGGGTTTGTGGTTGTTTTTTTTTTTTTAATCCCTAGAGCACCCTTTAATGATTCCACCTTTTAGCTTGAAGCAGTTATTTTGTATTCATTAATTAGGGAATTATTAAATACTAAGCAAATAGGAGAAGTCTTAGAATGTTTCATGTGTTTTAATTTACTTTTGTTTTATTTGAGGTTTTAAAGATGAGATTTATCTTATAATTACCTTTTCTGCTAATTCAGTGAGAAATGGAGATCATCTGTTGCATAGAGAAAACATTATTAGAAGAAGCCAAGATTTTCTAAGTCCTCCAGGCTTAATTAATCCTGCTTGATAATATCACCTAACTTCAATTTCCTCATCTGTAAAATAAGAAGGTTTCACTAGAAAATTTCTAAGGAATAGCTCACAATTAAAATGAAGTGATTCAGGAACCAATTCTCTGAGGCCAGAAATTCCTATATAGAACAATAATTCACTTTCTAAATAATGTCATTGTTGGCTTCCAATCCACTAAAGACTTAAAAAAAAAATCACTGTTCTGTTCTCTGATGTGTAAAGTTTGTGGGGATAGGAGACACATGTGATATTTAAGTTACAGGTTACAAAAATAAGCAATATGCGCCAATACTTGGGAATAAATAATCTTTTTTAATTACCATAGGGTAAAGACTTACAAGAATGATCCAGATCCTGACATTAGATACTCTCCTGGGATGAGGGGCATGGGAAACTGAGTCTCAAACAGATGCAGCCGCTAGGATAAATTGCAGTGGTTATGGACAGCAAGTCCACTCTGACATCTAAAACTGACACCACCACAAATGAACAGTCAGAGTAGCATTTTCAACACCTTGATTATTGTGACTTCTCTACATATAGTTTTAGTAGATAGACTTGTTACTCAATAAATGTCTGTTATTCACTGAAGAAATAATAGGGGGCTTCCCTGGTGGCGCAGTGGTTGAGAATCTGCCTGCTAATGCAGGGGACACGGGTTCGAGCCCTGGTCTGGGAAGATCCCACATGCCACGGAGCAGCTGGGCCCGTGAGCCACAACTACTGAGCCTGCGCGTCTGGAGCCTGTGCCCCGCAACGGGAGGGGCCGCAATAGTGAGAGGCCCGCGCACCGCAATGAAGAGCGGTCCCTGCACCACGATGAAGAGTGGCCCCCACTTGCCGTAACTAGAGAAAGCCCTCGCACGAACTGAAGACCCAACACAGCCAAAAATAAAGAAATAAATAAAATAAAGTAGCTATAAAAAAAAAAAAAAAAAAAAGACACACTTTAAAAAAAAAAAAAAAAAAAGAAATAATAGGGATATCTGATCAGATAGCACTGCTAAGAATGGGTGTTGAATTTTAATACAGATTTCTTGTGTTTGTGTTGAGAGTATCAAATAATTTTTCTCCTTATTTTTATTAATGTGGGGAATTACCTTGATTCCCTATGGTAACCAAACTTAATTACTGGAATAAATGCAGTTTGTGTTTTATTATATATATTGCTTGTGTATCCCTGAATTCAGCATGCTGATGTTTTATTAAAGAGTATGTCATCTGTAGTCATAAAAAAGATTGGCCTATATGTTTCCACATCGTAGCGTTCTTGTCATATTTCGGTATCAACGTTATGTTGCATCATAAAATGATTTCAGTCTGTTCCACTTCTATCAAAGAGTTTATGTAAGATTGGATTTCTTTCTTTTTTAAATGTTTAGAAATATTTATTCCTGACAGCATTCGGGACAGGAGTGATTTTGTTTGGGGAAGAGTAGTCAAGATTTACTATTGTTAATAGATTTCAGAGTAGATATTCTGTTAGTTCCTGTGTAATTTTAAGTTCTTCTATATAGGAATTTGTATTTTTATTTAAACTTCAACTTATTGCCATGAAATTATTATTAAACAATATTCTTATTGCATTTCTTATGTGTAGGATCTGTATTGATGTATCATTTTGCGTTCTGGATATTGATATTGTTTTTCTTTTGCTTAGTCTTGCCAGGGTACAGCCAAATTATTAGATTTTTCAATGAACAAATTTTGAGTTTGTTGATTGTCTATTTGTATGTCTTCAGGTCTGGGATTTGGGCAGTTGATCTTTACTTTTTATTAGGGTAACTTCCTTTGTCCTCTTGCTGTTCTGTTCTTTAAAAGAATTATTAGTATATATAATAAGCAGTACCCTCATTGTCTGCCTGTCTGCTTTGCCTCTATTTTGTTCCTAAGGATGCCATATATCATTAATCATCTCCACAGTGTTCTGCAGACCAAGCCTACTTGGCTGCCACTCTGGCCTCTCCTGGACTTCTGGTTAACTACTTCCACCTGACCTCTGTTGCTTCATTGTACCATCATCCTCGTTTTTATCAATGAACCCAGCTCTGTGACTACCCCTCCCACCGTTAACTGTGGCCTGCAGGGCAAGGCTACCACTGCAGTTCTCAGGGACTCTAGGGCTTCTCTCACCAGCACCTTCTGGATGAGTCTTCTGGGTTTCCCCACTGTGCTGGGGGCAGGGGGAGGTCATTTGATGTCTTCACATAACATACACTTGAAAATGCTGAATTTTCTCAGCCATTAATCCCTTCCTGAACCATCTGCTATAGAAATTGGGGGATTTCAACTTCACTCACCTTGGGCTATCACTTTCCCAGGCCTCAAGGGACGATTTTAACAGATAGTTTCTGCTAAGCCCTGGAATCCTCATCAGTGTATCAAGTGAGACATCCTAAGGGAGTGTGGAATCCTTGTCAGTGTATTAAGTGAGATATCCTAAGGGAGTGTCCCCAAGTCAGTGAACCCTCCCTTCTCCATCCTGATGTCTTGGCCCTTGTCAAGCATTGCAAGGGACCCCAAAGGCTCTGCTGCTGGAGGCTATCAGCTTACAGCACCCTCGCTGTTGAATGACTAGTTTTCTCTTGAAGGGCTGTCCAAGCTGCATAGTTCCATGAATGAGCCTCGGTTTCTCCAGTATTATGAAGGGAGCTATTGCCTGGTCTTCAGGCAGTTTGGCAGGAAAAACACGATAACTGAAGTGTAGAAAGATAGGTAATGTGTAATCACACAACAGTTGACCCTTGAACAACGTGGTAAGAATTAGGGGTGCCCACTCTGCGCAGTGGAAAATCCCAGTATAACTTATAGTCGGCCCTCTGTGTATGTGGTTCCTTCCTATCGGTTCTGCATCCACAAATGCAACTAACTGCAGATCATGTAGTGCTATAGTATTGAAAAAAATCTGCCTGTAAGTGGACCTGCGCCATTTAAACTGGTAGTGTTCAGAGGTCAACTGTAATTGGAATCGGGATGGGGACTGAGGAGTTTGATGCCAAACAGCCAAGGTACCCAAGTGGATAGTTGAGGAGGATGGGGATGTTAAGGGCTGGTGTTTCCTGATGACCTGGCAGGAAGTAAACACCAGCACCAGGTAAATAGGTAACCAGGGCAGATCTGGGTTTCCCAGGAGGCCTGAGGTAGGAGCAGGACTTCAGCCACAGGGACAGCTCCACATGTACATTGAAACTGGTGGACAGGTCAGTACGCAGGGTAAAAAGTAGCCCTCATCTCTAGAACTGTGAAATGTCTGCAGAAAAGAGGGAAAAGCCCAATATAGTGATATGAAGTGGTGCAAACTTTGAGGGTGAAGGGGAATAAGAAATACAGTCCTGAAAACTGTAGTAAATGGTAGCATCTGTTTCTTTTACTCCCTTTACCTAAGTTAACTCCTTTTTGAGAGAATTTTCTCCCAGCCAAGGCCAAACATGCTTGTACCACTTCTCAAAAGAGAACATTATCTGCATGAGACATATCCAAGTGAGTTCTTTCCTCCTTTCTCTTTCCCCCTTCTTCTTCCTTCCTTTCTCCCTTACTTCCTTTCTGTCCTTCTTCCTTTGTTTCTTTTTTTCTTCCTTTTTCCTTCCCATAGGTTCCTGGTGCATCAGTTTCCATTGCTACTGAAATATCTTCATTAAAAAAAAATCAGTTTTTAAAAGATTAAAAAATTAATTTTTATATAGGTAGAAGAGAAAGAGGGGGAAAAAAGAGAGATAGCTAATAATTTTGCCTGCCTTTTTTGACAGAGAGTTTTTGGACAGTGAATTGACAGAGACTGGTTTTCTCTACGGTTCAAAAAGACAATTTTTTTTTTTTCCTTCACTGAAAGTGGTTAGAATTATAATTTATTATCTGAAGAAAGTAAAATGACTTCTTCATGTCTGACAGTTTGTCTTCCTTGCTTTTCCTCCTAATGTTCTTTCTGCCAGTATTCTCTTTTCAGCTTTGCTTAATATTTTGTACTCATACAGTCTCTCTGAAAGATATCTCAAAGCTTTTCAGCATCATCCTTTTATGGATGAGGAAAGCTAGAGGCCATAAAATGGCTTTCCCATAGCTATGGAGCTGGTGGAAACAAAATCTGCTTACTACCGGCTTAACCCACAGCTTGGGTCGTCTCTGTCATGTTTTTGTACTATTTTATGTTCTGATCTACTTATTTCCTCCAGCTGGTAATTAGAGCCAAGAGTCTCAGATCTGTGTAAATTTAGTCTTACTTTTTCTGAACCTATCTTTCTTTCATTATTACATATTTTTTCTTTTCTTTCTTTCCCCTTCCCTCTTTCTTAATCCATTGCCATTTCATTTTATTTCACTTGCTCTTTTTTCACCCCTCTTCTTTTTCCTCTCTCCTTTCTTCCTTTTATCCTTTCTACTAATCTGTTGCCTTTCTGATCACAGCAACATGCTGCATCTATACACAGAGCCGTTTCCTTGATGAGCTCCGAGCAATGAACATGCATTACCTTATTACTAATCCCTTCTATCATTTCTGTAAGGCCCATTCATTACCTCTCATTTACAAATGGGAACAAGAGACAGATGCAGGAAGATTAATCGAGCTACTCAGGGATAAACAATGAATCAGTGCCAGAGCCATAAACAAAACCCTGCTCTCATCGACTTCCCCTATATCAACTCTGGTCATGTTTCTCCTTTTCTTTCTAAATCTTGCCTCATTAAGTAGTGTTAACTCATCCCTGAAGTACTTTGAGGCAGACTGCCACAATCGGCTGTGTTCTGCAACACTGGGACAAGCATGATGCTTTAGTTCTGTCTCTGATATTGTTTGTGGGAACTTGGTCTTGTCTCGCAGTGTTTGGGTACCATTTTCCCCATGTGTATAATGGGAAATAAGGGATTTTACTAGGACTGTGTTTCCCAAATTTGATACATCAGATGGTTTTATCAGTGCAGGAGTTGATTTTAGGTGGTGCTGAGACAGAGCATTAAATAAATCATGACGGTATCATCATCATTCATTTCTTTTAAATTCTCCTGATGGCTTCAAGGAGAAAGGTTTATTATGTTATACTATTACAGCACTTGCTAATTACATATTTAAGAAAGAGAGGTTCAGCACTTCTGGTAGCCACAGTGTCTTGCTATAATTTAAAAGAAATCATTTATTTTTATAATTCTCTTGTATTAATGGTGAGTAAAACAAATTATTTCATTTAAGATGGTGAAACAAAGCTTTTTAAAATATTTTTTACTGAGGTATGATTGACATACAACATTATATTACTATCAAGTGTACATCATGATGCTTTGATATTTGTATACATTGTGAAACGATCCCCACAGTAAGTCTAGCTAACACCCATCACCATGCATAGTTACAAATTTTTTTTCTGGTGATGGGAACTTTTAAGATCTACTCTCTTAACAACTTTCAGATATGCAGTACAGTATTGTTAAGTATAGTCACCATGCAAAGCTCTTTTTAAATATAGATTTCTATAAATTTGCAAAACCACCAGTGAAAAGGAAACCAGAAAGCAAGTAATCATATGGGTGGTATATAGATATGGAAAAATATCTTGTAGGTAAAATTGATATGGCTGAATTTTGGGAAGGACAAAACTATGGAACACTTTTCCATTTCCACAACATTTATGTGAATTAAGAGTGGTAGCTTGGATTACTGTTCTCAGTCCTTTCATCCTTTGTGCTGCCTTGTGGCCTCGTAGTGCCTCCACGTGGGATGTATGTTCTCTCATTGATTTGGGGCTTATCCAAGTGACTTGCTTTTACTAGTGGAATGTTCACCAGTGTTTGGCTTGGGATCCCTGCATGTTGGCCTTCCTACCATGAGAAGAACGTGAGGTACATTTCTGATGTTCCCAGAGTGTTGAAGCTCTGTGGTGCTGATGTGACCCTGAATCAAAGCCTGGACTTTAGCCTAGTAGGTCCAGCCCAGAAAAGACCAGCCCAGAGCAGCTGAACCACTAACACATGGATTGGTCTAGGACATTTCCTCAGATAAAAGGAGCTTCGGGGAAAAGAAGAAAACAAGCGAAAAGTAAAACAAACAAGAAAAATACATTGCTGCTCTTTTTATCTCTGCCCTTTTTCCCCGGAGGCAGGCAGCTCCTGATGCTGCTTGTCTATTTAGCAGGCTACTGGCCTGGCCAGAACATTGGTTTGCTTAACATGCCTCTGCAAGGCACTGTCTTCTCACCACTGCCCTGATGCTTTCCTGTCAAACCCTGAATGACCCTCCTAGGTCCCTTAGCTTTCATTTAGAGAACTGTGGCCATTTATCTGGAAGTAACCATTTGCACTGGAGTTCTGTACTCTCTCACCTTTCCAAAGTAACAGGTTGGGGCGTTTTGTTGTCACATAGGAGGTTGTCGCTGTTTGCCATACTTTGAAAATTTCCATTGTGTTTCTATTGACTTTGGTTATAGTAAGAAAAATGGTTGTTAATTGTAGATGTTTAGGTACTTCAGGGGCACTTCACTGAGAGTTTTGTCTTGGATAGTCTTAAAAGTTTATATTTTTATAATTTTTTTTTTTTTTTACATCCGATGTTTCTTTGCAGTGGCTTAATGTTTGAAATTATTTTGTGGCTTTTTTGGGTAAATATTGAAATGTAACAGTAATGTCTTTTGAATATTCCCAAGCCCATGAGTCCTTGAAAATATTTTTTATATATACAGTAACTTCATATGTAAATATGTAAGTGGTGCAAGTTTAAAGGATGTTGATGTTCTATGTGTTTTTTCCCTGATATGTTGCCCAATTTTTCAGTTCTGAAGAATTCTAATGAAAGTGTAAATATATATTTAAAAAAAAAAATAAAAGAAGCCCCAAGGGAGGCCAGTTGGGTGAGATATATGTCTAGTAGAAGTAATTGGAACCCAGCTGGCCCCCAGCCAAGTTGGGAACATGGCACTAAACCCTGGGAACCTGACAGCCTCTAAAGCCAACATGTTTCCCTCCCCAGTGTGTCTCTGCTGACAGGATCTCATTCATTACAAACAGTGCATTAGATTCAAGAGGTCATCTCTGCATCCCTGTTCTCTGCCTTACAGGTTTTGTGACTGCAGTTGAGTTGCTTAAACATTTTAGGGCTTGGTATCTTAATATGAAAAGGTAGATAATTCCTGTCAAAAAATGTTGATTGAAAAAGCCAAGAGCTTTAAAGCAATTAGCAATGTGCGTGACTCATAGTCAGCACCCAATAAGCGATATTCATAATAATGATTTATTTAACCTCATCTTCTACAGCCCTGAAATTGCACCCTAATTTCAAATCATGTGAGTGGCTCTTCTAACACACTAGGCCAGGACATAAGTTCAGTATATTTATAATTACAATTTAGATTATTTTTGATATATTTTTCAATTTTCTTACATCTATTCATCTTACCAAATTCTCCTTTGATTTAAATTATTTTCACTAAGGTTCCTGAACTTTCTACATGTATGATCATGTCAAATACAAATGAAGATACATTTGTCCCTTCTTTTATATTTATATTACAAATTTTGTTTTCTTATCTCATGGTATTAGTTAGACCTTCCAAGACAATGTTGAATAAAGTGGTGATGGTACACATTTTCTTGATTTTTCACAGTAATCAAAGGCTTTAACATTTCACTATTTAATCCTATTTACTGTTTAATTTTTTTTTTTTTTTACCAGTTTTGACTTTATTTCATCACACTTAGGTACACTTACCTTCTTATTACTTACGTAATTTATAAGACTTTTAAACTGAAGGTAGGCATTAGTATTTATATATGTTTTCCTTTGTTATGTTGAATAATTCTTTTATTATACTGCTGGATATGATTTGATAATATTCCATTATTAATTTTTTACATCTAAGTTCATAAATAAAATTGGTCTGTGGGCTTACTCTTACTTTTCTCATTCAACAAGTATTTATTGAGTACATATTAAATGTTAGATATTTTGCTAAATATTGGGAATTCAGAGGAAAACAAAACATACATTTTTCTTTGCCATCATGGAGCTTACAGTTTAATACACAGGATTCAAATGTGATAAATGCTAAAATTATAGTGCACTCTTGAGGATATTAGTGATGGACGTAGATAACCAAGTCTAGGCAACTAATCGAAGCTTCCACAAAAGTTTTACTGAACCTAAGACTTGAAGAACACTTTGGAGAGAATGAGATAAAAGAAGAATGGAGGGAAGAAGGTTGGGGCAGCTAAACACATTCCAGTTGATTGGTTTAAGGAAAGACAAGCACACAAAATGACAAGCCAAAGTGACCAAAGCTGGCCACTCTTAAAGGCACACAGCAGATCACAGTGGTGAAGAAAAATGCTGCAGAACAGGCTGGAGGTTTAGGCACAGATGTGATTCTACTGAAAAACTTGACAACATTATGTTGTCAATTTTAACTTCATTCAAAAGTTTAACCTTGAATTAAGGCTTAGTTAATTCAAAAGACACTAAATATTTTGAGCAAAATAATTGAGTAGGCGGTCAAATATAAGGTCTGGCTCCCAGAATAGAGGTATGCTCTGAAGGTACAGCTTTGTGATAGAATGGCTCTAGATGATGATTTCTACCATCTGATGGGATGACTTTAGGGCACAGTGTAAAATTTAGTTGCCTTATCAGAATCTCAAAATATGTAAGTCTAAAACAAGGAATTCACCAACTTTGTCTCAAATATGCTTCTCCTCCCCAGTTCAGGTGTCAACCAATGACATCATCATTTAACTGTTCACCCACACTACTTCTCCATCTCAGTTATCCAACCAGTGTCCAAGTTCTGGTTTTTCCTGGCAAATTCCCTTCATGCCTTATTTCTTATCCCTTCTTTTGTTACTCTAGTTGATTCTGTCATCAGTTCTTCCCTACACTTTTTCAATAGCGAAATACCTGGTCTCCCAACTGCCAATCTTCATTCCCTCAAATCTAACCTCTGCATTTCAAAACTGCAAAGGTTTAATACAGTATGTCATTGAAAAAGCACAAAAATGGTTATTGATTTAAAATATTTAAATATCATATATTTAAGATAAAATAATTTAACCAAGATTCTTCATTTGACATAAAATATCTGAGAAAATAATATCATGCAGGATTGTTGTAAAATTAGATAATCTTAATTCATCCTTAATCCTTAACCCTAGCATTTGTGTAATCCTCAATAAATGGTGGCTATTTTATTCCCAAGCCTTTCCATTTTCTTTCAATTATTATTTTTTTCTGACAAAACTAGAATCCTCCAGGGATTCTTTTTTTTTTTTTTTTTTTTTAAAGTTTTACTTGATTTTATTTATTTATTTATTTTATTTTTGGCTGTGTTGGGTCTTCGGTTCGTGCGAGGGCTTTCTCCAGTTGCGGCAAGCGGGGGCCACTCTTCATCGCGGTGCGGGGACCGCTCTTCATCGCGGTGCGCGGGCCTTTCTCTATCGCGGCCCCTCCCGTCGCGGGGCACAGGCTCCAGACGCGCAGGCTCAGCAATTGTGGCTCACGGGCCCAGCTGCTCCGTGGCATGTGGGATCTTCCCAGACCAGGGCTCGAACCCGTGTCCCCTGCATTAGCAGGCAGATTCTCAACCACTGCGCCACCAGGGAAGCCCCCTCCAGGGATTCTTGAACTAACAAAAAGAACTGCCGTGGTTCAGGATTACTGAGGATCTGGCATGTGGCTCCACGGCGCAGGACTTCATTTATGTGTCACCTTTACTGTGACCCCTTCCCTGCCATCATAGTCCTGAGATTCCATACGGAGAAATGTCTCAATACGTACTTCCTAGATCTGTCCGAGCAGTTTGTTTCCTGTAAGCTGTCTTCCTGACTTTTTTAAGAATAAAGGACAAGGCAATCTTCACATGACACATTAAGTAGCTTAACACTCTCTCCTGTGCTTATTTTAAAGTGTTTTGTTGTAACTGGCATACATACCTGCAATCTGAACACTCTAGCTGGGGCTGCTGGGAAGCTAACTGGCTACTAAATTAGTTCACCAGGTTTCTGCTAAGGTGTGCCAATAATGAGGTCATTATAGTTAAATGGCAAATGCCAGTGAGAATTAAATGTTTTCTAGCCATTGTTTTTTTTTTTTTTTGCTTGAATAATCCACTAAGAATACTAGAGAAAGTAAAGAAATTAGGGGAAAATAGTCTCTGCCTTATTTTAAGAGCCACGTGTAATTTTATAGTCTTCCCAGAATAGATATATATTGGAGCTAAGTGTCCATGTAACTATCATCTAAGACAAAAACAAAATGTCCTTCCATTATTATTAGAGAATTTCGTGGCTAGCCTCTGTAAGGAGATGTGATTATGGCTGTCTCACCCCATATAAAGGTATCACAACACTAAGATTACTCCTCTGACCAGTGCTATATAAGATTATGTAATTCTTTATGGCATTTATCACTTCAGCTGCCATTTAGCACCAAATTGATTAATTTACTCCAGTAGTCTGTGGTGGTGGAAGAATACAATCACACATCCCCCAGCCTTTTGAGAAGTAGTGCTGATACGGTCCATCTGCAAAGAAAGATGCTGTTTTAAAACAAGGTGGTGGATATCTAGAAGGAGTATCACAATGAAACATTTAAGATCAACTAACTCTTCCCCCATTATCAACCCAACCACAAGGTTTACAGAAAACACAATCCTACATGTATGTGGGAGGGGAGAGCTTATACAATCCTTTGTTTTCTCTTTTATGGATATAATTTCATCCTAATTGATGTTCCTCAAAATTCAACCCTTGAGTCCTTTTATCTGTCAACGTACACTAAAAGAAAGACAATGATAATGATAATAATAATAATCTACAACCTTATTTATCATCGTCATTATAAAAGTAAGATGATTATAAAAATGTATTGTTAAATAATTTATTCTTTCTATTATTACTATTTTGTAAAGCAGGACTATTGTTTTACCCCCCTTAGAATCACCAATGTCTAGAACAATAATTGGAAAAAAATAGATGTTAAAAATATTTGTTAACATTTAACTATAATTATTTCTCTCTTAAGATAAATAGTTACTGAAATAAGCTGTCTGTGGTAGCAAACTCCTGGTTCCAACTTCTTTGCAATCATGCATCTTTAAAAATCCCCTTTTATTCTGACAGGGAGTAATGGCCATTTCTTTCTCACAGTCTCATTTATACTAAAAATGTATTAGAAAATTAATTTCATAAAAGAGAGAAAATGATTAAGCTCCAGTAAATGTCCAGCACACCTGGGAAAATGTGAATTATTGAAAATGGAGTCTGCATTGAATCTTGAAAACCTGGAACAAACTGCTTGTTACTGTGGTCTGTTTCATTGAATTGCAGTGATTAAAAAGGAGAGTGGCTTAATGCGAAGGATTTTCCATTGAGAGAAAATTCTCTCTCTCTCTCTCTCACACACACACACACACACACTCACACACACTCAAACACACATGAGGTCTTGCCTGAAGCACAAAATTATCGCTTTCATTTACTGTGTTGGAATTGCAGTCTGTGAGGTAAATTGTGAGTACTCTAATTTGGGCAGCATTCTTTCATGGAAGTGAGGTTCTTAGACCTAGTAGAAAACACTGAATGGTTAAGTTATATATTCAATTTAAAAATGTTGAAGAGAGAGGTATTTGAGAAGACCATGTAAAACACCAGCTAAACGAAGGAGAACAGTGTAACCTATGCAAAGCTTATGAGGCTTCCCTGCCATACCTCATTCTCAAGAATGTGACGAGTACCCAGACATCGAACCCACTGATTGTGCTATCTTTCCACAGGCCTTCACACTGTCCTGGGCTCTCTCCTTATAAAACCAGTTAAGACCATCATTGTAACCTCTCCCTTGCAATCACCGACAACTACTCGGCCCTTTGTCCCTGGAAAAACAGAAATATTACATCGATCCTGTGTTGTACTTTTCCCCACATGCTCAACTTGGTTAAAGAAAAGAGATGCAACTGTGGTTTAATGGTATCTCATTTAATTTCAGTTCACAAGTTTCCCATGGGCCCTGAGCACTGTCCTATGACTTTATATTTACCCAGGCTATTTTCTGCTTAAGTCGATAACTTCCAAATGTCCTTCCCTTCCACCCACTCAATTGATGACCATGATTTATTTGTACTTAATTTCTCATAAACTTCTCATAAATTTTCATAAACTAAAAATAAGAAATACTCCACCAAAGTTATGAATGTACCTCCGTCTTAAACCACAGGTACCAGAAGATAAATAGGCTGTAATGTCTCCCACCTTACGCAAAATAAAACAAGTAAAAAATAATGTTTCATTCATCTCAACCTTTGCTTCTTTTCTCTACTCTCCTTTACAGTAAAACTCAGAAGAGTTTTCTATTCAACCTGGCTCCCCTCTTTATATTTCATTCCCTTTAAACTCACTCAAGCCAGGTGCTGTAGCCATCACTCCAGGGAAATCATTTTTGTTGAACTAGACAACAAACACCACGTTGCTTCATCTATGGTCAGTTTTGGGTGCACATTTTACTAGAATCTCATTCTGTGTTTAGAAAATGGAACTTCCTTATATTGACCTGAGTTTTGCCTGTTGTTGCTTTAAGCCTTATATATTGGCCTGAGTCATTCCTCTTTTACATGGCAGCCCTTCGGAGGCTACAAAGCTAAGTCACAGAGCATGTTTGGGAAGTCTGCCAATTAAAAGTTCTTCTATGCCTAGTGGTCTTATTCTCCCATTAAATGAATGTTTTCATTCAGTTGAGCACTCGTGCATGTGGGCCATGGTTTCTGGAAAGGGGCCCTTGATTGCCTTAAGGCAAGACAAACAACGCTTTCTTTAATAGTAAATTATTGGCTCAGCAAGGAAGGTTAGCGCAGGGTTAAATAAAAGTTATCCAGAGTTAATCTGCTGCATGGGTCAGAGCTGAGCTCCTTCACAGCCTAAATGTATGCATTTTTAATAACCCTATGCTGTATTTTCTATACTTATGAAATGGGAATAGTTATAGGCATGTCTTTACATATTTATAGAGAAGAATAAATTAAATCTTATTAGTTAAGTGTTTAGAATAGTGCCTGACATATAGTAAGTGCTCACTAAAATGTAGTGATCATTATTGTTGTTATTAGGGGTTGATTTGTGAGCTACATGGTCAACTCAAAGTAAATATTAGAAGTCTCGCTTCCAGTGCTATAACAAAAGCACACTTTCTTTTGCTGGCTCTGAACGTAGTATCATTTGCTGCTGGCGTTTCATTGCTAGGAGAACCAGCATTAGGATAAAAATAATCCTAAAGAGAGAACGAGACAAGACTCTTAATTATATTCAATGAGATGCTGAATTAGATGTCTTGACTCTCATACAACCTCTGTAGACATAGTGGCATGATCTAGTAAACCACCATGATTGCAGTGATTGATACACTTATACTATTATAATGCCATTAAGGACAAATAGTAAACAAATTGCTTGGCTAAGACTTTGAGATTTTGATCCCACCTCTTCTTACAGTGCATTCATTGTTAATTTCATTATACAATATCTGGTCCCATAATTGTAGTTACAAAGAGCAGAGAAGGCCTTTCATGCCAGTACAAGCAAAGATCCTAAGAGAGTCATTCTATGTCCAGAGATGTAGAACATGTTCTCAAGAAGATGAAAGGCATAAAGTTGAGAAGGTTGGGCATAATGTAGTTTGACACAAGGGGCAAGGGCCCACCCTTCTCCAGAAGTGAGCCATTATGTATGTTTTAAATGACCATTGTAGGTGATTTCCTATTGTGTTATTCTACTAAATTTGTGGGAGGTGTGTGTTGTGCCTGTATTTTTAGAGTTATTTGACAGATTTGTTGATACCTTTTGAAATTGGTGTTTTTTGCTTTGCTTTTCTTCTTAGGTCAGGCATATTTATGCAGCACATCTTTATAAACAATACCTTAATAAACCCCAGCTGAGATTTTACAAATTATGGTAATATTAAAAAAAAAGATAATAAATATAAAGTATATACTTACATCCCCAAAGAGATGTGTGGCCCACTTACAGTTCCATAGATGTTTCTCCTTTTTGACATGGGATTTCCTTGTCTGCTGAAGACATGTGTCAGAAAATAACTATGTCTAAATTGTTAACAGTGGATACTGTGATGTGAACTGCTCCTATGATGATACAAGCAAATGGAAATGTTTTTCATGTTACTATAATCATTTTCATCACAGATACTATTTATTGATTGTTCTATACCAGGTTTACTGGAATAGGCACTGCACCCTTCATGTCTCATTTAACTCTTATTATAGCCTTAGCAGTATGGTATAATTATGATTTATCTCATCTACTCTTAATAGAAGAGAAAGCTGAGATTCAGAGAGGCTTAAATAATTTGTGCAAAGTCATAAAGTGCAAAGTAAGTGTGATAGATTAAATTTTTGGCCCTCTTCCTTTTAAGAGTTGAGGTATATGTTTTCTTCCCTTGAATCTGAGTGGGCTCTGTGTATGTTTTGAATAATGAAATACAGAGGAAGTGATGCTGCTGGTGTCAGTGCTGAGGTATTTTGGAGACTGGTGGCTTTCATTTCCTGCCTCTTGGAAACTTGCCTCTTGGAATACTCACTCTTGGATAACTTGCTGTTGGGGACAACAGCACTAGATTAAGGCTGCCTATCCTGAGGCCACTCTGTTGTGAGAAAGTCAAGCCATGAGAAGAAGTCCTGGAGGATAAAAGAGCAGGAGGAAAGAGAGCTTGGACAGGATCATCAAGGTACTAGATGTGAGACTAGAAGCCATATTGGAAGAGGATCCTCTACCTCAGATGCCCTATGTGATCCCATATCCTAACTGATCCTTTGTGAATCAGAGGTAATCAGCTTGGCTGATCTCTTTTTGAATACCTGAACTACAACATCATGAGGAAAATTAAAGTTTCTTTGAAGCCACTAAGTTTTGAGATTTTTTTTTAATGGTGTAGCATTAGATACTGGAACGTAATTTGGTCTCTGGAATCAGAATGCTACCTTAAACAAGTGGTATTGGCTTTGGGTCTGGTTAGTACACTGAATCTGAGTTGGGCTTGAGGACACTCTTGGTGAAGGCTTGAAGGGCAGCAAGAAAAGTATCACTGGATGGAGGAGAAAAGATGAACTGTGTTTCGTGGTGGTGGAAGGTTCAGCAAAATTGTCACCTGTGGTCATGTATGTGTGTGTGTGTGTGTGTGTGTGCGTGCGCATGCCGGCACGTGTGTGTATAATATATACATATATGTACATATATGTGTATGCGTATATTTATGTATTAAGGAGCTGGTGGATCTGAGTAAAGAGATTTTTTTAAGGCAGAATGTTGAAAGTGCTAACTGGTTCCTTTTAGATGTGTATGAAAAGGTGTGGGTAGAGCTAGACCAGTTGAAGAACCTATTTGAGTTTTTAGCATAATTTATAGGGAATATAAATGACTCATGATTTATCTGGTTTGAAACATAAAACTGTTTCTCATCAACCACATTTCTAACTAGCAAATGGTGTCAAAGTAAAACATAGCCCAAGGGACAAGATCAAATTCAGAGTAGTGCCACTCATTTGACATGTGGTCTCATGGTAAAATTCAAATCAGGGATATATTGTAAAATCAGCTGATGAGACCTCAGAAAGATTTAAGGAGTTACTTCGAAGACCCTCTTAATTAAACAAATGGATCTCTAAGTGTCATACAGACCTACTTATATGACCTGTAGACCCATTCATTCAAACAATAGGGCCCCTATGAATCTTGAGTTTTGTCTCACCATAGCTTTACAGGTTTTTCAAAGTTTCAAAATATAAATATGGGTGTGGCTAATAAAGTGGAATATTATTTGATATACTGGAGTCCCATAAAGCTTTTAAGGAAATTATACCAGCTTGGATTGAAAGAGAGAGAGATAGGGAAAAAAATTAATTAAAATAACCCTTTAGGTCCCTAATTATGGGCAATAATCTGGCAGAGAAAACTACTTAGCTACAAACACTAATTTTTATAGGGAAGAAGATGTCTCAGAGGGAGCAGCCCAGAGCTCAAAAAGGTACAGGCATCAGTTTCAGGGAATCATTTCCTAATGAAAAGCTAGAAACATGTGCCCAGCTGGATTCAGAATTACTATGGGTCATTGACAATTGCATGGCTTCTATTTCCTCTTATTTGAAGAGGACTATCTATTACAGTTTCCGTATGCCTGGCTCACCACTGAATATTTTGTGTATGTTGAGGGGATGGGGAGTTGCAGATCATAGGTCTCTTTAAGGCACAAGTTTTAAGCTTAAGAGGAACCAGAGTCCAGGTGCTCCCTCCACATCTGGATCTAATTTAGATAATGAGATCTTGGACCTCCAGCTTGAGCCTGAAGTAGTAATGGGATGAGACCTTTGAGTGTCTTGGGAGGTTGTGAGTGTGTTTTGTTTGGGAAAGAAGTACAACCATTCTGTGGCCAGAGGGTCGACAGGCAAATTAAGGGTAGTCACTGTGTCAGTTTGCTGGGGCTGCCACAACAAAGTACCACAAACTGGGTGGCTTAAAAAATAGATTTGTATTGTCTCACAGTGCTGAAAGCTAGAAGTCCAAGATCAAGGTGTTGGCCCTTGAAGGATTTATTCCTTCTTTGTGCTCTGAGAAAGAATCTGTTCTCCAAGCTTCTGGTGATTTGCTGGCAATCTTTGGCATTCCTCAGCTTGGAGACACATTCCCCCCAATCTCTACCTTCATGTTCATGTAACATATTGAATGATATTGGCACAATTATACATATCATATAACAGAAAATAGAAACTTACAGCCAGAGGCTTAGAGAGCTAAATTGGAGAAAGTAAAATGATAACAAGCAAAAGTACAGCAAAAAGATTCTGAGGCTGCTTATGATGGAAGGGATATATCTTAAGACACTCCAGGGATGGTGTTGAGGTGGTTGGAAAATTGTCTTGAGATCATGGAAGCTTGTTAAATTAACATATAGGGCTTCCCTGGTGGCGCAGTGGTTGAGAATCTGCCTGCTAATGCAGGGGACACGGGTTCGAGCCCTGGCCTGGGAAGATCCCACATGCCGCGGAGCGGCTGGGCCCGTGAGCCACAACTGCTGAGCCTGCGCGTCTGGAGCCTGTGCTCCGCGGCGAGAGAGGCCGCGGCGGTGAGAGGCCCGCGCATCGCGATGAAGAGTGGCCCCCGCTTGCCACAACTGGAGAAAGCCCTCGCACAGAAACGAAGACCCAACACAGCCAAAATCAATCAATCAATCAATCAATCAAAAAAAAAAAAAAAACATACGCATCTGATTCAAGATCCTCATTTAAAAAAAAAAAAAAAAAAAAAAAAAAAAAAAAAAAGATTAAATTAACATATAATTAAGACCCTGCTATAGAGTGGGGGAAGAGAGTAATAGTCTTTTTTTTTTTTTAACATCTTTATTGGAGTATAATTGCTTTACAATGGTGTGTTAGTTTCTGCTTTATAACAAAGTAAATCAGTTATACATATACATATGTTCCCATATCTCTTCCCTCTTGCATCTCCCTCCCTCCCATCCTCCCTATCCCACCCCTCTAGGTGGTCACAAAGCACAGAGCTGACCTCCCTGTGCTATGCGGTTGCTTCCCACTAGCTAGCTATTTTACGTTTGGTAGTGTATATAAGTCCATGCCACTCTCTCACTTTGGTAGTCTTTTAATTTTTGCTTTAGGCTGGAAGATTTATTAAAATTACTATGCCTTAGGACCTAAGGCAAAAACCAAAGTCTCTTTGATAATCTCCAACAACAATTTCATTAAATTAACATTCACGTATAGTTTTTAGGGTCAGATTAATTACACTAGAAGAGGCAAGATAAGTATTTAACATTAGGGATATTCTGCCCCTATATTCTAACCACAGGCATATAATGGCCTAACTATTTCATCATAGATATCAATTTAACGTATCCCTGCCTCTGCCTCGATCTCTACTGCTGACTGTTTTCATCCCTCTAATTCTTTCCCTTTCATTTTTTTCTTTGGCACCAAATTGTTTTGGGTTAACATAATACAATCTAAGTAAATGTAATAATATTTTATGTTCACATGTGTGAAAAATTAGCAGGATTAGAGTGTGGAGATCTATGTCTGAGTCATCTCCAACCTTTACTATGTGCACAGCTTTGACTGGTCTCTTAGCACCTGTTGACTTCAGATACTCATCTATAAAAGGGGGTAGTAATATCTGCCAGGCTTAACTCACAAAATGCTGCACAGAATAAATAAGAATTGGTAACAAAAACTTTCTTGTGATTTGTAGGCCAAATATATTTATTTTCGCATTTTATATGTTTTCATCTTGCAATGCAAAAGAATAAATGTATTACAAAGTAAATTAACAGTATAAGCAATATTCTGTGTGAATTTTATTACTTTTAAAGTACAAATTATTAGCCCATGAGAATAATTAATTTTAAATAAAATTTTTTATTTATTTTTATGTTGATTTTAATTAAAATTTTTTTTGAATTTTAGAATTTTATTTATTGTTTTATACAGCAGGTTCTTATTAGTTATCCATTTTATACATATTAGTGTATATGTGTCAATCCCAATCTCCTTTGAACTTCTTATTGATAAATTATAGTAGATCTCTGTGTACTTGGTAATACTTTATCTTTGAATGAATTTTCTTCTTGAATAAAATAAAACCATATTCATGCATCCTATAATTTCTATATGTTAATAATTGTATCTGGCATCTTTTCAGTTTCCTGAGCTAAGTGAAATAATGCATGGAAAGCACTCAAAGCAGTGCTCTATGAAAACTGGATGTTATCATTAGACACTAATATTTTTTACGGGACAAAAAATAATATTTTGGCAGTATTTAACAGTTATATGACTGTGCTAATATAGCAAGAGTAGTAGTGAATTGATATAATGAAAGCTTTAATAATTAAAAAATTGATCTTACACACCTATGATAGGTAGAATAATGACCACCTTCTTCACCAAAGGTGTCGATGTCCTAATCACTGGGACCTAAGGTGAGGAATATTATTCCTTACATGGCAAAAAGGACTTAGAAGATGTGCTAGCAATAAGGATCTTGAGTTGGGAATATTATTCCAGATTGTCAGAATGGGCCTGATGTTATCACAAAGGTCCTTATAAGGAGGAGGAAAGAGGGTTGAAATGAGATAAGATGTGATGATGGAAGCAGAGGTCCAAGACGTGAAGAAGTATGTTGCTGGTTTGAAGATGGAAGGGACCATGAGCCTTCCAAGGAATGCAGACAGCCTCTAGAAGCTGAAAAAGGTCAAAGACTAGATTTTCCCCCGAGCTTCCCAAAAGAATGCAGCTCTGCCCACACCTTGATTTTAGCCGAGTGTGACCCGTTTTGGACATCTGACCTCTGGAAATCTAAGATAATCAATTTATGTTGCTCTAAGCCACTTAGTTTGTTGTTGTTTCTTACAGCAGCAGGAGGAAACTAATGCAGGACCTTTACCAATTACTGAATTCCTACCATGTGCCAGACACCATTAATAAAATTAATTTCTGTTCTTATGAAGATCATTTGGCTTATAAAGCTTTATATTTACTTTTGGTGATATTTCAGATAGAAATCATATTTTGAGGTATATTTTGGATGAATTCTCTCTGAATATTCTGAACACTTTGACCATTTAAAATGTATCTTACATAAATTATGTATTATAGATCAGCAGTGAAATGTAATCACTAACATTTAATTTGTACCCATGATTTCAGTTTAATCAATTGAAAAAAGCCATAATATAACTCTTGGATTTATTGCTAATATTATAAGGCTAGAGTAAAACTGAGCAATAAATTTCCTAAAAGAAGGCATTCTCGACAAGGCACTAAATTTTGATAAACATGTTACAAATTAGAATGTAGTTATATGTTAAATAACCAATTTTACAACCAAAATGAGTTACCAATGCCTACATTTTTCATTAAACTGATTGGTGGTCAAGTATGTCTGCACATTGATTCTAAAACAGAAAATTGATATCTTCATGTTTAATAAAACACTTGATCGTTTTGTCTCAGGCACTGGCTGCAAAGAAATACTAATGATTTAGAAAAACCTGCTGAAAGCTTTTCAGATTCAGGATGAACTAGATTTGTCATTAATAACTGAAATTTGTACAGTGGTTTCTAATGAACTTTTACATGCATTATGTAAGTTGACCGTCTATGATCTTTTCTACAAAAGAGGAAATTTAGCTTTAGGTAATCATAAGATTTTCCTCAAGCCATAGAGCTTGTCGATGGCAAGGCCATGATTTGAAGAGAGTTATTTTGATTAGAGAGTAACCCAACAATCCATCCTTAAAATTGCAACATTTCTCTAACTGCAGTCATTCACATCACCTTCAGAATTTTTTACTTTGCCTGCATGCCACTTAATTATGATTTTTAAAAATAAATCCATTAATTCTGTTTTTGAATTGGCTTGACTGGCTACAGTGTTCCTAGGGCTTCATTAACACCTCCATCATAACATCATCTAGCTTTTTTCTATCGTATTTAATTGTCAGTCTCCTTACAGATCTGAAGTACCTGCAGACAAGAACCTTGCCTACCTTACTCAACCCTGTTATTTCTATCACCTGTCACATAGTCTCTGCTTACTACATATATTGACTTTTTTAGGGAAGTTTTGGATTCACAACAGAATTGCTAGGAAGTTATGGAGACTCTCTGTATGCCCCCTGCTCCCACATATGCATAACCTCCCTCAATATCAACATCCCCCTCCAAAGTGTTACGTTCATTATAATTGATGAACCTAAGTCAATACATCAGACTTACCCAAAGTCTGCAGTTTACATTAGGATTCACTCTTGATGTTGTACTTTTTATGGTTTTGGATAAATACATAATGACATGTATTGACCATTATAATATCATACAGAGTAGTTACACTGCCCTAAAAATCCTCTGTGTTCTACCTACTTATACCCTCCCCCCCATCCATGGCACCACTAATCTTTTTATTTTCTCCATAATTTTGCCATTTTCAGAATGTCGTATAGTTGGACTCATACAATATGTTAACTTTTTAGATCAGCTTCTTTGACTTAGTAATATGCATTTAAGTTTCTTCCATATCTTTTCATGGCTTGAAGTTAATTCTGTTGAGTTAAATGTTTTTTAAAAGAAATATGTGGGTATATATGGTGGGTTGATGTCTATAATAAAATAATTTTAAATATAGATACAAAACAGTATTAATGTTATATACTTTGCTTAAAGATTTGCTCCGTTGTTGTTTGTCTGTTTGTCTGTTTGCAGGGGGTTTCTTTCTTTTTGAACAGGAAAATTATAGTGTTTAAGAGAGATTAGCACTAAACTGAGACCTTAATTAAAACCGTGTGAATTACACTGTTTAATGGCAAGTTTCTTAACTCCTATATTTATCTTGTGAACTACAAAAAGCCATTTGTAGTAATGGTTTTTATCCCACATTTTGGGAAATACTGTAATTCACAATACTGCCTCTCATCGTCTGATGCTTACTTATTCCGGGATTAATATGTGGCGTAAACTTGAGGAAAACAAAAGGGAATTGACTGTTATAGTCCATTCATACATTTTTTTCATTCATTCAGTGAATATTTTTTTCAGAATATTCAAGGGGATGTTACAGATTCTGTGTTACAGAGGTTGGCAAATTATGGCCCGTGGGCCAAATCTAGCCTGTCATCTATTTTTGTAAATAAAGTTTTATAGGGACTTAGTCATTCCCATCCATTTACATACTGTCTATGATTGCTTTCAATTCGCTACAATGGCAAATTGAGTAGTTGCAACAGATACCATATGGTCTGCAGTCCTAAAATATTATTCCCTGGTCCTTTACACAAAATGTTTGCTGACCCCTGCTATAAAAGATGCCAAAAATAATGGCATTCTTCCATGTTCTAGACAGGCATGCGAATAATTGTATATACATGTAAACAGACATTCAGAAGTAAAATTGTAGAGAGGTATGACAAAGATTACGGAAAGATTAATGTCAATTTAAGACATAGGGAAATGTTTGATGAAAGAAATTGTATTTAGCTGGATCTTGAAATGTGTAAAGAGTTGCAGTATGTGTGGAAAGGAGGGGATGTGAACCCAAATTGGAAGACAGGGTCTCTCCAGAGTGATTTTTATCAGCAAGTGACCAAGAAACAACAGTGGGTTAGTAGGTAGCGATTTACATTTTGTATGTAATGAGAAACTGGAGAGAAACGAATTCTGATTTTTTTTTTTTTTTTTTTTTGCTGCAGTTCAATGATGTCAGCAGCCTTGTGGTTGTCCTGACTTAGGAAAATCTCATGTTTTGCCTCAGGCGTAGCAAGCCAGGAATAAGAGAGGAAGGAATGACACCAGGAAATACACTGAAAAGGAAAATCAAAGTTTCGGTCTAATTTGGAGTCCTCTTTTTCTTCTAAGAAACAAGAAAGCAATATTGATAATAGCGGTTAATAGATAAAGTCCCCTGACCTGCCATATTCATATTCATATTTATATTCCTGGACTTTCAGATAAATTTCATGGGGGAACAAAATGTCAAATGGATAAACAAAGAAGAGGAAGAAAAGCTCTGATATTACCAAAACACAAATTTCTGGGTGGTGGTCTGCAAAGTGGAGGATCTGCATTTCTTCCTTAGTAAATTTTGTGTAGTGTTCTCCTTAAATAATCATTTCTCAACTTTATATTAAATTGGTAAGAACTTGTCAAGAACATACTTAAGTATGATCTGTTGCCTTAATAACGCGATAATGATAATTGAGAAAAAACTCAAAAGAGAAAGAGTTCTTGCTCAATTGAATGGAGCTCAGAGGCTTCCATAACCTTAATGCATTTTGAGGAGAAATTTGACTGTGATTAAGACCGGCTTCAGAGATGGATTTTGGCATATTTTGGCTGAGGGTTAAAAATGCTTTATCTTGTTCAATTTCACTCCCAATTTGTCAAATCTAGGCTGGGTGGAAACTTCTTTACTTAGAGCATACTATTTTCAGTTCATTCCTGTACTTTTTCAGAATTAATTTTGTTTTAAAATTAATTGAGACAACCACGCCTTCAGGCTGCCTCTGCATTGGAGGTCAAGATTTCTAGAAAAGCATTCTCCACAGTCTGTTCTTCTTATTTGTTTTCCATGAATCTAATAACAAACGCTTATTGAGCATCACCCATGAGCTGGACATTGTTCCCTGTACTGAATACCCAGAGATCGGTAATACAGAATTTCTGTCCGTAAGGCATTGTCTTCTAGTAAATGTGTGCATGTGGAGAAAGGGGAGAAATAAGAGCAAATAAAATTATTCTCTTCTGGGTTACCGATGTCTTACTTTTAATTAAGTATAGTTTAAATATTTGATCATCATCTAATTTGTGATACTAATAAGTGACTGTTGTTACCTACTAGTTCTTTTTTGAACCTCTCTCTTTCCATGTCTGTCTGTCTGGGGGGAAGGATTACTCCATTTTCTTCTGGATGTCCTCCTGCCTCTCTGGACACTGTTTCTCAGAACCTTCCAAGATTCTGCTCTTTTGCCTCTGATGTTGGTAATTCTAAATTCTATTTATGTCTCTCTCTTCTCATTAAATTCAGAGAACTTTTTCATTCGTACATGTCAATCTACATTAGAATTATAATTGATCTCAAAGCTCTGTCTCTAGTCAAAATCCTAGCCTCATGTCCACCATGTTTATTAATGTCTCTACTTGGACATTCCTAGGACACGTAAAACTCAGCAAAGTGAACTCATAAATGTCCCTCCTTCTCTCAACTTAACATTCTTAATAAATAACATTTCAAACTTCCCTTTCCCCCCTCAGTTCCTTACATTCAATCAATAAATCTTAGTGATTCTATCTCCTGAATAGCCTGCAGCTCTGTCTACTCTGTCCATCCCCCTGCCCCCCCATGGCCACCACATTGCACTATCACAGTGCCCTCAAATTGTCCTCCCTTCTTCCTGCCTGGCCTCCTCTAATTCATTTCCCTTCCACAGCCAGAGATATTTTTAAGGACAATATGGGTCATGTCACGTCTTTGATGAGCATACTTAAATGACTTCCAGTTGTCTCAGGAAAAAAATCCAGTCTACATAATTGGACCAGAAGATCTGGCCTCTTTGTACATCTCCTCCTAGCGCCCACATTCCTTCATACCTCAGCAAGGCTGGCATGTACTCAGTGCCTTTAGCAGGACCATTCATCCTCTTGCCTCCTGTTGACTTACTCTTTTATCAAAGGTGGAAAGTTGGCAATTGCGGGGTGGAGGCTTATCTGGCCCACATTTGTTCTGCTAAGCTGCTACTTCCTTAGCTATCACTCATTCTGAGAGAGTAACTCAAGATCCTCTTGTTGACATCCACTTCTTGATGTCTTCACTGCCCATCAAAGCAGGGGGGACCATCCATTTAGGTTTCCCAGGGACAGTCCTGTTTACTTCTAGTTTTCTGACATAACAAAGCATCTCCTGTTCTCTTACAAGTGTCTCCATTTTAATAATAAATTTTATGATCATCTTAGTCACAAACTGTAACATTTATTGTGATTGTATTTTTCATTCAGGATTGTGTTTCTTATTAAAACTTAAGCTTCAGGATAGGAGGGATGCTCACTTATTCTCTTTTGTCCTCCAAAACTAGAAAGGTGCAGATATATAGTAGTTACTCATTTATTTATACACAGGACAAGGCCACTCCACTGTATCACCTCCAAGGAAGATCATTCCCATCACAACTATGGGAATGGTACCTCTTATGGTGTAGTTCTCAGCCTGCACAGCTAGGTGCAATTAGCCAGTCTTAAAATTACCATGAAGAACATTCCTGATCTACCCTACCCAGTCAGGTGCTTGGCTGGCCACAGTGTTCCTAGGGCTCCTGTGAACACCCCTATCAGACCATCATCCAGCTTCATTTCTGTTGTATTTAATTATCTGTCTCCCTTCAGATCTTAAGTACCTGCAGGCAAGAACCTTGACTACCTTGCTTGCTCTGTTGTTCTGACTGTTGCCTACCACACTGTGCTTAATAAACATATATTTTTATTAAGAAATTTTTTTAATTTAAAAATTTAAAAAAATTTTTCTAAATAAATTTTAGGTTCACAACATAATTGAGGGGAAGGTACACAGATTTTCCATACAACTCCTGCACCCACACATGCATAGTCTCTCCTATTATCTATATCCCCCAACAGAGTGGCACATTTTGTTATAACTGATGAACATTAACACGTCACAATCACCCCAAGTCCATAGTTTAATATTAGGGTTCACTCTTGGCATTGTACTTTCTATGTGTTTGGACAAATGAATAATGGCATGTATCAATTAGTATGGTAGTATAAAGAGTGGTTTCAGTACCATAAAAATACTCTGTGTTCTGACTATTCATCCCTCCTGTACCTGCAACAGACTGTCTGCAATATGATGTGAATAATGATGCCATAGAAAAATAATACTGTGATTGGAAATGACTTGAGTTATCAGCTGGAGAAGTAGGTTTTGCCACTTTGAAGTCATGGGTCCAGTTGAGAATATGATATGAGTTATGGACCCTTTTATTTTAAAGAAAGCATATAAAGACAAAATGTTGTAAATATGTTTGGGATTTGTCATAACTTTCTGGACCCCTTTGCTGGCTCAAGGCCACCATTTTACTCAGAATGAAATCGCTGAATGCCTGGTTACTGTAATATTGTTTTTGACCCTGGCTTCAGTTCTCTGGGTGAGCCACTTTACCCTGTTATTTTTTTTCCCCTTTTTGAAAAGAATGGACTTACAGAAGATGCAGAGGACTTTGACAAAAAATACTAAATGATGAATCAACAGTGTAAGCTTTTTGTCCTAGAAATAATGTGTTGCTTTAAACAAGTGTCACATCCAGGATTATTCCTTGCAGAATCTTAAAAGTCATGTCCTTCTTGCGTGGGGCACAGCATGCATGATTGACAGCAAAGACAACCCCATGGTTAGGTTTCTCTTGAATTGCAAGAAACAGGGCAGTTTCACTCAGACACACCTTTTTCCAAAATACTATCCTGGTTGCAAACCAAGAAAGGTCTTAGAAGTTTATTGAACGGGATCCCACCAGAGACTTGTTTCCTCGTGTTTGTGGAACATTCTGAGGCCTCAGGAAAGGTGAGGAATCAGGTAGGCCGTCTTTGGGATCAGAGATATCCTTCTCAGTACTGTGGTCAGACAGAGTAGCAGCTGGGACCTGGAGATGCTGCAAGCTTCTCCTCAGAAGCAGGGACAGCATGACCGGGAGCCTGGCATGGGAGGATGAAAATGAATGCAGATCTATCACATGTCAGCACCAGCACTTGCCTGTCTGTCTTGCCCCTCCCTAAGAGCTCATGTCAGGGATCTGGGCAGGATCCTTTGGAATAAGACAGAGTGACTTAGAATTCTGACTGTACTCATTGTGAGTTATGTGACTTTGCATGTGTTATTTTTCCTCTTTGAGCATCACTTCCCTTTTGTGTAAAAGGAGCATAATAAATTGTAAGGACTTGGAAGATCAGAAATACTGCATTAATAAAGGGAACATAGTAGATGCTCAGTAAACGATAGCTATTTACATTAAACGTATCTCATAATGGAGAGTAAATTTTTTTTTTTTTTCATCTACTCTCTTTTATTCCCTCCAGTGTTACTGAGATGTAATTGACACATAACTTTGTACTAGTTTCAGGTATACAACAGAATGATCACCACAGTAAGTTTAGTTAAAATCCATCACTTTACAAATTTACAAACTGACATGTGATGAGAACTTTTAAGATCTACTCTCTTAAACATTTTTTTAAATACCTACTCTCTTAGGAACTTTCAAACATTCAATACAGAATTGTTAACTATCACCACGCTGTGCATTACATCCCCACCACACACTTTTTGACATTTATTACTATCTTTTTTATTGTCATTCTAGTAGGTGTGAAACTATATCACACTTGAGAACTTTATTTTTCTAATGATTAATGATATTGAGAAACTTATCCTGAACATATCATATATGTTGTATCATATATGACATACGATATATACACACACATATTTGTCAGTATTTTTGTAGCATCTGTTCACATCTTTTGCCCATGTTTTATTGAATTGTTTTTTTTTTTTCCACACACACACCCTGTATTTTATTTTTACAAGAGATAAATAGACTGACACCAAGCATTGTACATGGATGACCACAACAAAAGCAACAATGATTGCAATTACCAAACATGAAACACACTCATACTATGTCATAATATTGACATTCAGTCCAGTAATCCTCCACTGTAACAGCTCCTTTACTTTGCAGTGAAAATTGATTTGTATATTCTTTGCCTCTGAGTCCTTGTGGGATTTTTTTTTTTTTAATTCAGACAGAAAGTCACAAAAATTATACTCATCCTCATCAGTTCACTCAGTCCCATGTAATTAATTTCTTTTTTTTTCATCTTGATCTTTTGTTAGCACTTTTATGAGTTCATCAGTTTTTCATTAGAGTTCTGAAAATGCTTATTCATTCAGTTCAGCAGTACAGTCAGTTACCAGAAACCTGTACTTGTCAGAGTCTTTTCATAATGGAGAGTAAATTGAGGTAGAAGTCTGTGCATCTGTCTTATTTTGAACCAGCTCAAAAGCCATCTCTCTGAACCATTCCCAAAGCCCCATCTTCTTGCAAGCAGTGAGTCCTTCCCTTCTCTTTGCTTTCATACTACTTTGCACACACTTGTATTTATTGAGCAAAACTCTATTAAATCCTAACAATGTTAGGTCTGAGGCATAAAAAATAGACCCTGCTCCTGAGTAGCTGGGGGTCAAGAGAAAGAGCTCAATGATTATGTAATTACAGAAGTGCACATTCACACAGCCCATCAAGACCTGCATCATTACCTTTATTTAGAGATGAGGGCCCTGAGGCTCCATATGGTTAAGTAATTTGCCAAAGGACGTGCTGGTCATAAACTGGTGGATCACAATCCATGTGCTTTCCACAGTAGTGGTATGTTCTGTCTGCTAAATTCTGATTCATCTGAATCCTCCAAGATGGGTATCTTCTTCCCACACTTTCCTCTCTTTTATTACTTACCATGGTTTATACTTACTGCATACCTTCTATGTTCTAAGCTCTTTTCTAAATGCTATTCATATTGTATCAGTTTTCTATTGCTGCTATCAACAAATTACCACAAAATTAGGGCTTAAAACAATACAGATTTATTATCTTATGCTCTGGAGGTTAGAAATCAAAAATGTGTCTTACTGGTATCAGGAGGGTTGCATTCCTTCTGGACACTCCAGGAGAGAATGCATTCCCTTTTCCATCTTGAAAAGCTGCCTGTGTTCTGTTTCTCATGGCCCCATTGTCCATCTTCAAGGCTATGAGAGTAGCATCTTCCTGGTTCTCTTTTTGATTTCTGCTTTCATCGTCACACATCCTTCTCTGACTCTGAAATTACTTCCTCCCTCCTAATGACCCTTGTGACCACATTTGGCACACTCAAATTATGCAGGATACCTTCCTGTCTTAAAATTCTTAACTGAATCACATTTGCGAAGTTCCTTTTGCTACATAAAGTAACATATGCACTGGTTCCAGAGATTAAGATGAGGACATCTTTTGGGGGAGCCATCATTCTGTTCAACACCCATGTATTTTACCTCATCTAGTCCTCACACCAGCCCTGTTAGGTAGGTATGTTTGTTTTCTCCATCGCTCATATCAGGGGACTGAGATATAGAGGTATCAGTAAATGTTCTGAGGTCATCAAGACATTAATCTGCAGGAGCAAGATCAGCCCTGTTACTCTGATCCTGAAGCCTGGGCTCTTAACCATGACACCTTAATTCTTTGCAGTTAGTGTCCCATATGCTTGTCTTTTTCACCACACTCCAAGCTTCTTAAGGAGAGGGACTGTGCCTTATGCCGATGCTCTATGGTAAAGATACGTTTCTTAATCAGTGGACAATGTAGGGTAAAAAAAAAATGAGAAGCAAAAAGAGGAGGGAAACAATAAAAAATAAACAAAACAAAAACAAACAAAATTCTATGACTTTAGTTTGTTTCAGAAAAGAGTGATGAGCCAGGAACTTGCCCAGAAATAAGACCAGATGGAAGTCTGTCCAATGACTGCCTCAGCAACTTTCCACATACATTTTGGCTTCACGTGGTCAAATGAACCAAAAAGACATGGATCGATAATACTTCGAGTCTCAGAAGCAGCCGTAGAGAAACTTTTTAGAAAAATGTTTTGGGCGCTATGCTCACCCAAGGGCGATGCGCAGATAGCTCCTCCATCTGCCTGTAGAAGGAACACGTCGCCCAGCCCATCGCCCTTGAGGGCTGCAGTCTGCAGTGCCCACACCCAATTTCTCAGTGATCACAGTCTTTCACGTCGTTTATAGGACTTCCCCTCAACAGCACACGCATCCTCCTATGTTCTTGGATGTGAAAAATCTCCCTTAATAGGTGTTTTTCACACCTTTCCTTTTGCCTGTGCAGTGTCACGATCAGAAGGTATGCTGCCCATTGGTCCCTGACCTGACCTAGAAGAGTGACTTTCATTTATCTGCTCCATCCCTTTCTTATTTTATCCAAACAAAATCTGACAGGAAACCTCAATGTGTAAAATATTTAGATTCTTTTGTTGAAATGGGGAAAGGAAGCCTGAAATCTGCTATATTCTCTTTGACTCCTGCTAGAGTGACTACTCTCTCCCTTCAAACATATCTCATCTTGTCTCTTTCCTCGAGAGCTCATCATGAATCTTGCCTTTCCAAGGAGTAGAATTTGAGAACCATCAGCAGGAATCCAACAGCAATCTGATTTAACCACTTTGTTATTGATTTACTTAAGAATTTTTAGCAGCAACAGCTTGGGTGGCTAGTTCTGTAACAAAAGCCAGTACAAGATTCAGACATTCCACATCCTGGCTGTTCCTCTCTGCAATTCCAGCACCCTCTGATCTCTGCTTGTTCTGAGTGTTTTCCCTGCTCTCAGGCATATACTGCCCTGCATGGTTTCAAGGGCTAAATACAGTTAAGTACATAAGAGGCAATTCCACTGTTTTCAGAATTGGGACCTGGTACACCACATGTGGAAGTTCTACTCTCTCTTCCCTGGCCACTTGCTGCTGTAAACAGCTTCATCAAATTGGTGACTGGCTTCTTTGATGGTTCTTATAGTCAAGAACATGTCACTGAGTGACATGTATGGCTCTGATTCAGTGGAGGTTTAGGGGAAGTCATACTAAATGGCAACCTATGTCTACAGATGAGTTCAACCATGTTCTTTCAGGTTTGAGCAGCTGGGAGAGTGTGAGGCACTTGATTCTTCTCCACCGCTCCAGGCCGCTTACCTGGGTCACACTGAGAAACTCTGGAAGGCTCCGTCTTCTCCAGGATGTTCATCAGGTAGGAGGGCTAAGAGGTTGAAATTTTTTAATTAATTGACTGATTGGTTTGAAATTTTAAATGGAAGGAATGTTGAGAATTATTATGTGATGTTTTCTGCGCTGACAAATTTTGGTCAAATAACACATCGTTGTTGCAGGAATGTTTTGCACTGCAGTGGAGAAGAGCTGTCAGCATGGTCTCCGGCCATGAAATACTCAGGAAACAAAGGGGAAGATGGTAAAATGATTTTAATTCAGGCAGTTGCCATCTTACCATATAATAGAGCCTGTGAAGAAATTCCTAAAAATATAACGTAGGTTGATTTTCAGTGTTTTGTTTCATCCTACATACACTGGTCTGCTAGACAATAGGCATTATAGAGATCAAAAATTGAAAAAAAAAATCCTTAAAAAGATTACAGTTTCATAAAGGAGATAAGGTATAAACCCAAGTAATGGAAATCTAATAAAATGTAGAGTCACCATTTAGGGAATCATTTTAGGGAAACATAGAAGCCAAATCTCACAATAGTTGAATGCTTTGTCCAAGATATTACAGATCATTTGTGCATTAATGGTGTTGTCAGAGGCTAAATTTCAACTCTCAAAGGTACGTTTTTTCTGTTATTCAACTACAGTATATTAGCCGGAGAGCTTTTGGTGGCAAGTATCAGAGAGTCAAGTTGAGCAAATGGAACATGAAATGGGCAAAAATATTAGCTTGTGCAAATGAAACAGAAGTCATAAATAGCTTCGGGTATGGCTTAATCCACGTGTTCAAAGGATGGAATTCGGAGATTTTATCTTCATTTTTAGGCAAGATCTTTCCAAATCAGTGGCAAATGAGGCTACAGGAGTTTCTAGGAATAATATCCTTCTTACAATAGAAATTCAGAGGAGCAGAAAAAGAGTGGTTTATTTTCATGGTGTCATCAAAATTTCTAGGAATGCTTGTGATTGGCCCGGCTAAGGCTATGCGGCCAGAAAAAATTCATATTCTGACTAATTTAGACTATGTGTCCACCCCTATGACGGGGTTGAGGAGCCAGTCAATTGAAAGTCTTAGAGGGGGTGGGGAAGAATTGGTGCAATTCCCCGAAGAAAAAAGACCTGAGAAGACTATTACAAGCCCCTGCTTTTAAAAACAAACAAAGAAACAAACATCAACAACAACGAAACAAGAAGTACCTTGCAGGTAAATGTTCGCCTGAAAGGAACATGAGGCCATTTACATCAACTCTCTTACTTACTAGAAGAAGCTGCTGATGACCAGAGAGGTAAATGGGCTTGTGCAAGCTCTCAGCTCTGGCTAGTGGCTGAATATACACCACAGTTTAGGTCTTCAGAATTGTTTCATTACACCTTGCCATTTCTCTAGGCATAATTGTCGTTATTTGTCTAAGGGATATCATGGGCTGTCTGAAGCTTAAGGAACTCTCATGTTTAGCAAGAAGAACCTGTTTTTGCTTCCTTAATATACTTATGTGCTTGCACACAACAGATGTCCAAGCTGAAAGGAGAATAAAATTGCACAATTCCTCTTCAAATTAAGCCATTTCATATTTTTATCATAAAATAGCCTCATTTCTGCCACTGCTGGGGACTGAAACCAAATTATGTGTGTGCATGTGTCTTGAGTCACTGGAATCACAAAAGAAAATGATCTACTGACCTTTGAGAAATTCTTCCAGTGAGGAGCAGTTATCTTTCTTGTTTGTTTAATTTTGCTTTAGAGAAAGTGATGGCTCTTACGAACTATTAGAACCAGTGGGAAGTTTCTCATCCTGGAGTGAGACTGTGGGCATGAATTCATTTCACACCTGCATTTATCAGGACCACCCTTTGCATGTATTCTCTGGTTATCCTCCCCTGCTGGTCAAAAGGGCTCTCTTCTCTCCATACATTGCTTCTCAGTGTACTGTTTCTGCCTGTGATTGGCAACACTCAAACCCCAGTGCTTCAGACCCTAACCCTGATAGTAATAACATCTCATACATGTGTTGCATTGAGCACTTGACGTATATTAGCTCATTTAATCTTCCCAGAAATCATATGAAGTAGGTTCTATTATTATGTCCTGTGTTATAGATGTGAAAATTGAAACACATATAATTGAATAACTTGTCCAAAATCACACAGCTAGTAAGGGACAGAGCTAAGATTTAAACCCAGGCAGCAATGTTAGTGTCTATACCTCTAATGGCTATGATATACTGTTTTAAATGGCTATAAAGATTGCATCTAAGAAATGTAGTTGGGAGCAAGAATCTGTTGCATTTAGACAGCATTTCCCGTTGAACAAAGTTTTCATTACCTATTGCCTGTCTGGGAAGAGATTACTTGGAGAAGGAGAACAGTAAAGTGGTTTAATATCCTGACTCTACATGGATGAACCTAGAGATTATCATACTAAGTGAAGAAAGTCAGAAAGAGAAAGACAAATACCATATGATATCACTTGAATGTGGAATCTAAAATATGACACAAATGAACTTGTCTATGAAACAGAAACAGACTCACAGACAGAGAGAACAGGCTTGTGGTTGCCAAAGGGGAGGGGGAGTGGAGGAGGGATGGACTGAGAGTTTGAGATTAGCAGATGCAAACTATTACATATAGAATGGATAGGGACTTCCCTGGTGGTCCAGTGGTTAAGACTCCGTGCTTCTACTGCAGGGGCATGGGTTTGGTCCCTGGTTGTGGAACTAAGATCCCACGTTCCACGCAGTGTGGCCAAAAAAAAAAAAAAAAAAATAGAATGGATAAACAACAAGGTCCTACTGTATAGCACAAGGAACTATAATCAATATCCTGTGATAAACCACAATGGAAAAGAATATGAAAAAGAGTGTGTACATATGTATAACTGAATCACTTTGCTGTACAGCAGAAATTAACACATTATAAATCAACTATTCTTCAATAAAATAAATTTTTAAAAATTTGTAAAAAATAAAACATTAAAAAAAAAAAAAAGAACCCTGACTCTAGAGTCAGACATATCTGTGTTAGAATCCCACTCTTGCAATTTCTCAGAGAGGTCTGGAGCATGTGAGCCTCCACTTATGAAAAATGCAAATATCCTAATTATAATAATATTTCTAGTATGTATGTCCCTCGTTAGATTGTCTGAATGCAGCTTTCCTTCCCCTGTGGTAAAATTTCTCATTGGGTAGCATATTTTTGGGAAATAAACTTCTACCCCCCAATTCCCTAGCAATCACAGTCTGGACGAAGTCTAGAGGTAGCCAATTCAGTTATGGTGCTATATCTGATACTTATTACAACATTGCAAGATAGATATTAATGCCCCCATTGTACTGATGAGTAAAATAAAGCCTAGAGAATCTAAGTGATACATGTATTCCAAGCTTAGACTTTGCTAAGTGGAATTATAGGACTCATATCCATATCTGCCTGCCTCCAGTGGCTGGGCTTTTTATCATTTCATGTTTCCTTAGTTGCCTTATTGCAGTTACATGTGGGACATTTACGTTATTAACTTACTTTCAACTCTGAGCCTAAAGTGGAGGAGGCATCCCTAGAAAGGGTTAGATGCCTGATCCCAATTCATGTTACAGATATCTATTTAGAATAAATATTGCAACTAATGTAATTATAATTTTTGTAATTGTGGTGATATTGTAATTACTTGTTTACATATCTTTACTACCACTAAAATGTAAATTTTTTAGGGCCATGGCTGTTTGTTATTCATTTCCTTATCACCAGCAAACAACAAAATGCACAGCCTGGAATACATATTTATTGAATTCACTAATCATTACTCATCCTATCTAACAAAAAATATTATTTTAAAGAGGGAAAGCACCTTTAAACTGAGGTAAAGTACCAGATAGCCAGATGTTATCAGAAGTATAAAGACAAGTTGCTCGAACTTGTTCATCTTGCATAACTGAAACAATACCCATGTGTTATCACAAGGATCAGACACAGCATCTTAAGGCACTTAATAAAGTGGCACAAACTGGATATTCAGTAAAGACTGACATCAAAAAGTATCAAGAACCATATATCTGGCTTGTTAGAGAGATGGAAGTTCAGAAAATTGATCTATGTCATCTCATTTTTTTCATATTTCTTTTTAACTTGTGGATCTTAAAGATTGATGTAAAGGGTGTCACTGCCTCATACTAGGCAATTCAACATAAACAAAACATTTTTAGACTTAGAATTTAAGGTGCCTCATTAACAACAGGCATTTGCTTCCCCTTTTAGGACCCCTATAAAATTGTAGTAAAACTCAATTTTAAAAAAGTAGTATCTCATAAGGCCCAAGGTAATAAGGGAGGAGATAGTAACACACAAGTAATTGCAGCAAATTTCAAAAAGGTAAAGTTAGAGAGGAAGTTATAACATAGAGCCTTCATAGGGGTAGTCTCTTAAAATACGAAGCAGCTCCCCTGAGAGCACTCCAGAGGAAAACCAAATACCCTGGAATATGAGGTGGTTTTGAAGCATGTGGTTGAAAAGTGGAGTGGGGAGTAGTGGTTATCAGTTGTGATTCTCTATACAGATTGCTTAAACCCCCAGTTTCCCAGACCTACTCTTCACAGCCAGCACACAGCTTAGCAATTTCACCTGCATCCTCAAGAATGACATTGGAGATACTTTTCTTGAAAAGTTGAAATGATCCAGTGAAAATACCCTAAGATGCTGATATTTGGAGATTCGCAAAGAAAGAGGCTCTAGCAGTCTGACCAACTTTAATTTAAGCCACAAGGAGAAAAGACCTGCTCTGTCTTGTAGCGTCCCAGGATCAAGTGTTCCATCCTTACCAGAGTCCAGTAACACACCAAGCACTGTTTCTAAAAGGGCGTAACATGTTCTTGTTGTTGATGGAATGGACTTCCTTCAGAATCCCAGGGACCTGCACTGGGATTTGTCCACTGAGGTTTGCCATAAACTCCATACTACATCTCTTCTCACTGCTGACAGCTTCACCACCAGTGTCAACCACATTCTGTTCATTAGAAGAGAGTCTCTAAGTCTCAATTTCATCAGGATCGGTAAAGACAACATACAGATACTCAGCTGTGTACTGCTAAGTGTTCTGTGTGTGTCAGAATTAAATATGCCTGTCGGAACAACTCCAGGGGAGGGAAGTAGGCTTCACCTTTTGCAGGTAGGATTGTTAAAGAACCGTGGACACAGCTTAAAACCATCACACACACTAGAGTGTAAAACCTAAAGTGATGCTTCAGATATCTGGACTTGTGGTCTAGGTATCTCTACCACAAAGAAGAGTATCAACAGGAGATACTGTGTGGATTTACCTTGGTTTTAGTGTGCTGTGAAAAACAAATAATAGAATCAATTGAAAAGTGCCTGTCAAGGGTTCAAAGAAAACCTTTCATTTACCCTAATGGCTTGTATACCAGAAAGAAACCTGTCGCTGTTCTCTCTGTAACGTGTGCTTACAGGTCCTAGATTTACTACTCCAGATTCTGTCAGTGGAATTGAAGGGAAACTAAAATAATATGAAGAGAAATATAAACTCTTAAACCTTAAGTGTCCTTCAGTAACTGATGTACTATCTTAAGCAAGTTATCTTAAAATGTATACCAAAGATAGTAATATGTATAAAAATGGATTGAAAAGTCTCATTTTAAATTGTTCAGTACAAAACTCTAGCAAAAATATTTTAAAATTTAGTTTTTAAGTGAAAGACTTCTCAGAGGTTTTAATATTTTAACTATACTTTGAATTTTCATGAACACAATATAGATTCCAGATTTTACAAATGTATTTGACTCTGGAACATTATTTTTGTAGAAAACTTATTTTAAAAGTTTGAGGAATTCTGGTTTGAGTATGAGACTATCCTGAATTTGAAAACAGTTTACAAGCTGGCGTATCAGTCTTACTTTGCATGAATGCCTTTTCGCTGGCTTGCCCTGTGCAGATACTGATGGCTCCCACAACAGTGGTTGTTGAACTCTACTTTTCACTATTCCAAATATGGGCTGATCTCTGGAGATATTTTAGTGTGCAACCATAACTGATACTTTTTAAATAAATGGCTCATGAATTTAAGTTTTTCAAGATACCCCATGATCTGGTTGTAAAATAGCCTAACCTTCAGATAATTCAGAGTTCTATAACTGAGCAAGACAGAATAAAAGAAGTAGAAAGAAAACTGGAATTGGAGTTAGAAGACAAAAGTTAGAGACCCATCTCTGCTCTTATTAGTTTATGATTGTTTCATTTAACTTTCTTAGTCTAATTTTTCTTTTCTGGAAAACAGGCTCATTAATCTCCGCTCTGCCTATTTCATCAGAATCAAGGGAGATAATGCACAAAAACTGTGAACTCTCAAGTGTTCGGTATGTGTCCAAAGTTAACAGATGCCTGTTGGGACTATGTATTGAACAGTTCTTTCCCCTTAGGCAGCATCATTAATAGAATAAGATGTGAAACACAGCTCATAAGTGGATACAGAACCTCACTTCCCACGTGGACCAGACACCCGTGGTGAACAATTTCTTTAGCAATGTCTCTGGCTTAAAGTATTGAAAGATGTGTTGGTGGATTTTGTGGAATAAGCCAAGAATTAAATTCCTTCCACTGGGGCTGAAGGCAAGACAGAATTTGATATCGGTCCCCCTTTTGTTTGGATCAAGGGATAATGGGTATCTCTATAGAGAACAGTGAAGAAATCACATAACATTCAATAACTGCCAATTCTGTCCAGACGCCTCTCTTTCAGAAACGTCAGCTAGGAAGACTGTATATTCTGATTTTTTTTTCAGAAGACATCTGAAGCAGGGCTTAGATTTCTGGGAGAAAAAATATCTGTCAAGATATAGATATAGGGGACTTCCCTGGTGGCGCAGTGGTTACGAATCCGCCTGCCAGTGCAGGGGACGTGGGTTCAATCCCTGGTCTGGGAAGATCCCACATGCCGATGAGCAACTAAGCCTGTGTGCCACAACTACTGACCCTGCACTCTAGAGCGAGCCACAACTCCTGAGCCCATGCACTGCAACTACTGAAGCCTGCGCGCTCTAGGGCCCGCATGCCACAACTGCTGAGCTCATGTGCTGCAACTACTGAAGCCCACGCACCTAGAGCCCATGTTCCTTAACAAGAGAAGCCACCGCAATGAGAAGCCCGCGCACCGCAATGAAGAGTAGCCCCCACTCGCTGCAACTAGAGAAAGCCCGCGTGCAGCAACAAAGACCCAACGCAGCCAAAATAAATAAATAAATAAAAAATTAAAACCTTTCTTTGGTTTAATAAAAGAAAATTATAAAAAAACGATATAGGTATAGGTAGAGATGTAGATATAGAAAAAAATCTGACGTAAATGAAGAAATTAAGGATTCCCATCAGGTAGAAAATATATGTACTGTATATGTAATAATATGATCTAGACGTACAGAAACCTAAGTTTGAATCTCAAATCTACCACTTATAAGCACTATGACCTTGGATAAATTATTATTATTTTTTTAATTAATTTATTTATTTATTTATGACTGTGTTGGGTCTTCGTTTCTGTGCGAGGGCTTTCTCTAGTTGCAGCGAGTGGGGGCCACTCTTCATCGCGGTGTGCGGGCCTCTCACTATCGCGGCCTCTCTTGTTGCGGAGCACAGGCTCCAGACGTGCAGGCTTAGTAGTTGTGGCTCACGGGCCCAGTTGCTCCGCGGCATGTGGGATCTTCCCAGACCAGGGCTCGAACCCGTGTCCCCTGCATTGGCAAGCAGATTCTCAACCACTGCGCCACCAGGGAAGCCCGGGTAAATTATTTTAACTTTTTGAATCTCAGTTTCCTTAGGTGTAAAATTGGTTAAAATTATATTACCACTCACAGCATTGTAGAGAAGACTAAATAAGATAATACACATGAATTGCCTGGCACCACACCTAAATTATAGAAAACCTGAAGCCACAGTTAGCAATTATGAGTAGTCAAAGTATTTGTGGTATTGTGTGCACTGATGATTAAAACATATCATTTGCCTTCAAAGAAATTGCAGACTAGGGTGGGAGGACAGATCATCAAATGTATCACAAAGTATGATGTGGTGTATTACACACATAAGGTGCTGTAGTGTGGTGGATGAGGGAAGTGGTGATTCTGAGTGGAGGATTGGAGAAGCCTCTTAGTGAAGGTGACACTGCAAATGAGCATTAAAGGAAGAGAAAGATGTCAGCCAGTGTCTCTGTATGAATTAGTCTCATTTCCAATGTGATATCTTGCAGAGAGTGGGAAATATGGATTAAGACAGACCTGGGTGACCTTGGGAAATATTTGTTTGCATTCACTCTACAAAAGCTTATTGAGTCAAACACTATGGTAGCCACAGGGGATACTACAACATATAAAATGTGATACATGACCTACCAGGGGCTCACAATCTAGGGAAGGAAATAGACGAATATCCACAGCAGGATAAGAGTAGATAATCATATAATTTATCATCCTAACCATGTACTTTTGAGTATATAAGTGGGGCGTTATAAATAACTCTACCAGGACAAAAACCATATGGCAAGGTGGTCCTCAGCAAACCAAAACTTAGTGTAAACCTAGGCAGATGGTAGGAGATCTCTACAAGTACCGTGGGAGCTCAGACAATGAAGGGATCAACTCAGTGTGAACAGTGACTCTGACAAAGTTTCTGCTGCTTTTAAGAGTTCACTAGGCAGAAAAGAGGATGGGAGCCAGCATATGGAATAGCACAAAGATGTGAAAGTGCATAGCATGTGTCAGCATCCACAAGTAGTGTCACGTGACTGGAGCGTAGTATAAATGAAGGAAAGTGGCAAGACGTTATCATAAGGTACTTAGCAAAAAAATATCTTCAAGAACTAAAGTGAGCATTGCTAACAACACAAAATCAGTAAAGGCAGGGAGATGCTCTCCGTGACTCTTGAAATAAGTCTTTTAGATGACTGACTACACTTCCCAACATCATCTCCGTATCTTGGCATGAGAGCTCAGTACTCACTGCTGCAGGATACTGAAGAAAACATAAGGTTGACATTTGTATCCCATGGCATTTTGCAGATTCTGAAACAACCCACGGGCTCACATTGCGTTTTCTTCCCAGTAGTAATGCAGTTGCATGAGACAGCTGGGCTCCCCATCACACTCACATTTTCACATAGTTGAGGTGACATGCACAGGCTTACCTCATGTCGCTTCTTCACAACAGTAAAGGTATTGATGTCTCCTATGAGAACTGAGAATGAAACATCTGTCAGCAGTGTGCAGGGGTCCAGATAAGAGAACTGGAGAGGGAAGTTTATTAAAGAAAAACAAAAGAACAACTAAGAAACAAAAAAGGATAGAAAAATCAACTTCTGAAGAACTTCTGCTTCTCTCTTCTCTGTAGGTGCTTCCCTTACTCTTGGTAAGATTCAAAAGCAGATTGATTCAATCTTTCCATCTATAGAATCGCCATGTAGACCCAAGGTTGAGAACCAGATTCACAGCTTACCTGAAGGGAAAGATGATAATATTATTTAACATATTGGAAACTTAGCATCCTCACATGTAAATTAGGGCTAATTACGTGCATGTTATGGACTTGATTTGTAAATTATCTGAAATAGCATATATAAAACAGTTAGCCAAATATGTGGTGTGTATCATATATGCTTAAGACCTTTGTTTGATCTTCTTCCCCCTGCTGTGCCCCACAGTTGGTGGCTTATGCCTGGCCATCCACCTTCGGGAACGCAGTGCCCTCATGTTCTTCGTGAATATCTCTTGGTCAAAACCTGCTTTCTTATCCCTTATAAGACAAAAGTGAAGATGATTAAATGCTGCATAGAGAAGCAACCTTGTATAATAGAAATTCACCCTGACCTATTATTCAGAAGTTCTGGGTTTAGGTCTTGGATCTGCTACTAAATAATTGGGGGCCATAGGCAAGTCATGCCATCTTTCTGATTCTCAGATCCCTCATCTATTAAATGAAGATATTAAATTAGAACAGTGTTCCCCAAGAGGTTTGTCAGAGACTGCTGCACGAGTTTTTTCTCTGTATTTGGTGAAGATATCAATAGTTGTATGGTTTTTTTTTAATATATAACATAAAATTTTCTTTTAAAAATACTTTTGGAGAATATTAGATTAAAGACATTTCTGTTTCCTCTTTGGAAATCCCTTTGGCATTGCTTTATGAGCCATAAAGAAAAACAGAGTCTCTTAGTCTCCTAGACTTGTTCTCCTCATTGGTATCTGTCAATAAATGACTTTTAAAGGATTCAAGAATCCAAGGTTGTCAATGGAGAGAAAATCATCTCTTGGTTTGGGGTAGCTACGTACCAGAGAATGAATCATGCCCCTTGAGGCACATCTTCCATTGGAGGTCTCCCTCTTTTGATCCAGATCCTTCTCTGCTGGCCTCCATGGGGTACTGTGTGGCAGGGCAGTGTTCTTCCTAAAGATTCTGACCATATGGGTGTATCATTATTATTTTTTTTTTTGTATCATTATTTTTAATTGCTTGATAATATATGACCGAAAGATAAAGTTCTGAAGTAAGAATTTGTCAGTGGAGATAGAGAAAAGGAGATTTTTAAGTTTTAAAGAGTAGGACAAGGTAAACAAGGTAATACGCGTGGCTTCCAGCTGCCCATGATAAAAAGCTACATAGAGGTAGGGCCAAAAAAAAAAGAGAGAGAGAGAAAGAAATGTTGAGTCCAATTTTTGATCACATTGCTCAATTTTTATAAATTCCACGTAGGAATTTTGGGACCCTGATAGTCCCATCATAATACATTTCCACAGATATGATAGACAAATCACTTGGTTATGCCTTCCTCATGTAAACCAGCATCTTCAAGATAGGGTCTCTCTCACTGGGGCCTCATGTTGATAACTCCCAGGGAATTTGCTATCAATCTGTTACTAAGAAATTGCCCCATGACAGAGCCAAATCCTCTCACTTCATTCCTCCGTTCATGCCTTCTCTTTAGTCCCTAAATTTTGGGGTGTTTTGGACAATACCATTTTGTGATAGAAAAGGAGAGGTGAAAACTCAGGGACAGCTATAAATTTGAGACAGTTCCAAAAGTGAGAGTTATAGCATGTACTGGAAGGTTTCCTCTGGGGTATTGATGATGAACAGACACCAGAAGAAAAGTGGGCTGTACATCAAAGCTACCAAGTGTAAGTTTGGCAGAAAATGCCCACATGATGTGTCACAGATACAGTGATCCCATGTCCCCTGTATTAGACTCTTCTGGTTCCAGTGAAACAAGAGATGTTGACAAGGTCTTTTCAAATGAGGGCCTCCAGATCACACAGTGTATGCAGCTAGACTTTGATGTTGCATACCCTTTATCTCCATGGCATGATAATAAGTTCCCTGTCCACTACCCTAAAACAGCTTGGTGGAGGAGACCTGTAAAAAGGATGGGATCTTTCTGTAAGTATGTAATAGGTTAAGTGCCCTCGTGATTCTCTCTGATGTGTCTGAGGAGCTGTCTGGTTGCATTGTCACATTCTGGCTTAGGCATTGGGCTGCAATCCAGTGCTTCTCAGAGCTGGTTTTCCAGTCGATCACTTCACCTACAGGGCAAGCAGAAGGGAAGGAAACAAAAATATATTGAGAGTCTATGGTTAAAAAGGTACTGCTCAATTTTTTTTTTCATACATGACTTCTCACCTAAAGCCTTGTAATTACCTTCCAAGAGAGTTACCTAAGTTGGTAGAAGAGAGAAGTTTTAATAAGAGGTTCAAGGATTCATGTCTCCTTTCGGTGGATGCTTCATTTTAGAGGCACTGTGTCACAGTGGTCAAGAACACAGATGTCGCAGCCAGATAGCCTACCTTTGTATGCTGTGCAATCTCAAACAATTTACTAATTCTCTCTGTAATTCAGTTTTCTCATCTTTGAAATGGGGTGATGATATTAGCCTATCTAATAGAACCGTTAGGTGGTTTAAATGACTAAATGTATGTAAAGTGCTTAGGACAGTGCCTAACAAGTAGTAAACACAAAACATTTTGCTAGTATTACTTGTTAACTCTATTTAAAAGATAGAGAAGATGAATCTCAAAGACGAGGTGTAACTAGCCTGAGATCATAGTCTTTGCAGTAAGTTCAGAGCTGGGTCTGACAGGCTCCTGGCCACTACCAAATTGAAAAGAAGAAAAATAGAAAAACAAACAAAAACAAAACCAGCCACTCTCATTCTCCCCAGTAGCTAAATTGTGGCTTGAAACCATGCCGGCAGTATAACACTGAAGCTCATAAGCACACATCCAATTTAAACTTATTAGCACAATTAGTTGTCTGTTACTTCAATAGGAAGTGATTATTAAATCCATAATTAATGAGACAGAACACTATTTATAATCCAAAGACATCTATGGTACCCAAAGTTAGAGGAACATCTGGCTGCCTTCAGGGATGAAAGCATCCCCAAAGTCATTACAAATGCAGGGTCTTCATGGACAGCCCCTGACCTCAATAGGAAAGACTAATGGACACTAAAGTTCGTGACACATTAATGGCCAGTCCCTGCCTTCACGGGCTACCCTATTGTTTACAGATTCAACCCATCATATTTTCTGTAAAAAAGATCCCAGAGACCAAGAGATACTGGAATTAAAAATATGAATAGTATCAAAGCTAACCTTTACTGAACAACTTTGTATTTTATAGGTATTATAACATTTATTTCATGTAACAACCTACTGTGGATAATATTTTTAATTATTCCAATTTTACAATAAGGAAAATTAGAATTAGAAGTTGAAATAGGGACTTCCCTGGTGGCACAGTGGTTAGGAATCCGCCTGCCAATGCAGGGGACACGGGTTTGATCCGTGGGCTGGGAAGATCCCACATGCCGCGGAGCAACTAAGCCCGTGCGCCACAACTACTGAGCCTGTACTCTAGAGCCCACGAGCCACAACTACTGAGCCCCTGTGCCACAACTACTGAAGCCCGTGCGCCTAGAGCCCATGCTCCGCAACAAGAGAAGCCACTGCAGTGAGAAGCCTGTGCACCACAACGAAGAGTAGCCCCTGCTCGCCGCAACTAGAGAAAGCCCACACGCAGTAACGAAGACCCAACGCAGCCAAAGATTAAAAATGAATAAATAAATTTATTTAAAAAAAAAGAAAGAAAGTTGAAATAACTGTCCTGTGGCCAATCATAGTAAGTGACAGCTGGCAGTAAAACCCATGGATAAGTGGCAATAAAAAGCATCCCTTAACCACTCCTCTGTACAGCTTCTGAGAACTAAACTTTTAGACTTTACAGTATGTTGATGGCCAGTTTGAATTTATATGTGAATGAAGCCAGAATGAAGCTGCTGAGGCTCAAAATAGAGGAATGACTTATTCTTTACTTAATTGATCAATTAGACAAATATTTACTGAGTGACAAATATACATCAGATACTATTCCAGGTGATGGAAGTAAAAGCAGTGAATAAGACAGACAAAGTCTTGCTGTCATGGAGCTGGCTTTAGCTGGAGGGAGACAGACAATAAGCAAATACATAAAAAAGATCATTTTAGATGCTGATACATTCTATGAAAGTAAATTTGATGTTGTGTTATATAGTTAATGCCTGATGACCTTGGATTGGGTACCCAGAGAAGGTGACATTTAAATTTAGAGAACTGAATAGCAAGAAGGAGCCAGAAGACATGGAGGAGGATAATTACAGGGAAAGGAAAGAGCTAGTACACAGGAGTTGACAAAGAATGGAAGGCCAAGAACTCAGGTTCTGTGTCTAAATCAAAAAACCCTGCACGTTGGCAGTAGGAAGACAATTACCATATGGGAAGGGAGGACAACGAGACCTCATGTTCTGAGTCTACAAATTTAACTCATCCAGATGAAAATTGAGAAACATATTAAATATAAGAAATTTACTTTTGTCTATTACATATAGATGCTATATTTTTAATGGGTGTTTTTTAAAAACGGGCTTATCCTGTTCTTATTTTAATACTCTGCGTGTTGTGTGTGTGTGTGTGTGTGTGTGTGTGTGTGTGTGTGTGTGTGTGTGTGTGTGTTGTGGTGCCTGGATAGTGAGGAGTGCTTATTACCTTTGTAGTTCCTAGTTATCTCGAGCACAGGAAGCCACATCTAGACGTAACAGAGAGGACTGCTCTTCACCCAGAAACCCCAGTTAGTTGGATGAGGTAACTGGGATGTATGTTGGGCCATCTCCTTTAAGGAAGGATGATACAGAGTTCTGTTCAGGAAGAAAGATGCAAATGAATGTTTGGTGAACAGAAGTCTATATTGTTAGCAGAGATTGACAGCTTTGGACAAAAACCCATTTATTCTTCTGGGCACACAACTAGACTACCTAGTCCTGCTTCCCCTGCATTCAGAAGCGGCTTCATGGCTACATTCTAGCTGTGAAAGTTGAACAGTAGCAGTGACGGCACCTATTTCTAAAATCCTCGTGCATGTGCCTCCGTGCCCTTATCTGCAGCAGCTGGCTTTAATGGAGACAACTCCAAGGGTGACCTCAAAAGCCATATGATGAAGAGGGCAGTGCCCCGTTAGCCTGCAGTCAGGGGCACCCCTGCCCTGCGGAACTGTTTTACACCTTCATGGTATTTTTATATGAGCAAAAATAAACTTCTGTTCTGTTGGGGTTTTTTTCCATTATACATTTTGGTATATATTTTACACACAAGAAAATGTGTGTGGGGTTATTTATGACATGTTAGCTTACTAACTAATGACTAATAAAGAGATGAAAAAAATTGAGAATTTCTCTTCTTTGACTAGCCCAGGAAATAGAAATAAATAATAGTGAAAGTTGAAGTGGGTAGAGCACAGCAGGGTGTTCCCCAATATTAAAGGGGTGTGTATTCCGAGAGAGTAGAGCCTGACCCTCTCAGAGGTTACTCCAGAGAAGCTTCAGAGCAGATGGGTGGAGAGAGTTTGAAGGAATATTGGTCTTTCCCACGTGACAATGCAGCAAGTATGGGACTCTAGGTAAATGGAACAATATTTACAAAAGTATGTAACATCACAATGTGTGGTTCCTCAGATATGCATGAAATTTCTAATTCCAGAAGTACAAGTGGAGGCAAGGTGGAATGCGAGAAAAGCCTATTGAAGAAAGTTAGGGTGTGATTATCACAGAATTCCTTATGAAGCAAGTAATCAAAACCAGCCCTGCATACATTTCAAAAGCTGTGCATGGTTTTCGAGCAATAGAAAGGCATGGTCATTCTGGGATAGAAATCTGGCAACTCATAGTTCCAGTAGATGTGGTCATATTTATGGATCTCTGTCATCAGGTGTCTTTTTCCTCATGAATAGGCATGCATAGCCCTAACATAAATATATAGTAAAGAGACAAAACATAAAGAGACATGTAAAATATTTTATCATTATTTAGCCATCACTGAGCTATGGAACTTTGGTAAAGTCATCACACCACCTTAAGCCTCAGATTTCTTACAGCGGAAGGGGTTTTTGCCTACACAGGGGGTACGTGTCCTCCTCTTTGTTCCTCGACTCCCAGCTCAATGTGTCATCCAGCTCAGGGTCACAAGGGGAGTGTATTGAATGAGTGAGTGATGAAAAAATAAATGAATCCATGCATCTGCTGAAGCTCAGACCCTAAAAGAATCTCAATTTAATACCCACACACAAAACGGAAAATCTTCCTTGGAATTGCCAATGACTAGGATGAGGCGCCTGATGATTAAGGACAAAGGCAGATAAAATAGGAAAAGTAATTTAGGATATGATAATACACAATAAATATAACCGTATCTAAAGCAATTTGGGGCAGGAATAATCTTGCTGGGATTCAATTGAACTGTACCGAGCTGCCGCCAGCATTATGAAAGTGCATATTTACATCTTTTCATTAAATAAACCCTGTCTGTGCCAACTCTGCCACTCCCCACTCATAAGTGAGGTCCTGAAGAGGATGAGGGAAAACAGGATGGGGTGGAAAGCATCAGTCTTGAGGTGGAGCACAGCATGTGTTTGGATAAAACCCTCACATTCTTGCTCTGCCTCTTTGCTAAAATGATGTCTCTCTTTCTCTTTCCTCTCACTTGTAAGAGCCTCTTCTCTGGGATTGGCTATTAACTGTCTTCCCATTACACTTTTATACACAGTCTGCTCTTCCTGTCTGAATGTTAAATTTTTCTTTATAAATTTAAAATATATAAATAAAAACCTAGGAGAGTCTGATTTAGTAACCGAATTTTGTAAATCTCCATTTCTGACTTTGAGTCACCTTCAAGATTAAGAACTACTGGTTTAGCTGGGTGCCTGGCACACATGTGAACACAAAACCTCTCTTTTTTAAAAAATATGTATTTATTTATTTGGTTGCACTTGGTCTTAGTTGCAGCAGGCAGGCTCCTTAGTTGTGGTTCGTGGGTTCCTTAGTTGTGGCTTGCCAGCTCCTTAGTTGTGGCAAGCGGGCTCTTTAGTTGTGGCACAGGGCTCTTTAGTTGTGGCATGCGAACTCTTAGTTGCGGCATGCATGTGGGATCTAGCTCCCTGACCAGGGGTCGAACCCGGGCCCCCTGCATTGGGAGCACGGAGTCTTATCCACTGAGCCACCAGGGAAGTCCCTGAACACAAAGCCTTCTGAATGCATATATGCGTGCCCGTATGAATGGATGTGTCAGTAATTTAAGTAGAAGCTGTGACTGTCATCGTGTGTATGATACTGTCCTAATCTGGCCACAAGTTCTTGCTCCTCATACATTATGCTCCAGTCACACCATACAGCCAGGTGCTCCAGAAACACACCGTGGGCATCTACACAGAGAAGGTGCATCTGTAGGATGGAAACGGATAGCATCAGTAGTTTTAAAGAAGTTGATTACAAGATCTTCCTCATTTCCTCTTTCTTAATATTGATCTGCCTAGTAAAGGGCCTTTGTAGGAGACTTGCCTTCCCCACTGCCCCTTTCACAATTGTCCTTCTTCCACTTTGCATAAGAGCCTGTCCCTCACCTACCCAGAAACTTAATATAATATATTGTCTTGGCGTGTAGACACCTCCAGAGCATATTGGATCAATTGAGATAGAGTCCTTGAACAAAGACTTTGTTGTCAACTTGGTCCTGTAGCTTACTGGCTGGATGATTTTAACACATTTAATGTGTTTCTTTTTTTATCTGCAGCTTTATTGAGATATAATTGACATATACTGTTGTGTTAAGTTTATGGTGAACAAAGTGTAGATTTAAGATACTGATGTATTGAAAGATGCTTTCCACTGTAACATTAGCTAACACCTTCATCACCTCAGATAATTACCGTTTCTTTTTTGTGGTGAGAATATTTAAGATCTACTTTCTCAGTAACTTTCAAGGATTTAATACAGTACTGTTAACTATAATCACCATGCTGTACATTAGGCTCAAACCTCATTCGTCTTATAACTGAAAGTTTGTGCCCTTTGACCAACACCTCCCCATTTCCCCCATCCCCCAGGCCCTGGTAACCACCATTCTATTATGTGCTTTTTTTTGTTTTGTTTTGAGTTTGGCCTTTTTAGATTCCATATATAGGTGATATATTATGCAATCATGCAGTACTTGATTACTTGACTTTCTTTGTCTAACTTGTCTCACTTAGCGTACTGTACTCAAGGTCCATCCCTGATGTTGCAAATGACAGCATGTCCTCCTTTCTCACAGATGAAAAATATTTCATTGTGTGTGTATATATCTGTATAAGGGATATATATCTGTATATATACACACACACAATGAAATATATATATAAATACACACACACACACACACATCTTCTTTATCCATTTATCCATTGATGGGCACTTAGGTTGTTTCTATATCTTGGCTATTGTGAATAATGCTACAGTGAATGTGGGAGTACATTTATCTCATTAATAGCCTGTTAATTCTCATAATGATAATGATAAGTACAATCAATAATTTTTTAAAAAAATTTATTAGCATTAGAGATATGATCAACAAAGATTTTTATTTTTGCAAATATTATTGCAAAGAACTATGGGTATTCATTGATTGATGAAATACTTTAAACATAAAATATTCATTACAATGAAATTCTGAGATAGAATTTGAATAGGAATGTACATTTTAGGAGAAAAATGAGTATTATACTATTCTAGACTATTAAAAGGAACTTATTTACTGGTTGCTCTAAATGAATTTTGATGGTTTCAAATTATTTTGGTATTTAGCTTTCAACTCATTTCTAAAATAAAATAACAATTGAATTTAAAATTGCCAATATTTAGTGTATCCTTTGCAAGTACTTTAACCCCAAATAAAAGTTTTATAATATAATCTAAAAATGTGAGGGTGTACATATCTTATTTTAGCATATATGCAATCAACAAAAAAAGAAAGTAAAGAAGATAGACTTCACTATTCTGCTTTTTCACCTGCTTCTTGCATTGCCTTCTTAAATTTAAAGCTTTCTCACTTATTGTACACTTCCTCCCCCTAGACCTATGCTGCTCCACAGAAGATACCAGCCACATGTGACTACCTAATGTAGATTAACTACATAAAATTAAAAATCAATTGCCCTATTGTAGTAGCCGAATTCCAAGCAATCAGTAGCTGCATGTGGCTAGAGACTGTGGTATCAGCAGCACAGCAGATATAAAACATTTTCATCACCACAGAAAGTTCTACTGGGCATGCTGCTCTGGAGAGAATTTGTATTGCAGACTTTGCTTTTACCAGAATAGAACTTTCTCTAGGATTGATGGGCTCATTTCCTCTTTTTCCAGTGTCTGGCTCATATTAGACCCTCACTAAATGCTTTTTAAATTAAAATAACATTACTGGAAGGTAATTAGTGACTCCCCCTGACACATTTACTAACAAATCCCAATCATATAAATTTCATAAAATCTTTGCAATGATAAGGACCTTGGAAGTGATTTAAATATGACTTTTAAAAATATATATTTGTATCATAAAATCTCAAAGATAAATTGTTCACTTATAATTCCTTTATTCTACTTTGAGGTAAAAAAAGAGCATACTATATTGCATATTTTCTATGTTCCAAGTGATAAACAAAACACTTTTCAAGTGTGATCTCACCTAATACATATAACCTTTCTTAAGGAGAATATGCTTGAGAGGTAAGGGATATCAGAAAGGTTGAGCACTTTGCCCAAAATCACAGAGACAGAATTTAAACTCAGGTCTACCTAATAGCGAAGCTATGTTTCTTACTTCATGTGAAAAATGCCACCTAGAGAAGAAATGACAACTTGCAGAAGTCATTCAGAGAATTAGTGACCAGAATAGAAATCCAAGCTGTGCCTGATTTCCAGATGAGCTCCCCACACTTCCATCTCTCCCTTCAGTAAGGGGAGGTACGTAGGCTGGTTAAGAATAGCCTTTGTAGCCAGGATGCCTGGTTTCAGATCTAGACTCTGCCACCTACTAATCCTTGCAACCTTTGTCCTTTCTTCTGTGAGGACTGGGATACTGATAATGATCAATATTGTGTCAATTCATACACTTGATACAGTACACCAACATTAATCAGTTCTCCCCAGTATTACTTATACTCACTTGTATGTGTATGCAGGTGCTGAATGCTATACAGTTTTACCACATGTGTGATTTGTGTATCCATGCTCAGAGTTAAGATATTGAACAGTATATTCAATATAAGTATGTTTTATTTTGCCCTTTTATACATCATTCTGTAACTTTTCCTTCCATCTTTTTCATGTGTAGTTTCATGGAAATTTTTAAATATTATTTTTATATTATCCAGTTTTTTCTTTTTTTTTTCCTTTTATGGATTGTACTTTTGGTGTCAAATCAAACAACCCATTGCTTAACCATAGAAATCCTGAAGATTTCTCTCTCTTTTTATTTTTCTAGAAAAGTTTAATTTTATGTTTTACATTTAAATCTGTGATCCATTTTGAGGTCACTTTTGTATAAAGCATGACGTTTAAGATGAAGTCCATTTATCCCCTTTATGGATGTCCAGCTGCTCCAGCATCATTCTTTGAAAATGCTATTCTTCTTCCATTGAACTGGTTTTGCTCCTCTGTCAAAAATCAATTCAACATATTTATATGATTCTATTTCCGTGTCCTCTGTTTTGTTCCATGATCTATGTGTTCATGTCCCCACCAATTCCACACTGTTTTGATAATAGTAGCTACACAGTGAGTCTCAGTACTCTATAGAGTGACACCTCCCACTTTATTCCTTGTCGAGTTTGTTTTGGGTATTGTAGGGCTGTACCTTTTCATCTACATTTCATAACAATTTTGTCTATTTCTACAAAAAAAACTCCTACTGGGATTTTTGTTAGGAATTGCATTTAAACTGAAGATAAATTTGGGGAGAATACATATGTTTTTTATGTTGAATCTTCCAAACCAGGAGCATAGTATTTCTCTCTGTTTATTTAGATCTTCATTATTTAGATCTTTCATTAGCATTTTATAATATTCAACAAATGTGCATCTATATATTTCATTTTCTCTGGATCAATTGTAAATCATACTGTGTTGAATTTCAGTTTCTTCATGTTTGTTGGAATTTAGAATTGTGATTAAATTTTGTGTACTGATCTTGTATCCTGTGGTTTGCTGAATGTGCTTATTAGTTATAGAAGTTTTTATAAATTCCTTAAGATTTTCCATGTAAACAATCATGTCACTTGAAAATAAGACCATTTTATTTCTTCCTTTCCCACATTTATACCTTTTATTTCTCTTTTTCTGGCTAGATCTTCAGTACTATACTGAATAAGATTGGTGAGAGTGGACATCCTTGCCTGGTTCTCGATCTTAGGGGGAAAGCATTTCAGTCTTTCATCATTAAATTTGATGTTAGTTGTAAGTTTTTTGTAGATAATATTTAATCAAGTTCAGGTAATTCCCCACTATTCCTGACTTGTTGAGAGTTTATACCGTGAATAAGTGTTGGATTTTGTTAAATGTACCATTTATGGGTGTTGGATTTCGTCACATGCTTTCTCTACATCAGGTGATAGTCTAATTTTGTGGGTTGCGGTTTCAGTGATTTTCAGACCCCTTATAATGCTGTTTTGACCTTTTAAAAAAAATATGGTGCCTCCAGACATTCTATTAGTTCCTGGTGGTTCTGCCTTTAGGGAAAAATTTCCCAAGCTGAACTTCCAGGTGTCTCTCATTGAGGGAAGGGACTCTCAGGCCCAGAGTGACAAAGAGACTTCCCAGAATGGGCTGCTTGGTGTTGCTCTGTCTCTCTTGCCAGTTCCGACTGCTCAACTTGGTATCTTTTGTTGGGGAAGGGGAGTCCTTTTGCAAGTTTTCTGTGGACACTATTTTATATTTTAAGTTCAGTCTTTCCAGAAGATGATTATCTGAAGGGTAAATAGAACTCTGCTCTTCAGAACCAAGTAATTCCAACATATCCGTACATCAGTGGTGTGGGTGAAACAAAGATGGGCATTATTTAGACCATTTAGTGAAGTTAAAATTGCATAGGCTATTTTCTGACTATTTGGTTAATGTTGGCTATTGAAACAGAAGTTGATTTTGGTTCAGTTGATCCAGCCAAGATCCAAGTCTGAAGAGTCATAAGATAAATTACGAATCGTTTTTTTTTATCTTGTAAATGTAGATAGGTAAAATCAAATTTTTCTGAAAAGCAGAAAAATTGAAAAATAATAAGATGTTTCTTTGGTTATTTATACACTTTTAGTTTTGGTGTTTTGTATTTTATATGGAATAATTATTACAAGACTTATGACAAATGAAGGCAGATATGACTTAGTCAAATAATTTATGTGTTAGCAAATAAAGTTTTCAAAAAAAGAAATTTGAAAATTTGGTTTACTTTCTCCGGTATTTCTTGCCTCCTATCCTGACAGAGAAATGATGTAACTTACCAAAACATATTTTAGAAAACAGTATATTCTAGAGTAATTGTTCTCATATTTGACTCTGTGTAAATTAAACCTGAAGATATTTCTATTAAAAACAATCCACTGTAAACACTGCACAATATAATCTTCTTTGTAAGATTCATAATGAATATCAGCATAAGTGAGAGTCTGAGAAGTCCTCCAAAAATAACTTTAACTTTGTATACAATATTATATTTCCAAAATATATTTCATCATTAAGCGTGTGTTTGTTTTTTAAGTGTAAGATCTACTAATAAGTAAAGGAGATAGGAAATAGAATAATTGGGAGGAAAAACAAAAACAAACAAATAAGCAAAAACCTTGCAAAATAATGGGAAATCCTTCTTTATGCAGTTTTCTGTTTACAGATGTCTTAACATTTCCCTAAGTTTGGCAGAACTTTAGATAGGCTTCTTCCTGACTCAAGGCACTGACTTACCTTTTCCTAAGAATTTTCTTTAAAATACTTGCAACTATAAATTCTTTCTCTGCCCCCTTGAGATATAGGTAAATCTTTTTAAAAGCCTCTTGCCAGTTTTACAAACCAGGCATGTCTTTCTCAAGAACCTGGGAGCTGTCCTTTGGAAATGTAATCATCAAAGAAGATATTATCCCTATCCTGTCGAACTTTGGTGGGTGCCAATTAGCAAACACGGATGGTCTAATCACAGATAAAAATATCTGCAAAATAAGGAGATAACCCAATGTGTTCAACACATCCCAGTGATTAACCTCCCTACTAAATTTCCCCAGTACTTTTTCTGGTAGTTCTCTCCAGCCTTTAAAAACCCTTCTGCCCTTTGTCTCAGCAGATTGGAGTGTAGACTTAGTTCTAGTCTCTCTCCCCTATTGCAATAGCCTTGAATAAAATCTTCCTTGACTGTTTAACTTTGTCCAGTGCAATTTTTGCTGTGGCACTGTTGATTCATTTTTCTCCAGTCCTATTCTCATAAGGAGTTAACAAATCAGTATTAAGTAGTTAGAGCCTAGAAGTCAAATTAGGTTGGGAAAACAAAAGTAGATAGAGAAATAATAAAGAATTAGGCAAAGTGTTTATGAGGAAACTGAGGTAGCAGCAGCCATAGAAACAAGCTGTAAATAATTTGTAAAGAACAGTAGCCAAGACAGAAATGAAGAATTAGGACAGAGCAGAAACCAGTAAGAAGGGTCTATATGCTTATTATTCAATAAAATAATCTCTCCATTTAGGAAATAGAATTTTTTAAAAAGAAAATCTTAAAAATTGGCTTACCTTTGATACAGATACTTTCTCTAATACTTCTCCCCTCTTTATCTCATAAACTGTTGAATAATTGGGGGTAACTATGTTATAGCAATCATGTAGGACATGAGAGTGTTGGGATTTCTTGAAAGTATAGGATCAAGGGAGACAGGCAACTTATGAAAATTCTTGAATAGACAATAATATTACTGTCTCACATAGAAGCATTAGTGTTTGTTGTGCTATATAGCATCACTGATATGCTATTTTCTATTCATTCCTTTTTTATTGTTATTAGGCAATAATTTCTGCAAAAAGAATTGAATTTCAAGCTGAGTCAATGTTTTTTATCAGCAATGCAAAAAGTTAATATTATGTCCTTATTCCTACAATTAATTCAGCTCTGGTGCTATAAAAATATGTAAAGTTCTATTAATGTTGGCCATTTTTTGCTTTCTTTTCTGTGTTAAATTTCAAGGGAACCTTAATATTGAGACTTTAAATGATCCTAATATATTATCTCTGTATGTTGCATATATATATATACACACACACACACGTACACACGTAAGGTTAGAAGATTAGAAGAAGGAGGGCAGACTTCTCACAGGAAACATGATTTTAGAAAATGATTCCTGAAATAGAAACTGTCTCTCTGTCTGTGGCCAGCTTTGAGAGCCAATATGATGCTGGAGAAAAGATGGAATCATGGGGCATCTATGATTGATAAAGTGTTACTGCTGGAAGTGGAAGTATGACCAATAAATAAATACTGAAGGGCCTTGGGGATGTCATGGTTGAGAACACCTAAGATGTACCATTATTTTCTTCTTCCTTTTCTATTTACCTATCTTGTTCCGTCATTAGTCTTTCTTAATTTATTTTATATAAATTAATCTGTCTAATGAAAATTCATTCATTCAGTATAAATGGAGTGCCTAGTATAAACTTAATAGCTTACTTGTAATTGAGGATTAAGTAAAATAAGCCACAAGATCTGCTTTTCAAAGAATTTCATTCAGTTGGGGAAATCTGATAAAAGAATCAAACCATGGGGATTTACCATTATCCCTTACAGAATCTGAGGCCCTGGAAGCTAAAGTAACTTGTCCAAACTAACAACAAAAAGTAGCAGACTTTTGACTTTAACCTAGGTCTTCTTACTTAAAATTTAGAGACCAAGCCACATTTAAGGATTTTGATGTTTGTTTTGTGCGTTTGAGGTTGTGGAATACACTTTTATTTTGTACTTATTTATACCAAAGTTTGGAAACTATTTAAGTTTGGAAATTGTTTGAGAAAATTTACATTTAAAATGCAAATTAAGAATTTAAATGAACTTAAGCTGTACTGAGATTTAGAGTGTAATGACTGTTGCTAATAAATTGCATTCAATTAATAAATGGCTTGAGAGGTTATTGGGGAGAAACAGAAACTGTAGATTTGTCTGATACATATTAATTACCTATATAATATTTGCACCATGGGAAATGTTATGTGTAAACGAATAGCAACACCAGTTTATTCAGGATGGTGGCCCCCAAGTGAAAGAGTTGTATGAAGATGGATTGTTAAAGATCAACGATGATTAATTAGGAGCTAGAGATAGGGTGCAGCATGGTTCTCATTAGGAATGGTGATGACAGCTCCGGAGTAAGATTCAGCAAAGTTCTGTTCAATTCCAACACTGTTTTTTGGTTTATGCAGTTTTTCTTCAAAGAGAATGATAAAAGAAGAACTTCTCCTTCCTCCTTAGCTTCTTTAATCTAAGTTTTACCAATATTCAAGCATCATATCTCTTTTAATATTCTCCAGGAGACTTTCCTAAGTATTAAAGCTGACAGGAATCTCTCCTTTCATAGAAGAATTCCTGGGTGTATACTCAGAATCAAAATTTAATATTCATTCATTCTTTGTTCATAAATTCACGTATTCATTAAATATTGTTGAACATGCGTACTCTACGCCAGAAGAGTTAGATTATTAAAGGAAGCAAGGAACTGCATTCCCAATAAAAAAGAGGCCACGAACAAACACATGAGAACATTGGGTGTATGCATTGTGGGCTGCAAGAGCCGAGCAGTAGGATGGGTCCACTCTCCATGGGAAACCCAGCTTCAGAGAAAACATAATTTTTCTTAAAGAAACCAGAACATTTATCTCAGGCAATTATTAATGTTTATTATATAGAAATTGAAAGTAAGATAAATTGGAAATATCCAGAAGGCTTCATGGTGGATGAATAGGTTACTTGTATAGTGACATTTAGCCTTGGTTCTGAGTAGTAGAACATTCAACGTAAGAGTGACTTAAATGGTGTAGAGGTTTACTCCTTGTTCCATTACATAAGCAGTCCAGCATAGAAGACATGAGCAGTCTATTACAGTTGCTCCATAGTTATCAGGAACTCGAGATCCTTCCATATTACTGATTCATTATCCTCTATTCACAGCTTTCAGCTCCCAGGCCCAAATGGCTATCCCATCCTAACCATCAAATCTGGATTCCAACCAGCATAAAATACAAAAAGCAGGAAAAAGCACAGACAGTACATTTGTTTGTTTATTTATTTACTATCTATGTATCTGTGGGGTTCCAGTTCCAAGCAATGTGTTAAGCCCTCATAATATAAGAATAGGAAAACTGACTCTAAATAAACTGACTTTATATGGTAGGAAGTGGTTAGGTTTTGTGTACATTCATATCTAGATATATAAACACAGAAGGAGATATCAAAAATGAATCGTGATTTCTACTTTATATAGCCAACTGTGTGAATAGCAGAGCTTTTAGAAAACCAGACTTAGTGGAAATGATCATGCCTTGTATTTTGTCCATGCTGGTTTGAGGTGCCTTTCAAACATCTAAGAGAAAATTTTAGGTGATCAGGAGCTGAGAGGAGCAATGAGGGCTAAAGATAGAAATGCAAATGCCATCGACATAAAGAAAGAATTGAATCATGCTGATTTATGACATAGCTTAGGGTGAACCTATAATGTAAGAAGAAGAGAAGAGGGCCTAATTATGGACTTGACTGCCCACTCCCACTCCATGGCACAAAGCTGTCCCATATATACCTTCATATTCAGCTGTTACCATGAAACATATCTCAGTAGAGCAAAAGGACAGAGTTATGTATCGAAGTATGCTGGCTCTGACTCCTTGGCATCTAGTGACTGGTGTATATTAGGTACTTAGTCATTTTTGCTTAGCTTATTAACCTGGCTCACTTCAGCACATATTACGGTTGGGTTATTATAGGTGCAGAACTTTGCTATACCGGAATAGCAAATCACAGTACCTGACCGTAAGAACTCGTAATCCAGAGTGGGGAATTCCCCAAAGTACATTCAGAGAAGAATCCCAGAACACTCTGAAGCTGGATGAAACAGGTATATATGTGAAGTTGCTTATTTTTTTTTAATGAACCTCTGTAAATCTCAACAGATAGGCAAAGGTATTTTTGACTCACCATAAGTTGAGAATGACTGACTTAGCTGTGAGAACAGAGTATGTTGAGAGCAGATAGAGGCACCTAGAGAAACTTTAAACCTGAGATCAGGAAAAGGCCACATGCAAGAGTTGGCACCTGCCTAACCAGGAGGAAGTCAGACAAGGAGGAGGAAAATGGCAGCTAAAGCAAAGGCACTGATACAGCACCGTGTCTGTGATGAGCTACAAGCACTTCCTTTTAACCAGGCTGTAAATAGAAATGAAAAGGTGGAGAGCTTATCCGGAGATGAGAGGACAGATGATGGAGGACCTTGTGTGTTATGTTAAGTATATATTGAGGCCAATGGGTGACCACTTAAGGATTATAAATAAACCAGTAATGTAGTCCTACATAGCATGAAGGATGGATTGAATGAGGTGAAGATGGATTAAGGTTAGTTGGGATACAGTAATAAAGCAGGGATTCTGACACTATCACCACCCATAGAGAGATTCTCTGGGTCAAAGGGGCCCATTCAGTGCCCTTCCGAGCAACTATGAAGACAATCACTGAACCACCTGCACACACTGCTGTCTCTGGTTTAAGCTTTCAGATCTTAGAACATTTAGTCAGACTGTGGGAATTTGTTGAATGAATGGAGTTTGTGTGGGAGACTCTTATTCAGACACATATTTAAATGCCACCAGCAACTTAATCTTCTTACCAAAAACAAAGTGACTCAAGGCCAGAAATTGTTTTCTCCAACCTTCCCCTCCTGTCGCTTGTCATGTGATTGCAACATGTATTTCTAAAATGACGAATTTCTTCCTAAGTGAAAGCAAACCAAGAATAATGCTCAAGGAAAGCTGTTCTCTGAAAATTACATACCGAAGGATCAAATTGTCCTTTTTTCATACAAATGAAGTCCTGTTGGAGCAGCAGAGCATCACTCCATAAATCATTCTGTGCTCTTACACAAACTTAACGCAGTTCCATATATGATGCCACGGGTGTGTTTAATAGAGCACTAATGAAGTGGTACAGCTGGTTGAGCTTAGTGCCTACTTGAACATTGAACTTCTTCCATTAGAGTACTTATGCTGTGCTGCATCTTTGCTTAGTTTTATTTTTTTTAGGAATTATTTAGTACTTTTTTTATAATTATGGTGAAATATACATAACATCAAATTTAGCATCTTCATGCTTTTAAGTGTCCAGTTCAGTGGCATTGAATTCGTATTGTTGTGCAACCATCACCACCGTTCACCTCCAAAACTCTTTCCATCTTATGTGCTTAGCTTTTAACCAAAATTCTTTCCCAGTAGACTCTGAATAACTTGAAGGCAGGAATGAGGACAGTAGTCAAAATAATAAAGTAATTTTAAATGATGACAGTTAATATTTATTTATGACACAATATATGTCACACAATTTGAATTCATTACCTTATTCAAATTGTTCACAACAACCATTTGAGGTTGATATAATTATCTTTATATTCAAATGAGGAAACTGAAGTTTGAAGAATTTGTATGCCTGAATCTCAGTCTCATGGGTAGGGGTAGTAAGATATAAGAGTAAGATTTGAATCAAAGTCATTTGTCTCCAGATCAGCTCATACAAAACTATTTTCCCTGCTCAGAATCAGACACTGTGTTTCAGTGTCAATAATAACCCTCTGCAAATGGACAAGACAGCTATTATTGTTTATACTTGACAAATTAAGGAAGATGCTAAGTAGCTTGATTCACATCTTTTACCTTGTGAATACGGCTGGGCTCCATTTGAAAATAAAGTTTTCTGTTTTGTTTTTGTTTTTTAATTTAAGGACTACATCATGTCCAATAGTTGGTATGATAATTGTTAGAAAGCAAAACAATGGTATTTACACTTTAAACATCTATGACATTAGCACATTGACGAAAACTTTGTCAGTGTCTACTCAACTTGGAAGTTGATTTCTTCTGTCAAAAACTCCAGTTGTATATAAACATCCCTAGTAACTCATGGAGGAAAACGCAGTTCCAGGACTCTGTCCATGCCCATCTGTAAACCTTCACACTTGTACACAGTACCCCATCACCTTCAGACTGCACATTGCAAGACAGCTAATTGTTTGCTTTCTCTCCTGTCTCATCTATTTGCTTTGTTTTCTCTTTCTTAATAGTATATAAAAGTGTGAGTTTTTTTTCCTTCATTACTGCAAATATAGACATATTTGGAACATTTCCTGTTAAATAGATACAGAGAAATTGTGTGATAGTAGTGTGAAACATGGGATAAACTTTTTGCATGATTTTTCTTCTTCTATTTCATGAGAAAACGTCCAAGTATATTCTCCATCTTTCCAATTTCATACCCTCAATCCATAATCTCTTTTGAGCCTAAGCCAACTGGGTCTTTGTATTTGAACTTATCATTATTCATGTTATCTGATACTGCTACTTGCCAGATCCAGTATTAAATTCTTAGCCATCACATTACTTGACACTTAGCAGCATTTGACCTATTGCTAAACCTTTCTCTTTGAAGTTATTTCTTCATGTGGATTCAAGGGTCCTTTTCCCTTTGGGTTCTTCTACTTTCTCTTACTTATTTTCAGTATCTTTTTCTGGATCTTTCTCAGTTTTCTCACTTCTTAAAACATTGTATTCCCTCAGAGCTCAATCCTTTGATCTTATCTCTTCTCTCTCCATACTTTTTCCCTGTGGAAGTCTATCCAGTATTATATCTTTGAATACTGTCTTCAGTGGTCACCATTAAAGTCATATCTCCAGCTCTAATTTCTCAGCTGGATTCCAGGCCCATATATCTAATTACCTGTATTATTTTCCTACTGCTGCCACAACAAATTGCCATCAACTAGGTGGCTTTAAACAATAGACATTTATCCTTCAGTGATTCTGGAGGCCATAAGTGTAAAATTAGCATCAGCAGGGCTATACTTCCTCTGGAGTTTCTAGAGGAGAGCTCTTCTTTGCTTCTGCCTGTTTCTAGGGGCTCCAGGCGTCCTTGGCTTGTGGCTGTACAACTCTAGTCTCTGCTTCCACCTTCACATGGCCTTCTCTGCTCTCTATTTCAAATTTCCCTTTGCCTTTCTCTCATAAGGATGCATGTCATTGGATTTAGTTGCCACCCAGATAATGCAGGACGGTCTCATCTCAAGATCCACAACTTGATTAAATCTACAAAAACTTAAAAAAAAAATAAAGTCACATTCATTGTTTCTGAGAGGCGGACATATTTTTAGGGGGCCCCCCCCTTCAGTCCACTACAGTCTGCCCTATGATCCCCACAAATTCATGTCCATCTCACATGCAGAATACATCACCCCATCCTAGCATCCAAAAGTCTCAATTCAGTAGACTATTACCTTTAAGTCTAAAGTCTCATCTAGATATCATATGTACTATACTTAGAAACTACAAAATGCTATGTAAGTGTTACACACAAATTTGAGATTTTAATACTTATGGCTACTTATAACTCTTAAAAGCAGTCTAAAATGAGACACTGATCATCCCATTTTATAGATGAGGAAACTGAGGCATGGGTGGATTCTGTGTCATGCCTTACTGATATGCACAAGTTTATACAGATAGTAAGTGAGAGCCAGAATTCAAATGCAGGCAGTCTGGCCCCAGCATTTACATTTTTAAGAATATTTCCTGCTGTCTCCTGCAAAAGGAATGTGGCAGCCAGAATGCGAAATTACCATTTAAACCTTCTTTAATTCCAGAATTTTCAACTATATAAATTGAATATCAGCCATCAATAGGATTTTGGAAGAAAAACATTTTATTTTTATTGAAATATTTTTTATTTGGTTATTTGGTTGTTTTGAATTAAGAAAGAATATGAGGCATGAAGTTTTACCTATAGTTGATCATCAGTTCCCTCAGTTGCCTCAAAAAAAATAATATGTGAAAAAAATTCTTGTATAATATCATAGTCTCTGATTCTGTCTTGCCTCTTTTAAGTCCTCAAGAACAGCTTTGAAAATTTAAATCCACTTATATGTTCTTAAGACGAAGGAAAGAAGGTCCGCATATGGTCTAAACTCATATTTAGAGATAAAACCTAACATTCTAGAAAAAGCAGTGATGACTTAGTATTACTGAATTTATAAAGTTTCAAGATTCCTAGAAGTCATCAATACTGTTATATGAAGAAATGAGTCTCAGGGAAGAAAAGTTACTCTGGGTCTCACAACTAGCCAAGCAGCAGCTCAAGGATTTGAACCCTGTCCTCTCCCCCAAATCTCTCTTAAAATAAGTTGCTTTACTTCTCAGAGTCACATATTCCTTATTTATATAAAGGTTATAATAATACCTTCTTTATAAGGTTATTAGAAGGATATGTTAAGATTACAGACATAAACTTTTTTTACAACTGCAAAATAATAAAGTTGCTCATAATCACTGGTTGGTTTGATTTAAAGCAGTCTGCTTGTAAAGGAGTAGGCCCATTAAAACTGGCTTTGGTAACTAGGCTGTCTGTAATGAGAACCAAAGGAAGAAATCGGGAGCAAGTGATAGACTCACGCAAAGTGACGATGACATGTAGACGCTGAAAAAATGTGACAGTGAAAATATAACACTGAGAAGTTAGACTCATGCGAAGTCAGGCTTGTCTAAAGTCTAGAAAAAGAAAGGGCAGGTCTGATGAAGTCAAGAGAGCTGTTAGTATCACTAGGCTGTATTTAACAAAGCAGGTATTAATGTGATGGTTAACACCTTAGTGACTTACCATTAGGAGTAAACGGGGAGCAACAAATGCAAAACTGCGAGCTTTCAGTTCCCGAGGGAACCAGCAGGTAAGAGTGAAATATACAAGTCAGTTGTTAGAGTTGGATCCCAGTGTGGGTAGATGACATAGTATGCCATTTGAAGAGGCATCCTTCAAAATCTATTTTCTACATAATATCTACATAATATCACATATTCTTTAGATTTGGAAGAAAATTAATTAATTTTGTCATTGTTGCTATCAGCACATCATGACATCTTTCTCTAAAATATACTGATGTCAACAGAGTGATACGCTAATTCTGCCCCTGGAGCCATCACCCAGTGCCTCTTTCCTATTATTTTATCATTTGTGTGTTTTATTCTCTGCCCAGAGAAGGTCTAGGCTGCTGTTCTTATTGTGTCTTCTGAAAGACGTAAGTTCAAGATATTAAGAGAAATCTCCCAAGAACCCAGAATGACAGTCGTGTCTTTAATCATAATTGATTGGAATGTCATTGCCAAAACTCAAAAAAGATGTTTATGACGATGATTCAAAGTAATTTACCCCTCCGGATAAGTGACAAGGTAACAAAATTATAGGTGCCATCCCAACTGCTCTCTCTGCCTCCGGTCTCTGCTGCCTCTGGGCCAGCCTCTCCTCAGCTGCCACAGAGAAGGAACTAAGGTGCCAATCGAACTGTCCCTCCAGGCTCAAACTCCCCTAAGAGCACTGTGCGGATATGTGATATAGCGCCACCTCCTTAATTTAGCGCTTAGGCTTATTCATGGTCCGTTTTGTTTTTCTTTTTAAACTTTCTTTATAACCTTATCGTCCTTCAGTTACCTACAGAAACTCAACTCTAGTTTCCCACAGTCTTGACATCAGGCATTTTCTTTTTGCATGGATTTGTGACCTTTTCTTCAGTCTGATTTCTTCTTGCTCATGCTGAAAGGTAAACCTAAGTATTACTTTCTCCCAAGATTTTCTTGTCCTTCTTTAGTTCCTCAGAGTGATTCTAGAGACAGCTCATTCAATGACACACACAGGATGTTTAGTATTGGTATGTTGCATGAGAGAATAGATGAATGAACTAATGAAACAAATCAGTAATACATTGACACAAAATGTAAGACGCATCCAGCTAAGTAAAAGAGTATTGGGTGTTCCTACTTTAGCTTTTTATAGAATGAAAGGAATATTTTTGACCTAAGAAGACCTTTTTGTGTTAACCTCTCATGGGAGGTGAGGAATCCTGGGTGTGGATTGATTCAGGTTTCCAAACTAACATTACTTGATGACAAAGAGAAAAAAGGCACTAGTGGCATTAAGCTTTATGTTCATTTTACACCCTTCAACAAATCCAGTGTTTTGTCAGGCTTACTTGCTAATAAAAGCTCCTGGAATTTTTGTCATCCTTAAGACTTCAACTTTGAGAAGTATCAGGTATTTGGGATAAATGTTTGTTGGATAAGGAAATGAATGAATGATTGAACAAATTATATTTCTGAGAGACATATTAAGATCCTGGTAAAAGTAAAAGGTCATTTGCTGTGAAGGAAAATGCACAGTAGTCCAAGTATCAAGATACGTGAGTTCTGTTCCTAGCTCTGCCATTCTCTGTCTGTGTGACTTTGACGACTTCCAGAAGTCTCTCTTCTTAATTTCTATGATCCTCAGCCTTAATCTTGAAACTTCTGTTTCTTAAAAGTTATCATTTTCTAAGGAATATTTATTCTCTCTCCTTCTTCTTTCACATATTCACTCTGAGAGAATCTCATCACTAGCCTCTTTATTCCAATATTTTTTTTAATTTATATTTTCAGCCTAGACTCTATGGCCATAATTCACTGAACAAATATTTTTAGTACTTTCCATGTGCTAGGCAATGTCCTCTAAACATTCCACACATTTGACGTGTTCAAAATTGAACAAATAATCTTTACCCAAAAAAAAGTTTCTTCTGCGTATATTGGAGATCATCCCAGATAATGATAATGTGACCCAGTTGTTCAAGTGAGAAATTATGGATTCTTTCTAAATTTCCCTCTTTCTCCTCTGGCATTCAATACATGCCACTCAAATGCTGTTCTTTAAATATCATGCAAAGCCACCCCTCCTCTCTAGACTCACAGCTACTGATTTGACTCAAGTCTCTATACACTCCTCAAGGTTGCTGTAACAACTCTCTGTCTTTATCACATCACTCTAAAATCCACCTTCCACACAGTTGCCATGGTGTTCTTAAGAAAAATTAAAAAGCATGCACGCACACGGACCATATATGATTATGTCACCTTCTTGCCAAAGGTCTGCGAGTATCTTTCTGTAGCTTTCAGGTCAAGTGGCAATTCCAGAGCACAGTCCTCCACATCCCTCTCCCCTGTGGAGGCAACTCACATGTGTTTCAGGATACCATGTTGTTTTATACTCCCGTGGATCTGCATGTACTCTCACCTCTGATTTAATTGCTCTTCTCCTTCTTATCATCTTGATTCAATTCCTGCTTATCTTAAAGATTATGGAAGGAAAAAATATGTATCTATAGAATTGAATTGATTTAGTATGTGCTATGGCAGAAAGGATGAATTATCTTTTTGATAACATCCCATTTTCTGCTTTTCTATTATAGTACTAAGAAGAATTGAAAAAGTTACCTAACCTTATCTATAAAACAATGTTTTCAATGCAAGAATGGCAACCTTCTTTCTTTGTAAAAGTCCTAAGCTTTAAGGAGAGTTGATCTCATCACATGCTCAGCAAACAAGTGCATGAACTAATTCTGAAGCACAGAAATGCCATTCTGTACAACTAAAGATGTAAGGGTCAATGATTAGTTTTCTTTCTTATCGTGTAGGCATTGCATTTTACGATTCTTGAGAGCTCTCACGATACATTTTTTCAGGTTAAGGAAAATAAAGAACTACACACATTTGTTTTTCTGTGAATGTTATTGAGGAAAGAATGTATACAGCAGGCAAAGGTTATTGATAGGTGATTAAGTAATTAAATTGCCATTATATTCTAGCATGAAATTTGACTAGAGAATAAGTATGTACAATTAAAGTGCAGTTTCTACATTTTGATAATTCACCGTCTATGACTTAAAATCTGTTTATAACAATACCAGGTTGTCTACTATTGTGAAAAACATTTCCGTTTAGACAACACACATAAAGGAAGACATAAACACTTCCAGCGTCATCTTCCTAAAGGCTGCTCTGGACCTCCTCTGTTACTTAAAGTAGCCTGGATAAAACCCTCCTCTGCTTCCCAGTGTTGGCCGACAGAAGGTAAAGGACTCCAGTTGTGATGAAAAATTACCAGGTAAATTGCAGTCTCCATACAAATGCAATTCCTTTTATGTTAAAAGCCCATGAATGGAGGAAAGGCTGCTTTTATGTAAAATACATCAATTACAAAAAGCCTTTGGTAACTGCTCCTCTAGTTAAACTAAATTCAACTTTGAGAATTAACAGCATTTGCTCTTTCAATAGATACTTGAGGAGTAAAGTTTGAGTTACCCTTCCAGTGAGGGTGAAAAAAATCAGATGTCAGGGGGTTGAAATGGAATAAAGATGATATTTGGCCTGAAATAGTTTGTCTATGCATCAGGGGAAAAAAACCCAAAAAACTGGTGGCTTGAGTTCTACCGAAAAGTAACTGGACTGTACACACATTCATTTATTTATTCATTCATTTGTCTCCTTAGACAGCCATTTTTAAAGATCCAGAAATAAATTTTATGGAAAGGTATTGAAAACTTATGCACAGTCCTAACCCTTACTAAAGGTATCTTGATTGTGACAGTCATTTAGCATCTAAGCATCTTAGTTTGCTTATATGACAAACAGAGAAAAAGAAATCTGTTAATGGAAAAAATCTAATTTTTATAGAGGACTTCAGGCCTCTTTCATCCTGCCTGAGAAAAGAAAAACAAAACAAAACAAAAAAATCATAACTAAGATTGAAAGAAAAGAAAACAAATTTTTGGATTCCTTGGGCTGGGATTTCTTGATTTAGTAAGCATAGAGTTTAAAGTTCCCTTTTCTATTAACTGTAGTCTTAAAATGTACTCTTTAAAATATCTTTTCTCTGATGTTATCAATGGGATAAGAAAAGTCCAAGACCTCCTTCTCTTTAGAAGGGAGTTCCCTTAGGCATCTGATAAATGGCCAAGTGGGAGCCAAGCTATGACTAAGGTGAAGCAGGACTCATGGTTTTAGGGGAAAAAAAAAAATGCTTGGTTCAATTTTCCTATTTTAATTTATTGCCTCTTCTTGCTATTGGAGTTGTGGTAATTTGAGTTCCATTTTTATTGTGTGATTTTAAAATAAAGACAACACATATGAGGACAAAAATCTGTTTAATTATTATTAATCAAAATTATAATCTGGGGCTACTTTTATATAAAATATATCTATTAGAAAAAGCTCCTCCAGTTAGACAAAGTCTACTATTGTATATTAGCCACATTTGCTCTTTTAAGGGCTTCTTAATGAACAGTTTTAGTGACCCTTCACTTGGTGGGGCAAAATCAGATATCACAAGATTGAAAATAAATACAGGTATTATTGAAAGTAGTCAACTCTGCTACGCATCATAAATATTGGAATTGTTTGAGTTCTACCAAAAATTGCCAAATGTGTACACAATCCTGAGTGTGGGCTCAACTTTACGTAGAAGTAGACTAGCCATACTCAAAGTATGGTCTGTGAAACTCTGAATGTCCCCAACATTCTTTCAGGGGATCCATCACATGAAAACTCCTTTCATAACAATATTAAGATGTTAATTACTTTTCACTGTGTTGACATTTGCAATTATAATCACACAAGAGCAATGATGGTAAAAGAACTGGTGCCTCAGCATGAATCAAGACACCAAAAGGTCCTAGCAGTTATTATATTTGATGAAGCAGTAGCAGTAAAAACATTAATTCAGTTAAATCTCAAGCCATGAATATATAGCTTTTCAATAGTCTGTGTGACAAAATAGAAAGTGTGCATAAAGCACTTCTGAAATCTGATGGTTTGGGTTTTTTGTTTTGTTTTTGTTTTATTCAGAATACCATTTTTACTTAAAATAATAACTAATGGAAATTATGGTTATTAGACTTGTGTATTGGGCAGTCATTTTCTTGAAAATGAATGGAATGAGCCTCTCACTTCAAGGAAGCAACTACCAGTATCTGTGGTCAAAGATATGAGTGTTCAAGTGAAACAGAATTTTAGAAAATAAAATTCTTCCTAGTACTTATAATGTTTTCTGATGAGAGTGGTGGTGATATTAATAACAACATGACTTGCCCAGAAAGAATCTGCTCTGGCTATTTAAAGCATAAAGGAATTTATTGCAGGGTATTAAATGGATTACAAAGTTATTTTTAGGGTTAAAAAAAAATACTGATTCTAGATTTAGCCTTTGGAAATAGCTCCTTAAGCTATACTGGAGAACAGGGCTACCAAGAGATCTGCCAGCTATCCTACGATTGAAGATCTGCCGAACTGGGGCCCTGCTCCTGTAGCTGCTTGCCCAGGGTCCACCTCCACAGCACAGTCCAGAGTGTGATGCTATTGCTGGCAGGGCTAGAGCTAGGCTGCCCCTGCTGCGGATTGACTCAGCGGGATGGAAGCTTCATGACCTGCATCTCAGCATTATCAGCAAACTTGGTCAACCGTTTCGGTTATTGCAGACTAAACGGCTGTGTAAGCTTTGGACATCCAGTCCTCCGCAAAGGCAGTATCTGTTTCTCCGCACAGACTTGGTGTATCTTTCATATTCTAGCCATCCACTACTCTTTAAGTCAGTGAGCTGCCTTCAGTTACAAGTAGCTATGTCACCGGTCTCTAGGGTTACTTCTTTCTCTATGTCAAAGAAATGGATATTTTTTTTTTTCTTCCAGAGAAGGTAATCCTATAGGTATCTTGGGCTTCTGAAGAGGGACCAGTAAAAGTTGTCCAATAATAAGCCAGTATCATCCTTAAATTTTGTTCCAAAAAATATTAAACTGAAATATCTAGATTTTGTTCCAGAGTGTTACAGATTTTTATCCTAGAAAGTAGCATATTCCAGTAGGAGTAATCAGTAAGGCTTATGATTCTAGAAAGATTCCTTAAGAGTTGTAATCGTGGAAAAAGTCATGTCACACTTAAGCTTTAATAGTATCATAAAAAGAAAAATAAGGCTGCTACTTTGCAGGAAGTTCTACAGGGGATTCTTTATATCAGTTTATAGAAAATATTAAAATTGTATAATTGTAACTATCTCTCCACCTGCTCTCCCCTGTAATTTTTTTCTTTTCCTTTAAGGATCATTATAATTTATCTTTGAGCATTTTGAATATCCAGAAAGACCACATTCTATTTTGAAAAGGAAGAAGAACACAGAGTGATCAAATGCCAAAGACACTGTGATTGAAAGAAAAATCAAAATAATAGTAGCCTACTAAAAGTTTACCTGCGGTTCATAGAGTTCACAAACAGTCATTTTGTCAAAGGTCTCCCTTCTGAATAGTGAGGAAATTGGAATCTTCTGACATTCTGAGGAGGATAGAGTGATGTCAAAGGGACTGTGAGGAAATAGAGCTATTGGGAGAATTTCATTGAATTTAGAGCAATCCCAGAGCACCCCATCCTAATGAATCTTATTCTACACTTGGGAGAGAGAATCAGACAGAGGAACCGAGCAGCCTGAAGGAGATGATGCTTACTAAGAATGGGAACCCTGAATGAGGAAAAGAAACTCACTGGTCTTAGAGTATCTGCCATGGCCCAGGCCAGAAAAACGTTTTCAAATTGGCCACCTAAATAGTACTCCAAGATGGCAGAAACTATTGTCTGTTTTTTTTTTTGTTGTTCTTGTTGTTTTGTTTTGTTTACTTTTATATTACTAAAATCTAGAATAATACTGGAATATAGTGGATACACCATACATATATATTGAATGAATGGAAACAGTCTCTGAATTGGCTTTCCTTCGGCTTGTCCACTTTCACCTCCATTCATCAGCCATGTTACTATTAAGAGATCACTCAAAACTGTTAATTTTACAATGCCGCTCTCATTTCTAGTCTCAATAAATCTGCTACTCAAACTGGAGCCATACCCCCATGGAACCTTGAAGACTCAATTAAGATTATGGCACTCAGTAGATCTTTTTAATTGGGCAAAATAGCTCAGGGCAAAGATCTTAAAGGAGTGGCTTTCCCACCAAAGCTGACAGGCTCAAGTATATATTTGTAATTGAACAGAAAATTAAATGCAAGTAGTGGAATAAATAGGCGAATAAGTATAACAGATATCGGAATTAGGTATCAAAAGAATTGTGTGTGTATGTGACAGTTGCCAAATGGAATTGATGGGATTCAAATGCACTGAAAAGAAAAAAAAAAAAAAAAAAGATACTAAGTTACTGAGAGAGGTGTGTTGCCCAAAGAACTACAAGCCTGAACTGAAAAAGAGTGAGATTGTTTAAGGTTGGAACTACTCTATACCCTTAACCTTTTGAAAGCAGGATCCAAGCTAAGAAAGCTTATCAGCGACCAGGGAGGGTGTACTCCCTGATGCCCATTTCAGATGTGGCTAAGGAATCAAATGAGTAATTTTCCCAATAGTGGCCAGGGACCCCAACGGACAGTGGAAAAGGGGTCTACTCCCAGACAGTAGGTGGATTACAACCCTAATCAAGGACTTTTTCCTACCCCCAAAGTAGGTTGGAGGGCTATCAGGATTTCTACAGAGTAATATCTGATCTGTGTTTCCCCTACGTCTCCTTCCAGATGGGATTGTTATCCTGCTCCTATTCCCTTATCTCATAGTGGGTTTTCATGATGGAGAGAACTGGTCTCTTTAGGTATATCTAATATGTTGTTAGTTAAGCTGGACCATATTAAAATCGAAGGGCTTTTTTTACATTACGCACAGAAAAATAGTACCTTTGGATTTTCTCATTGCTCAGATCTCTGGGCCTCACCCTGATCCTGCTTGATTCTAATAGTTGGGCCAGAAGAGGGTAAACAGAGAGAAATTTCAGTGTAAAAGGATGAAAGACAACTTTCATTCATCTAAGCAGGCGCCATTTGCAACATGATGGCCCATACCAGAACATCCTCAATTATCTGGACACCATCCTTGACTCGTACCCAACTTCTATATCCCTTCAGGTGAAGAGGCCTGGAGCTCCATCTAGAGGCTGGAGTGAAGAACTTACATATAGGGAACTGCAGAAATCAAGAAGTCACCATTAGTTAGGAATGACAAGCTAGAATTTGATCACTAGTTCTCCTTTAAAGAACACCAGGGTCTGTTAAAAAAAAGAAAGTGCAGAATTTAATAGAATTAATTCCAAGAAAAGTGCTTATAGCATTGCCTTGCACATATTTACTAAATAGTCAAAAATATTAGGTATTATTGTTGTTGTTACCCCTGAAATTACTAACTTGATACTTGAAACCAAAATTAGGCTACTGGTAGGCAGGTATTCTACTCTTGCCCTGATACATAAATACTAGAAAGTGACAAGCCACCGCTTGTCACTTTATGATAATAAAATCTTAATTTAAAAAGTCGTATCACCAAAATCAGCATCAGGCTCATCAAGGTCAAGTATTCAAAGAGATTGCTGTTTGGAATCAGATTGTGTGGTTTCTTAAGACACATATAAGCAAGTGCTAATCATCATGTAATCACTTTGAATTTGTATTATAAACACTTACAACTGTCAATTTTAAAGAGTTTCCTTGTAAAGCTTTAAATGATATTCACATAATTTCTTCATTGCAGTGCATTTTAATGAAAGTGGAAAAACACCCTTGGAATTCTTGGAATTGAGCTACATGCTGATTCTGTTACTATTTCAGGGTATGTTTGAAATGGGCATATTTTTATGCCTAATCATAAGAGGAGGGTTTCAATGACCCTAAGTGCTTATTTTTGTATCAGGATTTCTTTTTTTAGGCTAGTAAAAGTCAGAAATAAAAACCATGATATACCAGAGATGAGCTTCAGTTCCTTCGAAGGTCATACCTCAAGTTTTTTTGAGACACGTGCTGGAGTTAAAAATGTCCATCCAAGGAAATTTACCCAACATTGGTGGATAGGTGGGTGTATACTAGTATACAATCCATTTCTACTCATTTTTCCCTCTATCTGTTTAGACATTTCACAATGTGTTATTAAAAAGTAAATAACCGTTAAGAATTTTCTTCAGACTGAAGAAAAAAATTGACCTTTGAGATAAAGTGTGTTAAAAGATAAACTGAAACATATTAAACATTTTAAGAGCTTGAGCAAAACTCAGTCTAATCGGTCAGCATCCAATATAGCAGACAGAAAAGAGCCCTGAGGAGCTGTACAAAATGAGAGACCTTTACGGGCAGAAGGGAGCAGCAACAAGAAGATACATTAGTCAAAAAAGCGGATTGGTTATGACAAGGCCACTTTCCTTTAGTGGATGCCAGGGGTCTGTCGGGCAGATGACCTAACTAGTGCTGATCAGATGATTCCCAATTGATTGATTTAAGATTCCATTTCCGGGGGAGCCAAAACTGTAATTAAGCTAAGTCATGGTTTGGTGACATGGGACTTAGCATAAGTGACTCCATTTTTGGACTTGTGGTCTTGTTTTTAACAATTGTAAATACTATATACGCCACTTAATAACATGTGGCACTATGCAAGCCCTACATATACCTTGCCAAATTTCAGCTTTCTCATCAGCAAAGTAATAATAATTCTAACTTTTATATGGTTTTGGGGGATAATATGCGGGAAAATAAGTTATTCAGGGCAACGGGTCCAGGACACAGCAGCAGTTCGCCCACGTTTTACTTAAATATAGATTGTTGGATGAGGACGTGTTCCCAAGGCCAGTGATCTGGTGAGAACCTCATGTGGGGACATGTATGGCACAACTGGGACATGTGTTGATGGAAAGAATCAAGCTGCTGTCAGAAAAAGGAATCTAGAGACACACAGGCGGGTACATGTAAAACTGGTGAAATCTGCATAAGGTCAGTGGGTTGTATCAGTGTCAGTTTCTTGGTTGTTATATTGTACTGTAGTCATGAAAGGTGTTGTCATTGGGGGACACGTGGTGAAGGGCATGTGGGTTCTCTCTGTATTATTTCTTACAACTGCATATAAATCCAAATCATCTTAAAATAAAATTTTATAAACAGGGAACCTTAGAATTGCAGTACTGCTATACTAACTTCTAATCAATCTACAAATAGAAGGCCAGGGACAGGAACTATGAATAATAGGGGGTGAACCATCACCAGGTGTGTGATGGTTCCATTAATGAAATTAAAGAGGATGAAAGAAGGTGGATAATTTGTGGATGACTTCTGAAGTTTGTCAGCACTTCTAGAGAAAACATAAAGAGGGCATTTGTTTTTTGACAGAGAGGTGGACCCCTGTGAATTTATAAAGATCTGGATGTGAAGCCTTATACCCTCAACCCAGGAGACGCCAAAAGCTGTAATTTAGTGAGAAGATTTGAGTCAGTCACTCTGTCACCTGTGCTGAGCCCCAATTACTGGCCTTGTTTTCATGTATTCATCGGTATTTTGTGAATTCTCAATAGCCACAAGCCATTCATTCTTTTATATGTTATTTGCTTAAAAAACAAAGAGAAGCATCTGAGCATATGCTATGTTTGTTATATGCAAGTCATGCGGGCACCAAAGGTCAATATGACATGTCCCTGCCTTAAAGAGCTCCCAAAAGGAGAAGCAGATAAATAAATTGACAAGCACTGCATGGTGGTTAAGTGTTAGGAAACTCCTGTTACTTCATTTGTATATAAACCCATACTGTTTTTTATCATTAAAAAAAAGTATCATGCCATAAATGTACACAGTTTCCAAATTCAAATTGTACCAGAATGATGGGAAAGAAAATAGCAGTCCACAGCCCCCTTCAATGTCATCCTCAAATTTTGTTTCACAGAGGAACCACTTTCAGTACTTAGGGCTGTTAACTCTATGATTTCCTGCTATATTTTTAATTTTTAAGCTTATTCTATTATTCCTTTATGTTTTTATTTCCTCTATTGTTATAATTACATAATATGCTACTCAGCATAGGCATGTGATATTTTATGTTTACGTGCCCTTTCTGTACAACTCTTGTTTTTTTCTAGAGTTAGTAATTGCCTCATATCTCTCCTGGGATTTTTCTTTCATCATTTGTAGAAGGTCCTTTTACTTCTATTTTTCTTAGAGCCTCTGCAGGATCCCACACTTTCGTCTCTCTTGTTCTGATCTCTCATTTTGGTGGAGGACAATCCTCTAGTAAGATTCCTAACAATAGGTGAAAGGGCAGTAAATTTGAGGATCCCTTTTAATTTTAGCCTGCCTTCATATTAATTGATAGTTTTTCTGGATGAAGAATTGTAGTTTCTTTATAGTTGCCTTATACAGAAGCGTCTACCTTTCATCTTCTGTGTTGTTTTTCCATTCTGCTTGTCTTCAAAGGCCAATACTTCTTTTTTCCTTTAATATAATTTTGGTTATGATATTTAGTAATGTTTATTTTGGGGAGAGGGAAGATAAACATTTATTCAATAAGCAATTTATAATTAACCAAATTACTTTTCTTTTCATTTCTCCATCCCCCCCCACGTCCCTCCATTGTCCTTTGCACCCTTCAGAGACCTAGACTATCTACTCTTTGGAAAGGTTCTGCATTTGTGACAGGTCTAGGAAGATTAAAGTGAGATACATAAGGAAACAAGGCATGTTATGAGAAACCCTAGACATCTTCTTTTCTCTCTCTTGTCTCTTATTAGTGGAATGGGACAATTTATAAAGTCCAGGTCAGAGTGCAGATGTGGGGGAAAAGAGATCAGGGAAACTATTTTTCCTGTCCTGTAAAGTTGGAGTTCAGAAAGCATCTTTGTAACTCACACACCACCTGAAAACTTCACAGATGGCATTTTTATAGACAGATTTATTGAGGTGTAATTTACGTACTATAAACTTTACCCTTTTGTTGTACAGTTCTGTGATGTTTGACACTTTTTATTGCACAGTTCTTGGAGATTTGACAAATGCATAGACTTGCATATCCACCACCAAAATCAAGACCCAAATAATTCCGTTATCCTCCTCACTGTTCTTTGCGGTCATCCCATCTCCTACTCCCACCCTCAGCCCTGGCTCTTATTTTCATAAACAATCTTCTTTTATGTAAAGAATTCTCCTCAATTAGTATAGGTTATAGGTTATTTTTGTTCCATACTCAAATATAACAAGATTCAGGGATTATTATTATTATTAAGGTCTTTGAAATTAATGAGAAATCTATTCAGTGCTTAAACAATGGCATGACATAATCAGAACCTCTTTTTTTTATTTTTTAATTTATTAATTATAAATTCTGTGTGCTATCAAACACAGGAATAAAAAAGAGGTCATCCAGGAGCTTTGAGTTAGGAAAGAATTGTCTAAAATAACTGCAAATTTGATTTTAAAATGTCATTTTTATATGAAGTTATTTGTACAGAAAATAGGGTTAAAAAGGAGAAAAGGGAAAATATGGAATATAATATTTACCAAGTTGGTGTCATTTTAAGAATTTTGCATCTTTGCTGGGATAGGCACTGTGGGAAAGAGGAACTACAGAATTCATGAAGTAGTTTAGAGACATTCATTTCAAAATAATATTGTGATCAATAAGTTAGCCATATGCAGAGGAGTAGAAGTGTTGTGAAAACCTTTCCTTTTACATTACTAGGTCTATATTATTACCCTCCTTTTACAGTAAAGAAACTAAAACTAAGGGAAATCAAATAACTTCCTGAGTGTCAGAGATAGTAAATGGCAGGTAAGGTTTTAACTGATCTCAAGGCCCATGTTCTTTTCTTCTACAAATAAGGAGGCTTATACTCTTGACTCGTATTCCCTCTTTAGCTTTATAACTTGAAACACATACTCTTGTTTCTAAATCCTCTGTTACCTTTTCAAGAAGGTGCTACTTTATTTATGCTACTTTATTTAACTTCTGTCTTGCCCATAGCACAAGTCTCCCAGCTTCTAAATGATGAGTACATCCCAACCCTTGAACATGTTCAAGTCTGTTATATATAAGTAATAACAATGATAATGCTGTATATGTATTCATAAATATGTAATACATGCCTATGCATTATATTACCCTGTATCTGACCCTATCTCTATTCCCTTTCACAACAAAATTTCTCCAATTAGTTTTTGGGTGCTCTATCTACAGTTTCTCAACTCCAATTCTCTTTTCAATCAATTTCAATCTGTTTTCAAATCCAGAACTGCCCCATTTTTCATGATAAACATATCATGCTTCTAAATCTAATAGTCACTTCTCTGCCTTCTACCATTGACCACTCCGTCCTTGAAGATCTCTCCCTGCAGAGATTCTAGGACCTCACTCCAACCTTAGAAGTGCCTTTTCTCCTCACTGATTACTCCTTGGTCTCTTCTCTCAGACCTATTCAACCTGCCCTCTAAGTGTTGTCATGTCTTTGGAGTCTGTCCTGGAGCCCACCCAACTTTCCCCCTTTGTTATATTCTTAGGTGATTTCATCAACCCCATGGTCTTGGTGTCATCTATGCATTAATGACTTCAAACTTTTAGCTTAGGCTTCATACTCTTTCCTGAGCCCCCAGCCCATAGATCTAAACTCTTATTTGGCTTTTCTATTTGCATGACTAAAGGAACTTCAGAGTGAATATAGTCAAGAGAGAACTCTTGATTGCCCGTTCATTATACCTGGTTCTCTCCTAGTCTTTACCCATTTGTGTAAGTTTCATTGTAAACCATTCAGTTTCTCAAGCAAAAATCATAGGAGTCATCTTAATATTTCTTTTCCTCCTCATCACCTCCACACATTTTATTTCCAAATCCATTAATTCAGTTTCAAAATATAATCAATTCATGACTTATTTTTCTCTTCACAACTTTTAACCTGGCCCAAGGCAGAGTTTTCCTTAGCCCAGATAGTTACATAGCCTTCTAATAGGCCTCCTTGGATTTCAAGCTGTTTTCTCCCCAGACCATTTTCCACAAAGCCATAACAGTGGTCATTCAAAATGTAAATTGTATCATTTCATTCTCCTGCTTAAAACTCTTCAATATCTCCCCATTAAATCTGGACTAAAACTCAAACATGTAACTGTGCACAATGAGGATGAATGATCTGGCCTCTCACAATTTATCTCATGTCTGCTCTCAATTCTCTTTGCACAGGGCTGACTCATTTTATATGGCAGCTCAGAGAGGACTGTCCTGACAACCCTAGCTAATAAAATAGCCAACCTCAGTTAATCTCTAAATTATAAGCCTGTTTAACTCTGCCATTACACTTAGAAAAACTCAAATGATCTTACTCTTTGCTTGCATGTTCACTGTCTGTTCCACTAAAATGTCAGTTCTGTGAAGAGAGGATCATCTCTATTAACCACTTGATCCCCAGGATACAAGCGCCTAATAGGTGCTCAATAAATATTTCAATGAGTTAATGCATATAAAATTCCCAGACTAGTGCCTGACACACTGTGAACACTAAATAAATAAATGCCAGCCATTAATGTTATTTGTATCAATATTTTTATTAGTTGAATAATTGAATGAATGAATGGAATAAATGATTATTTTCAGTTTCTTCATTTGAATGTGAAAGACATGAACTAAATAATCCTTCACACCCCAAATGTATGATTAAGTCGTACTTTAAAGCCACATGGTGAGAATTATCAAACACTTTCCCATTTTCCATCTGCTTCCTATAATAAATGTTAATTTATGGCAGCTCACTAGATATTAGATACACAGTGAATAATGGCGAATAAAATGATATCGCTCAAGCTTACTCTGAGACTCAAGTTCCTGAACTTAAAGATGGTTACATGATAAGCCCCAAATCATTGGGTTGTCGTAAAGTTTAGATAGGAGAGCATGTTGTGTTTGCTATGAATGCAGAATCAGTTGAATGTCGAAGTCTCACAAGTGCTGGACCACTGAGAGCCTTCTTTGCTATCTGTAGAAGACCATGGAAGATGCTAATCTGCTGGTAGGAAAAGAATATGCCAAGTTTTTTTCTGCCACAAAAATGTCTTCCTGTAGTCAGGAAATGATAGGAGGATCAGATGAGGAGTTCCAGGTTACCTGAGAAAGGTAAAAAAATATTTTCACATATTTTAATATAGAATAGCTATCCAAGTGCCACAGTGGTTCCCATTAGTAATTATTTGGTAAGACATTGGGGTGAAGAATGGGAGGAGAGTGAAGGACAAAGATCTGTTAGGAAGCTATCCCTGAAAAACTATGCTCTCCATGAATTAATAGTTGTCAAATGATTTATCAATAAAATTAGTGAACATGCTTAAGTTAGTTTATTTTTCTGAGCTGTAGTTTCTTTGTGAATCTCTAACACTATTCCCGACAAACGATGCTTAATAATTGATGGTGTGTTTCCCTTTCCTTTTCTTTCCGTTGGCTTACATCTAAACTGAGTGTCTGTGCAACAGATACGCTTGTCACAAGTGATACAATCTAATAAAATGCACACACTTACACACAAGGGAGATAGTCTGAGAAATAATCCCTTCTGGTTTAGAGATGACAAAATTCTATTGATTTCTTTCCTTCTGACCTTCTCTGTAACAACATGTTCACAAGACAGGGAACCGTATATGTATTTTTTTCTGATTGGAGGACAAAGAGCTCAAAGAGCACTTCAAGATAAACCATTCGAAGACAGATCTTCCAGACTCTTTCTGAAGTCTGGTCAAGTTTAATTTTATCATTAGCAACCAAGATGCATGTTGCACCAAAAAGCTTCTAAAATTATAGAAATATTTCTTTCTATTAATCAGTAAAGAAGATTGTTTCTGCTTCCTTACAAAATGATACGTAGTTTATTAAGCACCTTAAATGTAACTTTTCTCCTTATTTATCTTTATATCTTTTATATCCAAAGCAGAGTTTGACATATAATTGGATGCAACAGATGTTTATTGAATTAAATATAAAAATGCCTGAATGGAATATTTTCACACAGACTTTTTTCAACTTAAAATCCAAAAACTCATTATTTAGCATTTTTGGTGTTCAAGGCATTAGATTAGGCATTGCAAGGGATGCAAAGATTAATGAGAGAGATTCTTTTCTACAACAGCTTATAGTTAGCAACAAAAGTGCTTACCTAAATTGAATCCCAGTATGAAACTCCCTGTGATTACTGCTATGATAAAAATAAAGTTAAGAGCACACTGAAAGGAAATACTTTATTAAATGCAGCTGGAAAGAATTTGAAAAATATACATGGAAAAAATGGGAGTTGAATCAGACCCTGTTTAATTTCTTTTTTAATGGATTTTGATAGCAGGAACAAGCAAAAGAAGGTAATGGGAATATTTGGGGTGTTTTTAGGAGCTGGTGGGAAATCTGAAGGTTCTAAGCCTAAAGCATATTGTACAGAAGTAGGAAGAGAGGGGTCTAGCAGAGCAGCTTGGGGGAAAGAGAATACTGAGGATACTAAGCTACACAAGCAAGGTAGTCGTGGCTTTTGAACAGTACCGATGTGGTGTGTACCAAGCTGGAGAAGTGAGCCATCCCAAGGCAATATTCTTTAAGAGACCCTGCTCACATGGTACCAAAACCCTGACTATGAGTTAGCTGTTCAACCAGGGCGAGATCCATTTTGTAGAGAAGCTCTTTCACTCAGCCTTCTTCCCACTGTATGGGGCTCACAGCAGGGGTTTTTATTGAGCACACAGTACATGTTCTACAATGATAACCAGATAGTTATCTGGAAGTCTTGTAATTAAATAACACCATCAAGGTTGTATTCGATTTCTCCTCCCCAAGAAGGTAATAATAACTCTGTGAATAGGAATAGTGAACTAGCACGTTACTCCAGGTTTCTGAGGTTGCCATGTGCAGCCAAAGCCACGCTTGTCCCAAGTTCTCTCCACAGGAACTTCTCTTTCTTGCTCTTTTTAAGTCCTACTTAATAATCACAGATATTTTTGTGGTCATTTAAGAAGCATCTCAAGTTATATGGATAGTATTTTTTTACATGCCAAATCTCTCTCAGTAAATTTTTGCAATTTTACCTTATTATGTTGTGCATCAAAGTGATACATAGGATGTATAGAAATTACCAAAAACAAAAGCAGACACACATCACCGATGATCAGATCCTTGAGACAATGAATGAAACTATTTCACTTTCAGAGTTTCTTCTAAAACATTTTCTTTACTGAATGGAGCTCGTATTTTATAGTTATTATTTCATCCTGCACTTTTTCTGTTAACATTTTATCATAAGCATTTCCCATAATGTTAAAAATTATATAAAGATACTTCCATTGGTTATATACTACCTGATTCCACTTTTCTGATTTTTCCTAAGATAAATTATTAAAAGAGGAGCTATTGAGTAAATTTGCATAAAATTCAGTGAAGTGTCTTTATATATAATGCCAAAATTCCTTTCAGCTTCTGGTAGTATTGCTTTATGATAATATTACTTTATATTTCCTTTTACATGTATTTATGGTTACTTTAGCATGAGATTAGTAGAGTCCTTACTGAGCACTCAATTTATTCCAAATATAAATATCTAACAACTATGTATAGTAACTCTTATAAGTTAATAATTGTATAAAATGGGTAAAGGATATAAAGAGATAATTCAAAAGTAAGAACAAGTGGCAGTATTACATCGAAATACATTATCAGTGCTCACTAGTAACGATGTAAAAGTACAAAAAATATCAAATAGCTGTTCTGTTTCACTCACTAAATTTAAAAAGTTCTCAAAATGTACTTTTTTTACCATAGATTTTAATTTAATTAAAATTTTTTTACTGTTAATAAGCAACCCTTATGTGCTTTTCCTTAAATATATTTTATATATTATAATTTTTATAGGACCATGCAATAATTTTTGGATATTTTTATTATTTATGTTTCAACTACCAATGATAGCAGCACAGTTAATATCTTTTTAACTATGTATCTGCATACTTTTCTGAAAAAAATATTTTTAGAATTAAATAACCTTTGCTCCTTAGAATGAAACGGAGTTAAAATCTCTTATGACAACTATGACTTTCTAAATCTTCTGATATAATTTAAATATTTAAACGTTGCAATACTCTTTATTGGGTTTTTGCAGTTTAGGACAATTATGTATTCATTGTAACTTACTAATCTTATCAAAATATTAAAGTCCTTGTAGTCCATATTTTTATTTTAAATTTTATTTTGATATCAGTAAAATTCCACATATGTTATATATGCAAACACACTATATATTTGTCCTTTCTTACATTTTGCAATTATGTTTTTCAGGGGTATTTACAAAATGTACATATTTAAATTTTGTTTTGGTATAAGTCTTTTTTATTAGTTGAATTATTTATATCTATTTCCATAACTCTCATTCTTGGTTTTCCTTCTTCAAATTTTTTCCAAATACTTAGTATTGTTGTTGTTGTTGTTTTTATAATCCATTGGTTTTGCTTCACCTTTTAAGTGTTATTTGCTTTGAATCTACTGACTGAGAAGTGGAATACACCATTTTATTAATTTGAACGATATCCACTTTATATTTTCTAATATATTTGATCCACTGGTTTCTGATTATCAGCCTCAGAAGGAAAGAAAACGTTTGAGTAACATGATGAATTTATCAAAAATGTACTTTTATGAATTTTTCTTCCTTCCATTTTTTTTTTTTTTTTTGCTTAAATAACCAAGCTTTACAGCTGTTGGTATTTATTAATAAAATATTTCTATTACATTATGATTTATTTGTATTTCAAAACTATTTTCTATATTAGCATGAGTATATATATAAAATATATATCCATATACAAATAAATTTATGTAAAATTATTTCATTACACATTTTGTACTGATTTTGTAAGTTTTTTCCCCTTTCTTGAAGAATTTAACATCTTAGTAACTAGAATATGTATATGCATATACAAATATACACATACACATGTATACACACATACGTATACACGTACACACGTATATCTATACATAGAGTACACACACAGACGCGCATGTTTCTTTTGAGGAAAGGCATGTGGACGTGTGCATTGCTTGAGGGAACAGAATACACATAGAGTGTATTCCACATCACCAGTTGTGTCAGGAGTTAATGGTGCACACCACACACATTTCATTGACACGTTCATAGCCACTGCCTAAGGACATGTCTAGGGGACTCACACATTGCTAGTTGTATCTTACTGTCTTCTGATGTCGAGAGTTAAAAACAAATGCCAGGCTCTCTGCCCCCTTTGCTCCTCCCCTTTGTTAACCTGTGTATCATTTCTAGGAGAATATTAATTTTTAATTTGAACATTTTACATAATCATATCTAAGACTGTGTTCACTTGATTTGCATTTGTTGCAAATGTTGATTTGCATTTGTTGGAGATCTTTTTTCTCTTTCAGTTTTAGGTCTTTATAATCATATATCTAGTTTTAAGTTTATGGAGATATAATTTATATTAAAAATAATCCATTTAAGTGTATATAGTTTTCTGAGTTTGACAAATATAAACACCCATTTAACACTACTGAAATTAAATTACAGAACATTTCCATCACTCCAAAAAGTCACCTTATTCTTCTTTCTAGTCAAATGGTGCAAAAATCTGACTCCTTCACTAAAGCTTAATTTTACCTGTTCTTGAACATCATACATATGGAATCATCAAATATATACTCTTTTTTATCTGGCTTCTTTCACTCACCATACTGCTTTTGTGGTTTACCTATGCTATTGCATGTATCAGTACTTTGTTCTTTTTACTGACTAGCAGTGTTCTACTATATATATCCTTTTATTCATTGATGGACATTTGTACTGTTTTCAATTTCTAATATTATGAATAAAACCACTATAGATATCTATGTACAAGTCTTTGTGTGGACATGCATATTCAGTTATCTTAGATAAGTACATAAAGTTCACTTGCTATATTATAATGTAAATGTTTGCTTGACTTTATAAGAAACTGCTAAACTGTTTTGCTAAAGTGGTGTAGCATTTCCCACACCCACCAACGATGCATGAGAATTACAGCTGATCCACAAACCCGTCAACATTTGGTGTTTACAGTCTTTTTAATTTTAGCTAACTAGTATCTCACTGTGATTTTAATTTGTATTTCGTAATGGCTAATGTTATATACAGACTTCTAAGACGGTACTTAAAGATGCTCATCTTTTTTTATTCACCATTAATGCCATGTTATCGTGTTCTCCCTTTGAGTGTGGGCTCGCTTTATGACTTGTTTCTAATTGATAGAATATAGCAAATGTTATATGATGCCATTTCTGAGACTAGATTACAAAAGATTGTGATTTCCATCTTGCTAGCAGAGGCTCTCTCTTACTGTCTCTGATGAAGTAAGCTGCTATGACGGAGGGGCACACACAGAAAGGAACTGAGGGTGGCCAGCAGGGAACCCAGTCTCACAGCCCACAAGGAACTGAATGCTGCTAAAACCCTTTTATCTTGGAAGAATATCTTTCCCCATTTGAGTCTTGAGATAAAGCCTGGCCAATACTTTGCAGTTCTGTAAGATACCCTGAAGCAGAGGAACAAGTTCAACTGTGCCCAAATTACTGCTCCATAATAAAAGTTTGTTTTTCATCCTCTTAACTTTGGGAGTAATTTGTTACACAGAAATATACAGCTAATATAAGTAATTCTTTAATTCCTCGAGCATATTCAGAATAGCTTCTTTTTTCTTTTAACATCTTTATTGGAGTATGATTGCTTTACAATGGTGTGTTAGTTTCTACTGTATGACAAGGTAAATCAGCTATACATATACATATATCCCCATATATCCTCCCTCTTGCATCTCCCTCACACCCTCCCTATCCCACCCCTCTAGGTGGTCACAAAGCACAGAGCTGATCTCCCTGTGCTATGCAGCTGCTTCCCACTAGCTATCTATTTTACATTTGGTAGTGTATATATGTCAATGCTATTCTCTCACTTTGTCCCAGTTTAACTTTCTACCTCCCCGTGTCCTGAAGTCCATTCTCTACGTCTGTGTCTTTATTCCTGTCCTGCCCTTAGGTTCTTCAGAACCTTTTTTTTTTTCTTTTTTAGATTCCATATATATGTGTTAGCATATGGTATTTGTTATTCTCTTTCTGACTTACTTCACTCTGTATGACAGACTCTAGATCCATCCATGTCTCTACAAATGACTCAATTTCATTCCTTTTTATGGCTGAGTAATATTCCATTGTATATATGTGCCACATCTTCTTTATTCATTCATCTGTCGATGGACACTTAGGTTGCTTGCATGTCCTGGCTATTGTAAATAGAGCTGCAATGAACATTGGGGTACATGACTCATTTTGAATTATGGTTTTCTCAGGGTATATGCCCAGTAGTGGGATTGCTGGGTCGTATGGTAGTTCTATTTTTAGTTTTTTAAGGAACCTCCATACTGTTCTCCATAGTGGCTGTATCAATTTAAATTCCCACCAACAGTGCAAGAGGGTTCCCTTTTCTCCACACCCTCTCCAGCATTTATTGTTTGTAGATTTTTTGATGATGGCCATTCTGACCAATGTGAGGTGAAACCTCATTGTAGTTTTGATTTGCATTTCTCTGATGATTAGTGATGTTGAGCATCCTTTCATGTGTTTGTTGGCAACCTGTATATCCTCTTTGGAGAAACGTCTATTTAGGTCTTCTGCCCATTTTTGGATTGGGTTTTTTTTTTTTTTTTAAATACTGAGCTGCATGAGCTGCTTGTAAGTTTTGGAGATTAATCCTTTGTCAGTTGCTTCATTTGCAAATATTTTCTCCCATTCCAAGGGTTGTCTTTTCATCTTGTTTATGGTTTCCTTTGCTGTGCAAAAGCTTTTAAGTTTCATTGCATCCCATTTGTTTATTTTTGTTTTCATTTCCATTTCTCTAGGAGGTGGGTCAAAAAGGATCTTGCTGTAATTTGTGTCATTGAGTGTTCTACCTATGTTTTCCTCTAAGAGTTTTATAGTGTCTGGCCTTACATTTAGGTCTTTAATCCATTTTGAGTTTATTTTTGTGTATGGTGTTAGGGAGTGTTCTAATTTCATTCTTTTAAATGTAGCTATCCAGTTTTCCCAGCACCACTTACTGAAGAGGCTGTCTTTTCTCCACTGTATATTCTTGCCTCATTTATCAAAGGTAAGGTGACCATGTGTGCGTGGGTGTATCTCTGGGCTTTCTATCCTGTTCCATTGATCTATATTTCTGTTTTTGTGCCAGTACCATACTGTCTTGATTACTGTAGCTTTGAAGTATAGTCTGAAGTCTGGGAGCCTGATTCCTCCAGCTCCATTTTTCTTTCTCAAGATTACTTTGGCCATTCAGGGTCTTTTGTGTTTCCATACAAATTGTGAAATTTTTTGTTCTAGTTCTGTGAAAAATGCCAGTGGTAATTTGATAGGGATTGCATTGATTCTGTAGACTGCTTTGGGTACTACAGACATTTCCACAATATTGATTCTTCCAATCCAAGAACATGGTATATCTCTCCATATGTTTGCATCATCTTTAATTTCTTTCATCAGTGTCTTATAGTTTTCTGCATACAGGTCTTTTGTCTCCTTAGTAGGTTTATTCCTAGGTATTTTATTCTTTTTGTTGCATTGGTAAATGGGAGTGTTTCCTTAATTTCTGTTTCAGATTTTTCATCAGTAGTGTATAGGAATGCAAGAGATTTCTGTGCATTAATTTTGTATCCTGCTACTTTACCAGATTCATTGATTAGCTCTAGTAGTTTTCTGGTAGCATCTTTAGGATTCTCTATGTATAGTATCATGTCATCTGCAAACAGTGACAGGTTTTCTTCTTCTTTTCTGATTTGGATTCTTTTATTTCTTTTTCTTCTCTGATTGCTGTGGCTAAAACTTCCAAAACTATGTTGAATAATAGTGGTGAGAGTGGACAACCTTGTCTTGTTCCTGATCTTAGAGGAAATGGTTTCAGTTTTTCACCATTGAGAACAATGTTGGCTGTGGGTTTGTCATATATGGCCTTTATTATGTTGAGATAAGTTCCCTCTATGCCTACTTTCTGGAGGGTTTTTATCATAAATGGGTGTTGAATTTTGTCAAAAGCTTTTTCTGCATCTATTGAGATGATCATATGGTTTTTATCCTTCAGTTTGTTAATATGGTGTATCACATTGGTTGATTCGCGTATATTGAAGAATCCTTGCATTCCTGGGATAAACCCCACTTGATCATGGTGCATGAGCCTTTTAATGTGCTGTTGAATTCTGTTTGCTAGTATTTTGTTGAGGATTTTTGCATCTATGTTCATCAGTAATATTGGCCTGTAGTTTTCTTTCTTTGTGACATCTTTGGTTTTGGTATCAGGGTGATGATGGCCACGTAGAATGTATTTGGGAGTCTTCCTCCCTCTGCTATATTTTGGAAGAGTTTGAGAAGGATAGGTGTTAGCTCTTCTCTAAATGTTTGATAGAATTTGCCTGTGAAGCCATCTGTTTCTGGGCTTTTTTTTGTTGGGAGATTTTTAATCACAGTTTCAATTTCAGGGCTTGTGATTTGTCTGTTTATATTTTCTGTTTCTTCTTGGTTCAGTCTCGGAAGGTTGTGCATTTCTAAGAATGTGTCCATTTCTTCCAGGTTGTCCATTTTATTGGCATATAGTTGCTTGTAGTAATCTCTCATGATCCTTTGTATTTCTGCAGTGTCAGTTGTTATTTCTCATTTTTCATTTCTAATTCTGTTGATCTGAGTCTTCTCCCTTTTTTTCTTGATGAGTCTGGCTAGTGGTTTATCAATTTTGTTTATCTTCTCAAAGAACCAGCTTTTAGTTTTATTGATCTTTGCTACTGTTTCCTTCATTTCTTTTTCATTTATTTATGATCTGATCTTTATGATTTCTTTCCTTCTGCTAACTTTGGGTTTTTTTGTTCTTCTTTCTCTAATTGCTTTAGGTGTAAGATTAGGTTGTTTATTTGAGATGTTTCTTGTTTCTTGAGGTAGGATTGTATTGCTATAATCTTCCCTGTTAGAACTGCTTTTGCTGCATCCCGTAGGTTTTGGGTCATTGTGTTTTCATTGTCATTTGTTTTTAGATACTTTTTGATTTCCTCTTTGATTTCTTCAGTTATCTCTTGGTTATTTAGTAGTGTATCGTTTAGCCCCCCATGTGTTTGTATTTTTTACAGATTTTTTCCTGTAATTGATATCTAGTCTCATAGCGTGGCTGGAAAAGATACTTGATACGATTTCAATTTTCCTAAATTTACCAAGGCTTGATTTGTGACCCAAGATATGATCTATCTTGGAGAATGTTCCATGAGCACTTGAGAAGAAAGTGTATTCTGCTGTTTTTGGATGGAATGTTCTATAAATATCAATTAAGTCCATCTTGTTTAATGTATCATTTAAAGCTTGTGTTTCCTTATTTATTTTCATTTTGGATTATCTCTCCGTTGGTGAAAGTGGGTTGTTAAATTCCCCTACTATGATTGTGTTACTGTCGATTTCCCCTTTTATGGCTGTTAGCATATGCCTTATGTATTGAGGTGCTCCTATATTTGATGCATAAGTATTTACAATTTTTATATCTTCTTCTTGGATTGATCCCTTGATCATTATGTAGTGTCCTTCTTTGTCTCTTGTAAAAGTCTATTTTAAAGCCTATTTTGTCTAATATGAGAATTGCTACTCCAGCTTTTTTTGATTTCCATTTGCATGGAATATCTTTTTCCATCCCCTCATTTTCAGTCTGTATGTGTCCCTAGGTGTGAAGTGGGTCTCTTGTAGACAGCATATATATGGGTCTTGTTTTTGTATTCATTCAGCTAGTCTGTGTCTTTTGGTTGGAGCATTTAATCCATTTACATTTAAGGTAGTTATCAATATGTATGTTCCTAGTACCATTTTCTTAATTTTGGGGGGTTTGTTATTGTAGATCTTTTCCTTCTCTTGTGTTTCCTGCCTAGAGAAGTTCCTTTAGCATTTGTTGTAAAGCTGGTTTGGTGGTGCTGAATTCTCTTAGCTTTTGCTTGTCTGTAAAGGTTTTAATTTCTCTGTCGAATCTGAGTGAGATCCTTGCTGGGTAGAGTAATCTTGTTTGTAGTTTTTTCCCTTTCACCACTTTAAATATGTCCTGCCACTCCCTTCTGGCTTGCAGAGTTTCTGCTGAAAGATCAGCTGTTAACCTTATGGGGATTCCCTTGTATGTTATTTGTTGCTTTTCCCTTGCTGCTTTTAATATTTTTTCTTTGCATTTAATTTTTGATAGTTTGATTAATATGTGTCTTGGCGTGTTTCTCCTTGGATTAATCCTGTATGGGACTCTTTGCCTGGACTTGATTGACTATTTCATTTCCCATATTAGGAAAGTTTTCAACTATAATCTCTTCAAATATTTTCTCTTCTTCTTCTGGGACCCCTATAACTCGAATGTTTGTGCGTTTAATGTTGTCCCAGAGGTCTCTGAGACTGTCCTCAATTCTTTTCATTCTTTTTTCTTTATTCTGCTCTGTGGTAGTTATTTACACTATTTTATCTTCCAGGTCACTTATCCATTCTTCTGCCTCAGTTATTCTGCTATTGATTCCTTCTAGAGAATTTTTAATTTCATTTATTGTGTTGTTCATCATTATTTATTTTCTCTTCAATTCTTCTCGGTCCTTGTTAAATGTTTCTTGTATTTTCTCCATTCTATTTCCAAGATTTGGATCATCTTTACTATCATTACTCTGAATTCTTTTTCAGGTAGACTGCCTGTTTCCTCTTCATTTGTTTCATCTGGTGGGTTTTTACCTTGCTCCTTCATCTGTTGTGTATTTCTCTGTCTTCTCATTTTGCTTATCTTACTGTGTTTGGGGTCTCCTTTTCGCAGACTGCAGGTTCATAGTTCCCATTGTTTTTGGTGTCTGCCGCCAGTGGGTAAGGTTGGATCAGTGGGTTGTGTAGGCTTCCTGGTGGGGGGGACTGGTGCCTGTGTTGTGGTGGGTGGGGCTGGATCTTGTTTTTCTGGTGGGCAGGACTGTGTCCAGTGGTGTGTTTTGGGGTGTCTGTGAACTTATTATGATTTTAGGCTGCCTCTCTGCTAATGTGTTCCTGTCTTGCTAGTTGTTTGACATAGGGTGTCCAGCACTGTAAATTGCTGGTCATTGAGTGGAGCTGGGTCTTAGCTTTGAGATGGAGATCTCTGGGAGAGCCTTCGCCATTTGATATTGCGTGGGGCTATGAGGTCTCTGGTGGACCAATATCCTGAACTCAGCTCTCCCACCTCAGAGGCTCAGGCCTGACACCCGGCCAGAGCACCAAGACCCTGTCAGCCACACGGCCATGTATGCAGGGAGTTTCTTGCCTTTTGGGAAGTCTGAAGTCTTCTGCCAGCGTTAAGTAGGTGTTCTGTAGGAGTTGTTCCACATGTAGATGTAGTTTTGATGTATTTGTGGGGAGGAAGGTGATCTCCACATCTTACTCCTCCACCATCCTGAAGACGCCTTCTCAGAATAGCTTCTTTAAAGTCTATGCTAAGTTCAACACCTGGACTTTCCTATGCCATGCTTTTTCTAGTTTATGGTTACACTTTCACTTTTCTTTGGCTGTTCAGAATATTTTATTGTATGTAAGATATAATGATTTTTTTACTATAGATAATCTGGATTTTTATTATCCTCTTCGGGCTTTGATATTTTATTCTAGGAGGCAGTTTAGTTACTGAATGATCACCTCAAACTAGTGAACGTTTAGTTTGATGTTTTGTTATGGCAGATCTGTGGAAGCCCAAGGTGTTCCCCAAGCTGTACAACTTAATGGAGCTTCACCTTTATATTGTCTTTCCTGCAGATCTTCTCACAGCTTAGTTGTTGGCTTTATTAGGGCATGTCTAGAGAAGGTCTTGCTTTGGGTCTTGCCCTTGCTTTTAAGGCATGGAATTTCTGGCATCTCAGTTGGATGTTTGGATTGGTAGTAGACATCAAAGGAGTCCTATAGTCTATGTCGTCAGGACCTGAGCATCTTTGAGTTCCGCTTAAACTTTAGTGTCTGTGTTCTGCCCTCAACTCTACTGCTTCTCTTTAGAGAAACGTGTGTATTCTTGTCCAGCATGTCTTCAGTTAGCCCTCAAGAAAGACTCATGGGGAATCAAACATGGATTTTTGTCTTTCTGCAAGAACCCCTTTGCCTCAAATGTTCTACCTTGCAAGTTCCAACCACTGCAGCTGCCCCAGACTCTTATTTCTGCTTCCTAAGCTCAAGGGAAATGTCATGCTTTTATTGTATAGAAGCTTATGGTGTCATAATTGAGAAATCGTCCGGGGTAGAGGGAGGGCTGGACCTAGTCATGGACATCACCTCATGAGATTTCCTACTCTTAAAAATCACAGCTGTCTTCCACTGCCTGTAAACTGTTGCCTCATATATTTTCCCCCAGTTTTATAGTTGTTTACAGCAGAAGAGACAGTCTGGTACCAGTTACTTGGTCACAACCTGGTAAAGTTTTATTCTATGAGTTCAATCAGTGTTTCTATTTTGTTTACTCTGCTATCTTTGTGTCATATCAGAATAGATTCTGATTCTATTTATTAATATCTCATATTCCATCTCATAGCCTTTACAGTTCTTTAGCAGTGTTTACTTTTATGTGTGGGAAAAAAACCTGGAAGTTTGACTTCATATCTTAGTAAGTTTTCTACGGGTTTCAGCATGCAATTTTTTTTCTACTATTGGCCTAAAATTTGCAATATCTCACCTGGTTGTGAAGCTTATATGTCTTTCCTGATTTTAAGTAATTTTATTTTAATAACTACTTTCTCCATTTTTGTTGAAAGAATGTCCTCTTCATGTCTATTGAGAATTCCACTTAGCTTTAAAAAATCAGTTTCTGTATATATTTTAATCTTTTGGGGAATAAAACATTACTTTGAGTTTTCAAACAGTTTCTCTTCTGTAGAACTGGAGTTCTAAAGAAGTATATTTTCGTAGATTTGGTGATTTTTTTTTCCCCAAATTTAGTACTAAAACCTTTTATATAGGTTTTTCCAACTATTAACACGGGGTTAGGCACTATTCTCTTTATGACTGGATTGAATAGACATACTGTTCATGTGAAACAGAAGTTTAGAATTGCATCAGCAGATGAAAGTTGAGAGATGCTTGGAGCCACAGACATTCTCTGCGGTCTGTGCTTCTGCTTTTCCTTTGCTGTATTTAATGAAGTCCAGTCATCCATGCTCAAGATGAGGCAAAAATATCTGCTTTCCTTTGAGTGTTCACTTTCCTTGTTTTCTATTTATTGTCCTTCAGTCTCATCCCACTTGTCTCCTCTCTCCCCCCGACACACCAAGCATGATCCCTGGTCCTTGCCCTGGGCAGGAAGGGGTTAATTTTTTCTCCAAGTACTTATTTTACCTCCCACTTTTCCTCTAAGTGAGAGTTGTAGAATAGTTTGTCCTGGGACACTTCCACTAACCTCTTTGGCATACTGTCCTTTCTCAGAAAAGATAGTAAGGTGTTACACTCATGAGCCAGCCCTTCATTGGGCCTAAAAAGAGATGCTATTCCAGGATGCTGAAACCAAACAACCCTTATATCAACACAACCAGACAGTGCTCAGGAATCTGTGGAGCAAATCATACCTTCATACCTATCCTCCCAAGCAATGTAATCACTCATTTAATTTAAACATCAGAGGTAGTTTTTACTGCTTTGTTAACATTCCCAAGACATAAATACAGACACAGCCACACACACACACACACACACACACACACACACACACACACGTGTTATTCCCATCCTTATTTCCTTTTTATGCCATCATAACTGAAATTAGAATGGGAGAAAGAAACATAGATAGCTGGTTCATTGCCATCTTACCCAGGAAGTAAAAGGAACTTTACAAAATGTAAACTTGGCATTTTCTTCATTAACATGAAAGCTCATTATCAATCTAGTGAAGGTTCAAGAGAATCAGTACAAAGTGGATCCAAGAAATGGAGGTGTTCTGCTGGACTACACAGATTCCTCCAATATCCACGAGGGCACACTGGAGTATAGGATACAAAGCTAGCACATACCTGTGCAGAAGGAAAGTGCCAGCAGGTAACCATATTAGAGCAGCCATTTATGTGAGGCCAAGTTGTGGTTCTGACAGCCCAATTTTGACAAGTGACATATTTACAAAGTGTCAATCTGTCAAATAAATGGAGACTAAATTAGCTCTGGAATAATATCTTACAATTCTGTCTGCCATTTTCTTTGACTGATGCGCTTCATTTTGACCTGTTTTTCCTTCACATACTTTAGCTGTCTTGTGGTTCCAGGGATTAGTAGATGCATCTGTAGTCCAGGGCAAAAGGGGAAGCAACTTGCATTTACTGTCCACTTATGATCGGACTTGGTGCTAGCTTAATTACAGGAATGACTACTGTTAATCATCATAACATATAATGAGATTAGTATTATTCCAGTTTAAAAATCACAAACTCACAGCATTCAGCAACTAGCCTAAAGTTATACAGCTCTAAGGGGAAGAACATATATATATTATGACTTCTTTCTTTGCCACATCATTCTACTTTATTGCAGGTATTTAATATTTTCTTTCCTTCACTCCACTGCCGTTATTGGTCACATATCTTTGTTCCGTAATAGAACTCTCTGAGAGCAGAGACTGTGTTTTAACTCTTCATTTCTTACTTAAACCTGAGCCACAGTGGGAGTCAGCAAGCGTTAATTTGATTCTAAAACTCATAGAATAACAGCATGGGTAAATTTACTTGCAGATTGAAACTTAAGCTATAGCCTGGTTTCTACCTCTTAATTGTTAGATGATTCCTTAATTGATATGATGAGTCTAATACCTGACCCATAAAACATTGTAATGATTATGAAATACAACACAGCATGACACAACGTAACACAATGCCATACAACACAACACAATAAGCAGAAAATACCAGTGTATAGTATACAGATAGGGCTCCATCAATGGCTCCTTCTACAATCGTCATCACCCATAAAACGTCACATAAACATACATCCATGCACACATAAAAATAAAGTATAAATTGGTAGTCATAGGTGCAGGATTTTAGTGCTGGTAGGGTCAACATTTTTAAAATTTGTATAATGTTTCATTGTCTGTATTCAGCATAATATGTAAACATTTCCTTGTTTTGCAATCTTATTTATTATGTATTAGGCTGCAATCAAGATACTTACATATCAATCTTTGTTTTAAAAATGATTTTACTGAATTCTTTGGGTTGGATTCTGAGAAATGGAGTCATGAAACTAAAGATAGGATCCTATTTATGTTGCTAATATGGTTTCCAGACAAGTTTGTAGGATCTACTCTTTCACTAACAAAGAATACCAGTGCTGACATAAGATATTCTTCCAAAAATCAACTATCCTTTAAAGAAATAATTAATGTGATCACTCAAAAGATCAAATCTTTAAGTGTAGATTAGTTTTTTGTGTACTTTATTGATTGAAGTTTTTAGTGTTCTTTGATCTAATCTTCATAGTGCTCTTTCTGATACCTTGACAACTGAGCTAAGTAAAATATTTGTAATACCCAGTATTTACCCCTAAAAACCATTGTAGATTTTTAGAAAGGCAAAAGCTGAGGCAGCTGACTTAGACACTTTGTGGCAAACCATTTTTATGCTTACTTGGTTTTGCTTGGATAGTTATCAAGCTTTAATGCATTGTTGTAAACAAAAATGTTTAGTTAGTTAATTTTTAAAAAGTGTAGCAGACATTTGCAAAGTGCATTTTGATATATAGACACACCAGTCCTCTATAATGAATAGGAAAGTTATGGAGTTTGAACCAGTGTCTTCATAGCATTATGTGGAATATAAGTGGCAAAGTGAAGATAAAATAGAGGATTTTGGAAGGGGATAGCGCCAATCAAGTGCTCCAATTCCCACCTTTTAGGGAGACCTGACTGCTCACCTCAAGCTCAAGAGGACTTTGTAGAGAGAGAAAAATTGGATCCTTGCAGTTGGGAGGCTTAGTGCATGAGAATCAAACTTCTGCTTATGAAATCCTCAGGAAACAACTGCCTTGTTGGATCAGCCAGCAGAGTTGTGTCTGTCTGGAGATCCACCTTCATTCCCGGACTGTGTTCCTTATGGGATTTGTAAGGATTCACCATGGACTATGGGTTAGAGATCCAACAGGGTCATCTGTGTCCTTGTCCAACAGAACTACTGAGTAGATCAAAGAAGTTAAAGGCCAATGTCAGTTTCCTACAGGCTCTGGAATGATTTGCAAGAGATCCCTTGGACTGGTGATGCATCTACCCAAGGCAAAGGAGTTTTATGTCAGAGAGAGAGAGGGAGAGACAGAAATTTACAGAAATGGCCCAAAAGAAAGAGCCTTCACATCTCTCCACAAAGTATAAACCAATCATCCAGTGAGAAGAGAACTTGCTCTCCCTCTTTCCCTTCCCCTTTGCCCATGCTTCAACCTCACAAGCGTCAGAGCAGCGAGAGAGAGAGTGAGAAGGAAGAAGGATACTCTCCACCTCCTACTGTCAACTGCACAGGGTAAGGCTGTCAGACCAAGGACTGGGATGTGGAGAATACTGATGTTTAAAACCAGTCTAGGGTTTTGCTTCTTACAAAGTGTTGATCATTCCAATTACTAGAATAAGAGTGTTTTAAAGTGAGTTGAAGGGACTTCCCTGGTGGTGCAGTGGTTAAGAATCCGCCTGCCAATGCAAGGGACACGGGTTTGAGCCCTGGTCTGGGAAGATCCCACGTGCCCCGGAGCAACTAAGCTGGTGCGCCACAACGACTGAGCCTGCGCTCTAGAGTCCGAGAGCCACAACTACTGAAGCGCGCGCACCTAGAGCCTGTGCTCCGCAACAAGAGAAGCCACCACAATGAGAAGCTCGCGCACCACAACGAAGAGTAGCCCCTGCTCACGGCAACTAGAGAAAGCCCACGCGCAGCAACGAAGGCCCATCGCAGCCAATAAATAAATAAATAAAGTGAATTTAAGACAATTTATTAGCCAAGAGTGAGTAGAAGAGTCATAAAGTCTGTCCATTTATTTTTTCAATTAAACGAAGAAAAAAAGCTTTCCTCTCTGAATGAATTTTAAGGGGATAGTAGAAGAGAAATAAAAGTGCTTTTAATTTTATCCCAGTAATGTGTCTGAAAAACATATTGCTTATGGATGAAATTATAACAGCCAAGGTTAGAATAATGATGGATGAATCCCACACTTTAAGAGAACGTATTGAAAGGGCATCTAATATGGAAGTGAGTAGTCAAGCAACAGTTAACTATGAAGGATGCATAGTAGTGCAATCGTAGTAAGGTGGGAAAAGATTATTCCAGGTAGGGTGACCACCAGGTATTAAGGTCCAAACTGCAAAAAGTGGTAGAGGAAGTATCTTCCTGTATCTTCTATATGGGTGGTGTGCTCTGTTTAATGATGTTTTACGTTCACTTGCTTTGTGTCATGCTTTATCCAAATTGTGGCCATAGAGAAATGTGACTTGATAAAAGCCCACAGCCTATGATAGGGCCAAGGCCAAATGTTAGGTCTCCCACATTTTTCTTCAGAATATAGTTACACATGTAATCCTTCTCTGAATGAATAATAAGATATGTTCTTTTGAGTTAACATTTGTAGTACTTTAAAAAGGAATTTTAGTTTTCTCATAGTCATATGGTTGTTTTAAAATGTACCCAGGTTTTGCTTTTATCAGGCAAGGTAAGACACAGATATGGAAATGACTGTCATGGAGGAAGACATTTTTACACTTACAGGTTCCTAGCAACTGGAGGCATGGCCCACCATGCAGGGGTGTCCCCTGGTCAGTTAGGAGGCAGTGACTGGTAAATGCAGGCAAGAGCCTTTGTTGTGGTTTCCATAACAAAGAATGGTCAAAGCAGACTAAGCAGGGTTGGATTGACTAGTTTGAATAATATCAGTGGGCTTTGGAGCATAAGGACTGTCCTGAGTTGTCTGATACCTGGCCCTGGTGCGCAAGGGCTGACATGTGAGAGCTCAGTAAAGGAATTCATTGTCCTTGACCCCATTGTAAGTTTACCAGGCAAAGTACAGGATGTAAATCTGGCTACCCAATGCCATTGAAAAATATTAACCGTAGGTCCTACTTTACTGGTTACTTCACATTTCCGAAAAAGCTCATCTCTTCTTGGCCTACTGAACAGAACTGGTTTGAATTAACTTTTGCATTGTGCCTGTTTTAGCTTTCACTGAAGATAAACTCTTCAGTGAGTTATAATTAATGCATCATCTTTTCTTCCTTGCCCAAAATATGATAAAAGGCATATATTTTCCTCAATATCTTGTGTAACATCTGCATTTTCTTTTTAATATCTATATATTTGCAAGATGCAATTCATCATACATTTCTAATTAACATCTAATTTTGGATTAATTTCCTCTTTCTTCCTTTGGGGTTTTCTAATGAGACAATAAGTTACATTTACAAAGGCCCCATATTAACCATACTTGCTTGGTTGTAACACCTTGTGGGTAGTTATAATTGTCTTTTTTAAAATTATCATTTCTATTTGTTAGATATTGGTTGCTGCTCATTCTACTTGCGAAATGTGACACAGTCTCACCAAAGGAAGCGAGTTCTTCTTGTATTATTTATCAAATTTCCCTGTGGAGCTTTTATGGAAGTTTTGTAAAAAAAAAAAAAAAAAAAAGAAAAGAAGTTAACATTTGTAGAAGCTGTTGGAATTAATGGCTAAGCATCATGAGAGTTACATATAATTGGAAGTCAAAGGTCAAGGTTCAAGTCTGTGTTTTATACCTGCTAACTCTGAACCACCAGGTGACTAGTTATTAAATTTTCCTCCTCAATTCCCCCTTATGTTTTAAAAGGAAGAATAAAACTCACACATACAATGATGTAAAGATGAAAAGAAGCACTGAAATGGAAAAAAGCTTTGTAAATTGTAAAGAGCTATACACATAAATGATAACAGTGATTTTTTTCTCCACTATGAATAGTGCTAATGAAATAAAGGCATTGACTATGTCCACATTTTGTTTCAATTCTATAAATGTTTATGAAGCCCCTTCTATGTGCAAGCCGCCGTAGTGGGAAGTATAGGAGATTCAGAATTTAAAGAAGTCAACTAAGAAAAGCTCTTTCTCAAACTCACAGGTGGTAGAAGCAGCTACAGTGCACTGCTTCTTTCAATAAGGAAGGACTTATTTGGGGGCAAGTACAGTGTAAATTTAAGGGATAGACGTATAATGGGATGTGTTGGGGAATGTTTTCTATGTCCCTGCCATTGACTACAGGGCAAACTAAAGTCAAAAGAGAAGTTAAGCCAGGCATTGCATTCCTTACCAGTGGCTCTCCACCCCGGCAACACATTGCAGTAAAATGAGAAGCTGTTAAAAATTCTGATACCCAGGCTTCACTACGGATGAATTAAATCAGAGTATAGTATCTGGAGTGCTTTTCCAATGTGCAGACAAATGTGTTGAGAACCATTGCCCTAAAACAGCCTGCGATTAACTGTGATTCACATACTACCTCCAGGGCTTAGTGTATGTTCCCTAATTTGGCTTCAGTTCAGCCCATTGACACTTCGCCTTGCCTGGAAGTCCCTTGTCATCAGGATTGGGGTGGGGCAGAGAGCAGTTCTTTGCTTGGGTAGGGTTCCTGGCTGTTTCCTCCTTGTTTTATGATCATGTCTATCTCACACAAGAGACCACTTTTAGAGAACCTTGTGTCTTGTTCTCTTCCACCCTGGAGGAAGCAGGACCCAAAGAGAAGAGAAGGGGCTGACTACATTCCGAACAGCCTTAGCACAAGAAGGAAGGGAGCAGGGGAGCAGACAGGAGGGTTGCAATATTGTGATTTGTAAGAAAAATATATATTTGGTCATTCAGATGACCAAAATATATTTCTTATATATATTTGGTCTGTGTCCACAGTTCCTGGCTCTCAGCTCCCAAAATGCTTGGGATTTCCTAACTGTTAAAAGTGATAAATGGTGCCTGTTGTTATGTTAATGAGGTGACTTTTGGAAGGCTCCTAAGGATGGGGGCTGATTGCCAGGAGAACTAACCTTGTGATTAAAGGATTGGAATTTTCAGTCCCCCACCCCCTCTCAACTTCTCCCTGGGAAAAGGGACTGGAGATGGAATTCAGTCACCAATGGCCAATGATTTAATGAGTCACGCCTATGTAATGAAGCCTCCGTAAAAACCCAAAAGGATGGGGTTTGGAGAGCTTCCAGGTTGGTGAACACATGGAGATGCTGGGAGACTGGTGCACCTGGAGAGGACATGGAAGCTTCACACCCTTTCTGCATACCTTGCCCTATGTGTCTCTTCCATCTGGCTGTTCCTGAGTTATATCCCTTTTACAACAAACTGGTAATCCAGTAAGTAAAATGCTTTTCTGAGTTATGTGAGCTGCTCTAGCAAATCAGTCAAACCCAAGGAGGAGGCCGTTGTAACCTCCAGTATGTAGCTGGTGGGGCAGAAGCACAGGTAGCAACCTAGGTTTGCAACTGGCCTCTGAAGTGGGGTTGGGGGGGCAGTCTTGTAGGACTGAACCCTTAACCTATGGGATCTGATGCTATCTTTGGGTAGATAATGTCAGAATTAAGTTGAATTATAGCACACTCGGTGGGTGTCCCGAGAATTGTTTGTTGGTATGGGGAACCCCCTGACACACACACACGCACACACACACACACATTGGAACTGGAATTTAATCCAGGAACCCGTAAATGGTAAAACTCAACTGAATTTGATTAATTACTGAAAGCCATCCAAAAGGCTTGTACTGGAGTGCAATGTTATAAGGTAGGAGTGAGAAATTATAAAAAGCATGGCTGAAGGTAGTAGCTGAAAATAAAATAATTTTGTATTGGAACATTGCCAAGTTTTACCTCTTCAAAAAACTGGTTACACTGAGACTCTCAGTGTCTACCCTAGTGAAGTTCAGAGTCTAGATGAGGAAGCAAGTCATGAATAAATAAACACTGCAAAGTTTAAGAGGAGTTGTGCTAGAAGTCTCTGGAATCTAATGAAACATAAAATATGGATTCAGTTAGGGGAAATGGTTCAGAAAAGCTTTGATGAAGATGTGTCCCTTATAAGATGAGTGAGCATTGAGCAGGATAAGAGAATCAGTCCTTTGAGAGAGAGACAAAGGGAGGCTTTGAAAAAAGCCTGGGACAGTTAATGAGATAAATGTAGAACAATATGGCTGAAGGGTAATTAGAGAAGAATTATCTAAATGGCAAGGGAACAACAATGCTTCAAGAATCCCCTAGGTTCTGGGGTAGAATACTGAAACAAAAGATATTAAAATGTTTGACCTCATGATCCATCATTATTTAATTTAAACATTATTGAGGTCAGTATTGATAAAACTTCTTATAGATGACAAAACTGAGTCTTAGGAGAGTTAAATTAACATGCCTAAGACCAAACAGTTATTGTAGAATTGAGATTTGATTCTGTGTATCTTTATCTGCCTTAGAAAACTGTAGTTTAAATTCTTCCAACTATGGATAGTGTTTTAAATTGAAGAAACTATTCTTAAGACAAAAGTTCTTAAATTGTTTAGTTAAGGTAAATCTATGATTTCAGCTTTGTTGTAAAGTTAAGACTACGTCTAATTTTTATCTACCAGTCACTAGCTGTCCTGGATTGATTGTGTTAATTGTTCCAATTAATAGCCTTCTTATATCTCTGTGGTTTTCCGTGTGAGCTTATAGTCTTCTTCCATCCTGACATGAGGCTCTGCCAGGTCACTTTGCCAGTGGGATGTTAGCAAATGGGATATAAGCAGAGTCTTGAAACATGTGAGTGCATTTCCACTTCCACTCTTGTATCATTGGGTTTGCTCTCTTTTGTATCTCTGCAACTGCCATCCTTCAGGAGGGATTTGAAAGACATGTTCTGGACAATTCAAAATGGCTACACAGTTTTTAGTTGCTCCTCCCATCAAAAGATAGAGTGTGCTTCACCATCCCTTGACTCTGGCTTGGCCTTGTGACTTGCTTTCACAGATAGAATGCAGTAGAAGGGCAGTTGTGTGCTTTCTAAACCTAGACCTCAGGAGACCTGAGAGCATTCACTCTCACTTTCTTGTGATGAATGCAATGTCTTATATCTGAAGTAGCCCAAACTAGCCTCTGTGAAGTTGAGAGCATTTGGGGAGAGAGAAAGATTCATTACAGCCAGCACCAACTGCAAGCCATGTGAATGAGTCCATCTTAGACTATCTGGTCTTGGCTGAACCACTGGGTATACTCAAATAAAACTGACTGAGCATAGCCCATATTGCTGAGCCACAAAATCAGGATAATATAAGATGAATGTTGTTTTAGGCTGATAAGTTCTAAGATGATTAGTTATATAGAAAAATATAATTGATATAAATGTGGAGGAAAGCCCAGTTGTATAATTCAAAGCTACGCTAGAATAGTCAACCCCCAACTAGACAGCCAGTTGACAATAGATATGTGGATAAGCCCAGCTGATGTCAGCTGATTTGGGGATTAATCAGCAGAAGCACCCACTCAGCCTATAGGTTCAAGAGAAATAATAAAGAGATTTTGTTTCAGTGTGTTTTGTTACATAGCAAATAGTTCACTGATATGAAATCAGTGCCAAAAGAGGAGTGCTCTCACAAACAAAACAAAACAAAACAAAGCAGAAACTACATTAACTTTGAGATTGGATGATGAGCAGAGGCTGGAAAAATAGCAAGGAAACTGTTAGTACAGGAACAAGAACAGATAAGGAAATTATTTGTGGAGGTTGAGAAAACAGCTTGGAAATTATAGGAGTAGAAAAATGTCAGTCCATGTTATGTGATATAGAACATTTGATGAAAGTGTCTACAGTGATTCGTTGTAAATTAGAACAACTCACCAAATAGATTTTTGGATTTGAGCAACAAGATTTCCAAACACAATGTTAAAAGAGTCATCAGGCTGCCTAGAGTTTATATGATAAGGGATTACAAGAAAGAGATAAGCTAAAATAAAAACTGACACATTTACAAATGGAATTTAGAGTGTATGTATTTGAGAAAGAAATCACTGATGTAATAATTAAAGCTGATTATCATCTCCGGCCTCTCATGACGGTAAAATACAAAACACAGGGTACTACCAGAAAGACATTGACTCAGCATAAAAGTCAAAGCAGGGTTGTAGCTGTACTATAGACTCTTTATTAAGGCTTCTGAATAAATTAAAATAATATCTAGTCAACTCTCTTCTAGACAAAAGAACTTCCAGGAATCTCATGGGCATTCTTCCAATAAAGCAAGACATTCTCAAAATAAAAGTAAATCAATCTAGATAAAGAGACACATCTTGGATGTGACATCTGTAAAATGGAGTATTTAAGTGTCTAAGTGTAAAGTGTCTAAGCAAGTTCATAGGAAACCCACAAAAATTTTAAGAGAATTATATAAGTGAAGGTGCCGTTAAGTCCTGACTAAAAAGGACTGGGACTAGTTAATTTTTAAAATAACTCTCAGTCTCCAACTTTTCTTAAGGAGGAATCAGGCTGAAAATTTTGCTCAATAGCACATTTCCAGTGTCTCCTTCAGAAGTGAACGTGGAGGACAAGGGAGAAGGAAAGACATTCCAGAGGGTGGAGTCCTGGATCTTGAGGAACACACCAGAAAGACACTCAGGAAGCATAATTAAGGCCCAGTCACATAATTTTCCACCCCTGATATAGGGAACTTTATAACATTTGCTGATACAGATTTTGAATTTACTGCAGACTATGGTCTGCTGTGCCCCTATTCTCTTTTTTGAAGGGAAATGATAATTGCAGTTACCCCATCTCTGCCTCATCATTTTATCTTGAGTGTGTAGAGGGAGAAAACTTTATTTTCAGTTCCTCATTTTGTGGAGCTGTATCTGGTCTGATGTAAACCAAAGACCCTGGAATTTGAGAGTGAATTCCAATGAATGGTGTGGCTGTAAGACCTTTTATTAAGACCTCTGAAAGTATTAAGGAAGCGTTTAGTCAACCTTCTCAGCTAGAAGAAACTACATCTCAATGGCATGACTGAATTAGACTTAGAGATCTTGGGATGAAATTTTAATGTTTTGGGTTTTATTTTTGTTGGTTTCCCTGACAAGTAGGATTTAAGAGAGAGGAATTAAAATTTTCAAAAGTGATGTTGATGTGGAAGTGATGGTCAAAGTCACAGATGGAATACTTAGGAAGGAGGAAGCCCCCTTATCTTCTGACCTAGACTGTGGGGTCAAGGAAGGGTGGAAATAGTAAAGACGGGAGATAGATGAGAAGGAAAAAATGAACCTGCCTCTCGTATCAGTATTTATCCTCCAAAGGAGAGAGCGTATCCTCATCTAAGCAGCATGGCAGTGGCCGCTGGTGACACGAGGGCAGGCTGACTTGGGAAAAGGTTCATGAGGAATAGCTAAAAGGTCAAATGTTTACTGGAGGGTTTGTCTCAAGATGAAACTCAGATGTTAGTATTGGAGCCACCAACCCATTTAGGTTAGTTTCTCCTGCAGGAATGAACATAGAAGGAACAAAAGAAATAACAGAGAGGGGAAATTGCATGGCAGGAAGTGATTTTCACATATGCAGAATTTGGTCTGTGTTTTTTCACTTATTTTATCTTTGAGAATTTATTTTTCTTTCAAAGCAAAAGAAAAAAAAACTTTCTTAAATGTAATGCAGAAAGTAAAGAAATAAACAAACCCCATTCTGGCAGGTTGATTTGAGGATTAAACTCAATAATGTATAAGAAATCACCTAGAACAACTCTTGGCATGTTGTAAATACATAGTGAATGTTAGGGAGCTTATTTCTTTTCTTCTGTCTCCTTTTTTTTTCTTTGTTCTACCTCTACCTTCTCCCCATTCCTGTCCTCCCTTCCTTCCTTCCTTCCTTCCCTCCCACATTCTTTTCTCTAAGTTGGTTTTTTTCATCTTCTCCTCCTGTATCCATACTCAAAAATACTTATATTGTTGCTCTATTTTTCAATATTTTGATGGTCTGTACCATAGTTACATTTTTAAAAACTTTATGTTATCAGCATTACTGTGCAAACTTCCCCTCTCACTCTGCACCATTTGACTTTTTTCTGCTAACATTAAGTTATTAAATCAATCAGAGTATCTGTGCATGTAGAAATGGTTTCTAAAGAAATGATATTTCACTTGAATGAAGTATCAGAAGAAGCAAGGTGAATTACAAGCGGACTTAAATTTTTTATGCTTACATACTTTAATCACCGACCCCCTTTTTCAAGGCCGTTTTTAATTCTTCATTTTATTCAAATCTAATCATTCTCCAGATTTTAGCACCACAAATTGGGTTGAAAGTTTCAGCGACTAATCAGAAAAGTCAGATCACTGTTTTGTACTGGAAAACAAAAACAATTTTAATCAAATTGCTAAGAGACGTTATTAGGGGAGAGGATCTTATATAGGATTAGATTTATGTTATCAACCATACTGCAGTCTGAGTTCTTTCAATGAAGATAAATGAATAACTTCATCATCTCAATGTGTAGTCTCTTTAACCAATACACTGTCTGCTCTCTGATTTGTGATGGTTTTACACAGGAAAAACTAACTGAGATATATCATGGCTGTCAAATTCTGGTATTCCTGTGGGCTTTCTGAACAGAGAATTGTACCACTTTCATTATTTTTGTGTTATAGATAATGGATAATAAACCAGCTTAAGGTACCCAAAGGAGAGTTTCTTGGACCCTAGAAAAGTCTTCAAACACACTATATACACATTAAACTTCTCTTGCCCTCGAAGATATCTTTGAATCAAATAAAAATTGCTTTACTTTCAAAATCAAGAATCAATTTTCCAGAGTTCCCTAGTTGAAAAGGATACTTTTATCTGTGGTCCCATCTGATTCTTGAGGAATATGATTCTCTATTTTTCAAAGTTTTGTTGGGAGTTCTCAAGGATTCACTTGGGGGTCATTTTATAACCCAGATTGTCTCCCACTGCCCTTCTTTCTTCCTCGTTTCAGACTCCATATATGTCGTCTTCTATTCTCTTTGTCTCTGAGTGAACGTGCCCCCATCTACCCTTTGGGGTTTCTTTAGTTCAAAATCTCGCTTCAAAGTAAGATATGATATCTCTATCTGTCTCTCCACCTGTCTTATAGGAAGGAAAGTATTTACTTGATCATTCACTCATTTTGCTTGTACACAGTTAACTCATGCATACACTAATTAAATGAATGACTTTTTTTTAATACTTACTGAATTTAAGACACTGTTCTTGGCCTCTTGGGTTTCTATATAAATAAAATATAGCCCTTATAGCCCCTTTTCTCCTGTAACTCACAAGCTTTTGGAGTCTTTACCTCTTTGTGTTGCACATTTATTATCATTAAAGAAGAAAGGGGGAAAAGGGCAATATATATAAAAATATGGCAAACTTGAGGAAGCTGTACAAACTTAAGAAATCATATACAAGCATACCTCAGAGATATTGCAGTTTTAGTTCCAGACCACCCCAATAAAGCAAATATTACAATAAAGTGAGTCACACAAATTATTTGGTTTCCCAGTGCAAATAAAAGTTATGTTTACACTATACTATAATCTATTAAAGTGTGCAATAGCATTATGTCTAAAAAAATGTACATACCTTAATTTAAAATATTTTACTGCCGAAAAATGCTGACCATCATTTGAGCCTTTAGTGAGTGGTAGTAGTAACATTAGAGATTGCTGATCACAGATCACCATACCAAATACAATAATAAAGAAAAAATCTGAAATATTGGGAGAATTACCAAAATGTGACACAGAGACACAAAGTGAGCAAATGCTGTTGAAAAAAATGGCTTCAACAGATTTGCTCCATACAAGGGTGCCACAAAACTTCAATTTGTGAAAAATGCATTATCTGAAAAGTGCAATAAAGCAGAGTGCGATTAAATGAGGTAGGTCTGTAAAGACTAAGTCCAGGTGTTTTGTTTTATAGTTTCTGACTCCCTTTCCTGGAAAGTTTCTGAAATCTGTTATCTGTATTCCACTCCCCATTATACATTAGTGTTGACTTCATCCAGTAGGTCTCTCTTGACCTTGGACTTAATTCTCCTCACAAATTCATGCCAACACTTACCTCTTAGACAATTTCATGTCGCCAATTGCGGATAGAATGGAATTATTATTTGTAATTAGTGGGCCATGTAGGCTTGTCTTATGCTTATCCTATATATTGAAAAAGGAGTTTTATAAGGAAGTGGGATATTTCTTCAAAAAGCAAATCTGGGGACTTCCCTGGTGGAGCAGTGGTTAAAAATCCGCCTGCCAATGCAGGGGACACGGGTTCGAGCCCTGGTCTGGGAAGATTCCACATGCCGTGGAGCAGCTAAGCCCGTGCGCCACAACTACTGAGCCTGCGCTCTGGAGCCCGTGAGCCACAACTGCTGAGCCCGTGTACCACAACTACTGAAGCCCACACGCCTAGAGCCCGTGCTCCACAACAAGAGAAGCCACCACAATGAGCAGCCCGCGCACCGCAACGAAGAGTAGCCCCTGCTCACCACAACTAGAGAAAAGCCTACACGCAGCAATGAAGATCCAATGCAGCCAAAAATAAATAAATAAATAAATTTTAAGAAAAAAGCAAATCTGATAATTCATCCATCTAAAGAACATTTCACTGGTGACCAAGTCACAAGTGATCAACTTTCTGCAAATACACAAATTACAAATATATTATAAAAATTAAAATCATAAAGTTTGTAGCAATTGAATGGGGGTGATTTTGCTAACTGAAAATTTTTGCGCAGATTTAGTTGAGTAGATTTCATTTTGTTTTTATTGAAATATTTTAAAAAATATTTAATTGGCAGAAGTTGAGGCCATAAAGTGATTATCTTTTTATAAGTGCACTAATTTTGAGAAAACAATACTTCATTACCAGAACCCAAAACTCAGCATTTAATGTACAGTTTTTCAGTGCATATCAATCCCTTTTGAATCCTTCAAAAAATAATTGCAATTTCTGTCAACACTTTTAAAGAGTTTTTTCACTGATATATAAAGTTGATGTTTGTTTATTAAGCTTAGATTTAGAAAATTATGACATTGCTATTATTTCTTGCTTTATGCCTATGATTTTAAAAATACTTTTAATCATTCCATTACAATGTCATATTTGTGGTTAATGCCTGACCCATTCATGAAGTCATTTTGGCAGTTCATTCTGGACATCCTTTCTTCCTGCTGTATTACAGTGTGTTACGTCATATATTGGATTGTTCAGTAAATTGCTACCAAACTGATGTATCCCAATTGTTCCTTGTTAGATACCAAAATTTCAGAAATTTATTACTCTTTGGAGTACTTAGGTTACTTTCAATTATTTTTATGTATTTTCTTTTCCTTTAAAATTCAAATTTTTTTAGTAGACTTTCACCAGTTTCATAGGTCATATTAAACTTAATTTTGTCAGTTTATCATTAATATTTTTATATTTCAAGTATCCTTTGGTGACAGGATTGCTTCAGTCTCTGTGAATGCTCCCAAATTCTTTAAATGTTAAATACTGCTAATCTTTAGGTGATTTTTACTATTGATTCATCAATGACTCAATTCTGATCAAGTTTAATCCTAGATTCTTAGCTATTAGTAACTAAAATATTAATATTCCATATTTTTTCAGAACTCTCCCCAAACATATTTATGGTAAAAGTATTTCAGATATAAGATTTTATTCTCATCCTGATATTTTGGTTACTGATTAAATATACTTTTCTAAATATTAAATATTCTGTAAAAAAAAAAAAAGATAAAGAAAGTACAAACTTATGACTCTTGACTTGGAAGAGATCATTCATTGTTTAAACTTCTTATGTGAATAGAAACTAAAAACAAACCAAGAACTTTCCCCAAACAAAACCAATCAAAATTTGCTAAAGTCATCCTGATCAGTAATAATTTCTTTTAAACTTCATAAGTATTTATCATTTTTTTAACATCTTTATTGGAGTATAATTGCTTTACAATGTTGTGTTAGTTTCTGCTGTATAACAAAGTGAATCAGCCATAAGTATACATATATCCCCATATCCCCTCCCTCTTGCGTCTCCCTCCCACCCTCCCCATCCCACCCCTCTAGGTGGTCACAAAGCACCGAGCTGATCTCCCTGTGCTATGCGGCTGCTTCCCACTAGCTATCTATTTTACATTTAGTAGTATACATATGTCAATGCTACTCTTTCACTTGCTCTCTTGCTCACTCAGGCCCAGGGAGGGAGGAGTATGGTAGTCATAATTGAAATGCAGGGCGAGCCTGCGGCGGCAGAGGCCGGCATGACGTTGCACCAGCCTGAGGCGCTGTGTGTTCTCCGGGGAAAGTTGTCCCTGGATCACGGGACCCTGGCAGTGGCGGGCTGCACAGGCTCCCAGGGGAGTGTGGATAGTGACCTGTGCTCGCACACAGGCTTCTTGGTGGCAGCGGCAGCAGCGTTAGCGGTTCATGCCCGTCTCTGGGGTCCGAGCTGATAGCTGCTGCTTGTGCCCGTCTCTGGAGCTCGTTTAGGTGGTGCTCTGCCTTTTGTGGGCCTGCTGGGAAGGAATCCCCTCTCCTCGCGCACCCCGAAACAATGGTCTCTTGCCTCTTCAGCCGCTCCAGACTTTTTCCCGGACTCCCTCCTGGCTAGCCGTGGCGCACTAGCCCCCTTCAGGCTGTGTTCACGCTGCCAACCCCAGTCCTCTCCCTGCGATCCGACCGAAGCCCGAGCCTCAGCTCCCAGCCCCGCCCGCCCCAGCGGGGGAGCAGACAAGCCTCTCGGGCTGGTGAGTGCTGGTGGGCACCGATCCTCTGTGCGGGAGTCTCTCCGCTTTGCCCTCCGCACCCCTGTGGCTGCGCTCTCCTCCGTGGCTCCGAAGCTTCCCCCATCCGCCACCCGCAGTCTCCGCCCCGCGAAGGGGCTTCCTAGTGTGTGGAGACCTTTCCTCCTTCACGGCTCCCTCCCAGAAGTGCGGGTCCTGTCCCTATTCTTTTGTCTCTGTTGTTTCTTTTTTCTTTTGCCCTAGCCAGGTACGTGGGGAGTTTCTTGCCTTTTGGGAAGTCTGGGGTCTTCTGCCAGCGCTCAGTGGGTGTTCTGTAGGAGTTGTTCCACATGTAGATGTATTTTTTATGTATTTATGGGGAGGAAGGTGATCTCCACGTCTTAGTCCTCCGCCATCTTGAAGGTCTCCATAAGTATTTAACATTAATAAATGTTTGATAAATCAATAATTTGATAAAATAAATGGATATTGAACAAATGATCATAATTGCCATTTAGACAATTGATTTTTGGTGAAGTGAACCATAGCCTGTGCAAAATGGCGGTACTGCTGTTGTGTGCACTTGAGGTCTCAGGTGGTTTTCTCAACTTCCTTTCTTCATTCATTTCTTTCCCACCCTTCTCTTTCTAACCTCCTTATCCAGTATTGGTTAAAATGAAGATAGTTTTCCCTCTTTACTAATACTCCCACATATATAGAGCTTACTTAAAATGCTACTGTGATGTATTATAAAGCTAAGAGGAAAGTTCATTAATCATCAATTATCATAAAACTTAGAACTGAAAAGAATTCTGTTAAGTCACTTGGTCCAGCTTTTCACCCACAAACAGGAAACATGAACACACAGACATACACACATGCAAAGATCAACAACATACATCTGAACCACTGAGGCATAAGGAAGTTATATAACCTTCCCAAGTTCGTAAAACTATAAAGCAAAGCCCCCATTTGTTTAAGTAACCCCATTAAAGACAGTAGAAAAAATCAGATTGAAAACTATAACTATAATCATGTAACAAACAAGGTAAATGGAAAAGCAAAGATTGTATTAATACGGTAAAATTTTGAGTGAACCTTTTGGTCTTTGCTATGGGTTTTGAATATAATTTCATTATAAATTTACAAAGAATAAAGTGTAAACAATTAACTAGATGAAAGAAATCCTATAATTCTTTAAGGCATACATTCAAATGCAACTTCCTCTCAGCAAGTTACAGAAACCAATTGTTGGGGATACATTTATGACAAGGATCAGATGAGTGGAGGAGTCTAGTCTCCCATTGTCCCTGGAAGGTGTGCTTGGGCCAAGTTGATCTGCTGAACACTCTGTATGAGTTTTCTTTCTTTAAGGGGTAGTGACCCCCAACTTCCCACAACACACCAACACTCCTTACAAGCAAATGTGAGAGCACCTTTATCAGTGAAGGCACACCCAAAGTATGGGAAGCTAAACAGTCTGGCTATAGGAATTGCCTGTGGATACCTGATGCCCTGTATCTGGAAGTCTTGAGACCAGTGGGATTTTACATAATGGCGAAGAAGACACCCATGCTAAGGGAAACTGCCTGAGCACAGTGCCCTGCCTGAGAGAGTGAGGGGGGTTATCCAAGTAATCAAGGGTAAGCACCAGGGCTATTATTGGAAATTCCTACTCCTTGCATCACAGGGAATTTCAATTATGAGAGGAGTGACACAAATAGAGAAAAGACCCACTGAAGTTTATTAATTCTAGTAGTGCCTTAATGAAACCATTGGGTAGTTCCCATAGCCAAGTCCCCTGCTTTGACAACATATATACGGTATAGTCTTATCACTGCAAATCTCCAGTACTAGTTTGTAAATTCAGAATAAGGACTGTGTCTGTGTTTTATTGTCAGTGCCTAGTATATTACCGAGAACACAGTGAGCCCTTATTGCTGTTGAAGAAATGCCATTACGTTCTGCTTTACTCTTTGGCCCTTTCTTAACTTCTGCAGTTTAATATAAATATAACTCAAATTGTGTCAACCAAAATTTTCCATAGCTGTTTTTTTCAGACTTGTGTTTTCCAGTCTTACTACATTAATATAATTCAGACTCTATTACATTATATAACTAATTATGTTTAGATGATGAATGTGACGGTACCTTTGGACTGCTTTGCATCGAAAAGTAGTCCATTCTCTTAACAGGGAGTTCTACATAAATAATGTTTTTTTAATGCCAGATAAAATATATATTTATGAAATTACTGGTGTAGAAAAATTTTCAAGCTTTCTCCTAATAATATAAAATTAGATACTAAAAGCCCCTTATTTAAGACCCATGGTAATAGATAACAGCCCATTCAGTGATCGAGGCCCATAGCTTTCAGAAGTTTAATTAAAAATAGTGGACATCACTGGTTCCAACTCCTACCTCCATATTTTTAAATATGAGTTAATTAAATCACTAGGTCATCTTGGGAATTATATCATTTAAAAAACAGCATTAAACTTGTCATCTACAAGCTTTTCCCCAAGCTCAGCTAATGTCTTCAGAAGTACAAAGCTTTGTATGAGTTACTAGTAAATTAGCTAAAAACAATCTGTAGGACACAAGAAGATTATACCGTGACTCTTCTTGTGATCTTCGGCCACAGCTACACTTGCAAGAGAAAGTAAATAATGAGGAAATTGTACAGGTGTTTCAAAAGCATATTGCAAATCCCTTCATAGATTAATTGAAAGGACAATGATCCTTGGATTAGGGAATAAATTCACTCTCCTGATTCTGCCACTAATACAAAATAATTTTTCCTCTTGGATCTGAGTTTCCTTTCCCCAGGGGTAGTTATGAATTAAGTTAGTTCCCAATCTTTTCCTCATTTAAAAATTATAAGAGTATATATTTATTTCTATGTGTTCAAAGTCAGTGTTTCGAAGCCCCTATGTGCCAATCAAACTGCATTAACTAATAGCTTCTGTGGCTTTATGATGAACATTTATGCATTTTACCTTAGAGTTGTTCAGTATATGCAAAAAAGCACATTATTAAGTGTGACAGCCATAAATTGAGAACCACTTAGCTAAATGATCTGCAAAGACATCCATAACTTTGTTATTATAGCTGTAAAATAAGGGTAATGCATATGTCATTAGGTTTTTTTTTTTTTTGTAAATTAACTTAAATAAATCTTGCAAAAATACATGAGATAATAAAGTAGTGTATGCCATCATGCAGTTGAGATTATTCTAGGTGGTATGGCCAAGATGGCAGAGTAGAAAGAACCTGGGCTCACCTTGTCCCACGGGCACACCAAAATTATAACTTTTTACAGAGCAACTATCTATGAGAATGACCTGAAGACCAGCCAAAAAAAAAAAAAAAATCTAAAATCATCTATATTCACAATAAGTAGTTAAGGGACACACAAAACACAAAGCAAAAATATATAAAATATGATATCAAAGACATTAACATTTTTGAACCAGGGAGCAAAAATATAGCATTGTTAGAATGCTTTCAAATTGAAGATATTATCATTAATCATAATTAATCATTAATTACATTTTCAAATTAAGAGATTATCAACTTGAAATTACATACACACATATTTATGTATGAACCTCATGGTAACTACAAACCAAAAACCTATAATAGATACATGCACATAAAAAGAGAAAGAACTAAGAACTCCAAACATACACAGCAATAAAGAGAGTTATCAAATAACAAGGGAAGAGAGCAAAAGAAGAAGAAAAGAACAGAAAAGAACTACAAAACAGCCAGAAAACAATTAGAAAATTTCAATAAGTACAAACCTATCAATAATTACTTGAAATGTAAATGGATTAAATGTTCCAGTCAAAAGACAGAGTGACTTAATGGAAAAACAAACAAAAACAACAACAACAAACAACCAAAACCCATATATATGCTGCCTGCAGAGACTCACATCAGATCTAAAGACACAAACAGACTGAAATTGATGGAATGGAAAAAGGTATTCCATGCAAATGGAAATAAAAAGAAACATTTATATCAGACAACATAGACTTTCAAGCAAACTGTTAATAAGAAATAAAAAGGACATTACATAACAATAAAGAGATCAATCCAGTAAGAAGATATAACAATTGTAAAAATATAAACACCCAACATAGGAGCACCTAAATACATAAACAAAAATTAGCAAACATAAAGGGAGAGATTGTCAGTAACACAATAATATTAGGGGATTTTAACACCGCACTTACATCAATGGATGCATCATCCAAACATAATATCATTAAGGAAACATTCGCCTTAAACAATACATTAGACCAGATGTATGTGTATGTGTATGTGTGTGTATGCCAATCAAAGAGGAAGTAAAAAAAAATAATTGGAGACAAATGAAAATGAAAACACAATGATCAAAGACCTATGGGATACAGCAAAAACAGTGCTTAGAGGGAACTTTATAGTGATACAAGCCTACCTCAGGAAATAAGAAAAATCACAAATAAACAGTAAATCTAACCTTACACCTAAAGGAGCTGAAGAACAAACAAAACCCAAGATTAGTAGACAGAAATAATAAAGATTAGAGCAGAAAAAAATGAAAAAGAGACTAAAAAAAAATGAAAAGGTCAATGAAACTAAGAGCCAGTTCTTTGAAAAGATAAATAAAATTGATAAATCTTTAGCCAGACTCATCAAGAAAGAATGAGAGAGGACCCAAATCAATAAAATCAGAAATGAAAGAGAAGCTAGAACTGGCGTCACAGAAATACAAAAGATCATGAGATTACTACAGATAATGATACATCAATAAAATGAACAACCTAGAAGAAATGGATAAATTCTCCAAAATGTGCAGTCTCTCAAGACAAAATCAGAATTAGGAAGAAATAGAAAACATTAAGAGACCGATTATCAGTAATGAAATTGAATCAGTAGAAACAAACAAACAAAAACAAAAAACGACTGACAAAAGTCCAGGACTAGATGGCTTCAGAGGTGAATTCTATCGAACATTTAAAGAAGAGGTAACACCTATCCTTTGCAAACTATTCTAAAAAATAGGAGAGGAATGGACACTCTGAACTCATTTTATGAGGCCAGAATCACTGTGATACCCAAACCAGCCAAAGACACCACAAAAAGAGAAAAGTACAGGCCAATATCACTAATGAACATAGATGTGAAAATCTTCAACAAGATACTAGCAAACTGAATTCAGCAATACATTAAAAGCATCATACACAAAGATCAAGTGAGATTTATGGCAGGGTGCAAGGATGGTTCAACATCCACAAATCAATCAATGCAATATAACACATTAGGGGCTTCCCTGGTGGCGCAGTGGTTAAGAATCCGCCCACCACGATTGGGATTGACATGTATACACTGATGTGTATAAAATTGATGCCTAATAAGAACCTGCAGTATAAAAAAACAAACAAAACAACTAATACTAAACTTTCATTGGGTTATTTGTATGGAAATATGTTAATATAAATGTTTCAGACATTACATGAAATTTCTAAAAATCTTATATTTGTATGTGTATGGAAATATGTATGGAAATATGTTAATATAAATGTTTCAGACATTACATGAAATTTCTAAAAATCTTATATTTGTATGTGTATGGAAATATGTATGGAAATATGTTAATATAAATGTTTCAGACATTACATGAAATTTCTAAAAATCTTATATGTTCTGGTATAATGTTATATGTAATAATCCTAGTTATTACTTTAAAATGTATATCTCAGAAATAACTAATTTTCTTGTCAACTGCATTATTATGAACTTTCATCAAATCTTTAACCGTGGTCATTTTTAAGTCTTTTGTCATTTACAGACAGTTCTGGGTGTACTCTGATGATTTTGCAAATATGTTCCTATAAAAGGGTTTCATCTTCAAGAAATTCATGGAAAAGACTCTGACAAGTACAGGTTTCTGGTAACTGACTATACTGCTGAACTGAATGAATAAGCATTTTCAGAACTCTAATGAAAAACTGATGAACTCATAAAAGTGCTAACAAAAGATCAAGATGAAAAAAAAAATTAATTACATGGGACTGAGTGAACTGATGAGGATGAGTATAATTTTTGTGACTTTCTGTCTGAATTAAAAAAAAAATCCCACAAGGACTCAGAGGCAAAGAATATACAAATCAATTTTCACTGCAAAGTAAAGGAGCTGTTACAGTGGAGGATTACTGGACTGAATGTCAATATTATGACATAGTATGAGTGTGTTTCATGTTTGGTAATTGCAATCATTGTTGCTTTTGTTGTGGTCATCCATGTACAATGCTTGGTGTCAGTCTATTTATCTCTTGTAAAAATAAAATACAGTGTGTGTGTGTGTGTGTGTGTGTGTGTGGAAAAAAAAAAAAAAAAAAAAAGAATCCGCCCACCAATGCAGGGGACATGGGTTCAAGCCCTGGTCCGGGGAGATCCCACATGCCGCAGAGCAACTAAGCCTGTGCGCCACAACTACTGAGCCTGCACTCTAGAACCCGCGAGCCACAACTGTTAAGCCCGCGTGCTACAACTACTGAAGCCTGTGCGCCTAGAGCCGTGCTCCACAACAAGAGAAGCCACTGCAACGAGAAGCCTGCGCACCGCAACAAAGAGTAGCTCCCGCTCGCCGCAACTAGAGAAAGCCCGCGCGCAGCAACAAAGACCCAATGCAGCCAAAAAATAAATAAATAAATAAATAATTTAAAAATATATATATATAACACATTAACAAACTGAAGAATAGAAATCATATGCTCAGCTCAATAGATGCAGAAAAGACTTTTGCTAAAAGTTAACATTCATTTATGATAAAAACTCTCAACATAGTGGTTATAGAAAGAACATACCTCAGCATAATAAAGGCCACATATGACAAAACTACAGCCAGCATCCTACTTGACAATGAAAAGCTGAAAGCATTTCCTCTAAGACTGGGAACAGGACAAGTATGCCTGCTCTTGCCACTTTGATTCAACATAGTATTGTAAGCCCTAGACACAGCAGTCAGACAAGAATAAGATGTAAAAGGAATCCAAACTGGAGAGGAAGATGTAAAACTGTCACTGTTTGCAAATGACATGATACTACATATAGAAAATCCTAAAGATACCACAAAGAACTATTAGAACAAATAAATTCAATAAAGTTGTAGGATACAAAATTAATATACAGAAATCCATTGTATTTGTATACACTAACAAATTATTAGAAATATAAATTAAGAAAACAATTCCATTTACAATTGCATTAAAAAGAAAAAAATATCTAGGAATAAATCTTACCAAGAAGGTAAAAGACTTGTGCTTGGAAAACTATATAAGGTATTGATAAAAGAAATTGAAGACAACACAAACAAATGGAAAGACATACTGTAATCATGAATTGGAACAATTAGTATTGTTAAGGTGTTCATACAACCCAAGGCAATCTACAGATTCAGTGCTATCCCTATCAAAATACCAATGGCATTTTTCACAGAAGTAGAACGAATGATTCTAAAATTTGTATGGAAACACAAAAGACCCCAAATATCCAAAACAATTTTGAGAAAGAAGAACAAAACTGGGGGTAAAATGTTCCTTGATTTCAAACCGTACTACAAAGCTATGTTAATCAAAGCACTATGGTACTGGCACAAAAACTGACACACAGGTCAGTGGAACAGAATAGAGAGCCCAGAAATAAACCCACACTTGTATGGTCAATTAATCTACAACAAAGGAGGCGAGTATATACAATAGGGAAAAGACAGCCTCTTCCATAAATGGTGTTGGGAAAACTGGATAGCTACATGCAGAATAATCTAACTGAACTGCTTTCTCACACCATATACAAAAATAAACTTGAAATTTAAGAACTGAAATCATGTAACTCCTAGAAGAAAACATTGGCAATATGGTCTTTGACATTGATCTTAGCAATATTTTTTTGTATGTCTCCTCAGGCAAGGGAAACAAAAACTAAAATAAATAAATGGGACTATATCAAATGAAAAAGCTTTTGCACACTGAAGGAAACTATCAACAAAATGAAAATGCTGCCTAATGAATGGGAGAAGATATTTACAAATGACATATCTAAAAAGCGGTTAATATCCAAAATATACAAATAACTCATATAACTTAACACACACACAAAAAACCAAACAACTCAATTAAAAAATTGGGAGAAGACCTGAGTAGACATTTTTCCAAAGAATACATACAGGTGGAAACAGACACAAAAAAGATGCTCAACAACACTAATCATCAGGGAAATGCAAACCAAAACCACAATGAGATACCATCTCACACCTGTCAGAATAGCAATCATCAAAAAGACAACAAATAGCAAGTGTTGGTGGGGATGTGAAGTAAAGGGAGCCCTCATGCACTATTGGTGCGATTGGAAATTGGTGCAGAAAACAGTGTGGAGATTCCTTAAAAACTTAAAAATAGAACTGCCTTATGGTTCAGCAATTGTACATCTGGGTATTTACCTGAAGAAAACAAAAACACTAATTCAAAAAGATATATGCACCCCAGTGTTCATTGTAGCATTATTGTCATTAGCCAAGATATGGAACAACCTAAGTGTCCATCAATGGATAAATGGATAAAGATGATGTGCTGGATATATACAATGAAATATTACTCAGCTGTGAGAAAAATGAAATCTTGCAATTTGCAACAACATGGATAGATCTATAGGGTATTATGCTAAGTGAAATAAGTCAGACAAAGACAAATACTGCATGATTTCACTTATTGGCATATAAAAAAACAAACAACCAAAACAAATGAAAACAGACTGAGATACAGAGAGTAAACAGGTGGTTGCCAGAGGTAAGGGTGTGAAGAGGGTAGGTGAAATAGGTATAGAGGATTAAGAGATAAAAACCTTCAGTTACATAATATATTAGTCATGGGGATGTAATATACAACACATGGAATATGGTCAATAATATTGTAATAGCTTTTTATGGGGACAGATGGTTACTAGACTTATTATGATGATCATATCATAATGTATGCAATTGTCAATTTATTATGTAGTACACCTAAAACTAACATAATATTGTATGTATTTTTATGTTTCAATAAAAATTTAAATAAATTGAAAAATAAAAAAAAATTTTTAAAGCTTATTCTAAAACCTCAAATAATTTTTTTCTGAATAATTTGGAGAAATTATTATCCAGATGCTTGCATATATGTGACATTCATTTGATTTGACTGATTCATTCTTTTATTAATTCATTGATTCACTCATTCAGCCATACACTAATTCACTAATGCAATAAGCAATGACATTGTGCATGACACTGTGTTATATTATGGACACAGCAATGAAAGAGACACTAGATAATAAATAGAGTAATGGAGGAGACACAGGACAGCAAGTGGAGAGAGTATTTTAAGAATGTGAGAAGTAATATTGTACTGTCAGCAGAGATGCTATGGAAGGGTCAAAGAGGTTGCCCCCGGTATCTGGGAAGGGACAGGAGGATTCTGGGAAGATGTGACAGCTAAGAGAATTTTGAGGAATGAATAGGCATCAGCCAAAAGAAGAAAGGTGGTTTACTTCATCTCTTCAGCTCACTTAGACAGTGCTCATTTGTGATTATGTGTTCTTACAGTTTTAATAATCCTGAAAAAAAAAATGTCTCATGGATTTTCTTGATGAACTCATTGGTTGTCTGAAATATCTCATTCGAGTCTTTAATTATGGGAAAGACACAGCTTGAGTGAAAGATAAAATTTGTGTTGATTTATGATGAGGACAAAAAGCATATATGTAAATTCCTCCAAATCTACATTTCATATTGTTCCATTGTTTTAATATATGTTGAACGATTCACTCTACCTCAGTATCCTATATTCTACCTTCATATTTATACACTTATTAAATATTTACTGAGATTTTACAACATGCCAATTGGTATTCTTCCACAAAGATGGTATGGAGATAGCAAATTAGCGAAAGGGGAAATAATATTTGTGTCAAAAATAATAATGTAAATCATAATTGCTACTATGTGTCATTTAATTTACATTATCTCATTTGATTTTTTTTGAAAAAGTATTTTATTTACAAAATTTTGCATGTGTGAAGTTAAGTTCAGTGTCACCCAGCTTTAAATATCCAAATTGAGAGATGAACCCAGTGATTTTGTCTTCATATTTCAAGAAATAGCTGTGAACTATGGGGGCTAGAGAAGACTTCATGGATGAAATCGAACTTCAAAGACTCAGGACCAGTTGTCTGGGATTTTAATGGGGAAATTTGAGAAGAACTAGACTTTCACAAAAGGGGAATAATCTGTGCAATGTGAGTCAGTATTAGAAATGCATGTTTTATATCCAGGGGAGAATGAGTTACACTGTTTGACTTGAACAGCTATATCAGCTAGACAAGTGACAATCCAAAAAACGTAGGCTGCAAAACCCCTCAAATAACAGACTAAGGACTGCACTCTATCCTGTAGGCAAAAGGAAGCCACAGGAAATATTTCCCTTCATTATTCTGCCTCGAGCAAGCCCTGGGCATGGGCAAAGAAGTGAAACTTGTGACGAGAGTTCCAATTTTTCAACTTTGAGCTCCTTTCTACTCACTGCCTTTAGGTTCTCTTGGCTTTTTTTTTTTTTTTTTTTTTTTTTTTCTGTATTTCTGTGAGCTGAATGCTCGGAATTTTTGAATAGATGCTGGTGCAGGGGTGGGTGTTTAGAGGACTTTCCATGGTTATTGTTGCTATGGTGACTGCCTCCTTGATATTCCCTTGTTCCTCACATCTGTTGGTGTTTTGTTTATGACCATTGGAGAGAAGCATCTCTGCATGATGCTAGCAGGAAAGAGGGGCTCTCTAGCTGCGCTCAGAGAAAGCGTTACTTGCACAACCCATCGGACAGCATTTCATACTATCTTTTCTTCCTCTTTCACACAAACTGGGATCTGTCATCAATGGAAGATGTCACAATAAGATAAGATGTCAAGATTTGGGATAAAAGATGGAAATGTAAAGAAAATAGAAAAATGAAAGGAAGAATGACATCTATGTAAAGAATTCCTGATCTGAGTTCATGTGACTTTCTCAGTGGGATATCTGAAGTGAAATCTCTTTTATTCTTCAAAGCTTTTCTAATGTCATTGTTTATTAATGTGCATTTTCAGATATACCGTATATTCAGAGCAAGGTTAGGGAATGTGGAGGGGATCTAGGTCTTGATAATGATAAAATCAGTAAGAAATTAACCAATTCTAATGATGAACCCTCATAACCCAGAGGCCTGCCATAAAATTATCTAGTTCAGAAGGGTAGGGTAATCATATCCCACCCAGTCCAAAGGCATTAGTTTTGGAGGAACAGATGATAAAGATAGATTCCCAGACAAGGACTTACAGACACTGAAGCTTTTCCATGGAAGATAGGATCCAGTGTAGGAAACTATTCACCAGGATCAAACACTACTAGAAGTCTTTGCAGATCTTTAGATATGAGACACTTCTGAAACCTAAAAAAGGAGAATCCAGATTTTAAGCAATGAATCTGTGGTATAGTACCAACTTTGTATCCCACTGGAACATGGAATAGAAGCTAGACTCCAGGCAGAAAAATAGGCATGTGAACTGACTACAAGTTTTGGGAATGAGGAAATTGGTCGATGCCTGATATTGAGAAAAGCAATAGGACTTTGTGTTTCCCAGGCACACTGTACTGAAATCCCAAGAATTTTAGTAGCCCCAAACTGCTAGTGGAAAGGCGTGCCCAATATAATACTGAAATTAGGGATGGCAGTTGGGTAAACAAGGGCTAGCAACATCCCACATTTATAACTAAGCCAGACTAGATGGTAACTCCCCAAGGAACCAAAACTGTATCTTACTGTATGTTTGTACCTCCAGCTTGTATGGCAGTGTCTGATATGCAGTAAAAATACATCTGGGTGAATGGAAAAGGAATACATGAATGATTACCTTGCACTGGACGATAGGATTGGGAGGAAAGAGGGAGGTATTAATGAAGGCGGGGCCATACTCAACAGTGTAAGCAGTAGAAATTAAGGGCTATATTGTCAAGATTAAAAAAGAAATCACTACTTATTTTCTGACAAAATGTTATTTCATAATTATCTGGAAACATTTACAAAGAAATTGCCTATAAGAGAGCTGTTGTAAAAAAGCCTATATTATAAGAGCATTGTACAGGCTCTGCTCTAGAAAAGTTGGGGTAAACAGGGCAACAAAAGCATATGGAGATGGGCGGGGCCAAGCAGCATGGCAGACATAATCCCCTCAGTGACTCTGAAACCCCATCTGTCTCTTGGTGTCGGGGGAGGGCGTCTATCATATATTGACTAAGAGCACCGGCTCTAGAATCACACTGACATGGATCAAAGTCCAGCTCTGACACTGAATTGCTTTCTAAACTTGGGAAAGTAATTTACCCTCTGTATTTCAGCTTACATGGCTCTATAATGGAGACAATATTCGTATAAAATACTTAAGGTTGTTGTGAGAATAAAACAATAATACTACCTTAATTTTTTGAATGCTTACTAAGTGCTAGGTATGTTCTGTCTTTTAAAAAACTTTTTGTATCTCTTCTGTTCCTCAAAACAAAACTTTGAGGTAGTCTGTTATTATCCATCCAAAGATAGGCACAGAAAGATTCATCCAAAGCCCCATAGTGAGCAAGTGGTGTAAATGGGATGCAGACCCCAGTAATGGGGCTACAGGGTCCATTATCTTAACTGCTTCTCCTTTTTTTCTCTCTGGGAATTTAGTACATGTAAAGTGGTGAGTAAGTGTACAGTCAGTGTCAACTATTAATATTTCTATAATTTTTGCTGTACTATTGGTGATCAACTGTGATCTAGAAATAATAAAGTTAAATGATAATGATGCTGCTAGTACTGCTACTACTACTAAAAATAATAAAGTCTACTATTATTTGTTTACTCTGTACCAGGCACTGTGCTATGCATTTTACTTGTACTATCTCATTTTATTATATAGTATCTGGTATAGTATAATATCTCATTTAAATAGTAACAATAAAAATGTAAACAATAACATGAATAACAGCAACAACAAGGACTTAGCTAATACTTCTGTTATAGCATTTTGTGTAATATTAACTCATGATGTAATTCTCTCAACGACCCTGTAAGTAGGCACTTCTACTACCCACAGTTTACAAATGAAAAACAGACACAGAAAGGTTAAGTGACTAGCTGAAGATCACACAGCTGGTAAATGGGTTTTGGACACAATCAGTGTGATCAGGGTGCATACTCTTAATCATCATCTAGAATCGAGAAAAACTGAACTCTGGGCAGGCTAATCAACATGTCCCAGGATGCAGCAAGTCAGGGTTTTGCTGAGTCGTTTATTAGATATGTTTAAAACTAGCACCTGCGCTGGGAAAACTGGACAGCTACATGTAAAAGAATGAAATTAGAACACTCCCAAACACCATGCACAAAAATAAACTCAAAATGGATTAAAGACCTAAATGTAAGACCAGACATTATCAAACTCTTAGAGGAAAACATAGGCAGGACACTCTATGACATAAATCACAGCAAGATCCTTTTTGACCCACCTCCTAGAGAAATGGAAATACAAAAATAAACAAATGAGACCTAATGAAACTTAAAAGCTTTTGCACAGCAAAGGAAACCATAAACAAGATGAAAAGACAACCCTCAGAATGGGAGAAAATATTTGCAAATGAAGCAACTGACAAAGGATTAATCTCCAAAATTTACAAGCAGCTCATGCAGCCCAGTATCAAAAAAACAAACAACCCAATCCAAAAATGGGCAGAAGACCTAAATAGACCTTTCTCCAAAGAAGATATACAGATTGCCAACAAACACATGAAAGAATGCTCAACGTCATTAATCATTAGAGAAATGCAAATCAAAACTACAATGAGATATCATCTCACACCGGTCAGAATGGCCACCATCAAAAAATCTACAAACAATAAATGCTGGAGAGGGTGTGGAGAAAAGGGAACCCTCTTGCACTGTTGGTGGGAATTTAAATTGATACAGCCACTATGGAGAACAGTATGGAGGTTCCTTAAAAAACTAAAAATAGAACTACCATACGACCCAGCCATCCCACTACTGGGCATATACCCTGAAAAAACCATAATTCAAAAAGAGTCATGTACCACAAGGTTCATTTCAGCTCTATTTACAATAGCCAGGACATGGAAGCAACCTAAGTGTCCATTGACAGATGAATGGATAAAGAAGATGTGGCACATATATACAATGGAATATTACTCAGCCATAAAAAGAAATGAAATTGAGTCATTTGTAGAGATGTGGATGGATCTAGAGACTGTCATGAAGAGTGAAGTAAGTCAGAAAGAGAAAAACAAATACCTTATGCTAACACATATATATGGAATCAAAAAAAAAAAAAAAGGTCATGAAGAACCTAGGGGCAAGACAGGAATAAAGACGCAGACCTACTAGAGAATGGACTTGAGGACACAGGGAGGGGGAAGGGTAAGCTGGGACGAAGTGAGAGAGTGTCATGGACATATATACACTACCAAACGTAAAATAGATAGCTAGTGGGAAGCAGCCGCATAGCACAGGGAGATCAGCTCGGTGCTTTGTGACCACCTAGAGGGGTGGGAGAGGGAGGGTAGGAGGGAAGGAGATGCAAGAGGGAAGAGATATGGGGACATATGTATATGTATAGCTGATTCACTTTGTTATAAAGCAGAAACTAACCATTGTAAAGCAATTATACTCCAATAAAAATGTTAAAAAATAAATAAAACTAGCACCTGCTATTTACTAAATGAGGGAACTGGATTCATTCATAGCCTTAACAGAGCACATTGCTCTGAACTGCAAAGTGCATATAAGAGCAACACCCTTGTCCCTTTACTTCATTGTCTATTCAGCAGGTAGTCTGTGAGCACTGATGGGGGGCCATGCACTGGGCTCGCTGCAGCAGATCCAGCAGCAAGCAAGGTGGTGCGGCCCCTGCGCTACTCGCCTCACAGACATTCTACAAATGATACGGGATCAATGAGAGCTGTGAGTGGCTGCACACAAGCTGCTCTGGCAGATACAGCAGGTAATCAGATCTAATTTAGGGATCCAGGAAAGACCAACCTGGAGAAAGAATTTTGATAGGAACCCTTCAGAATGAGATCTTTGCATACAAATGAAGTAAGAACACATATGTTATAACTCAACTTTGTGAAAACAAGTGAGACTTCTCTGTAAATGTAAAGAAGTGCAGTTGCCAAAGACAGTATTTTTCTGGCTGGATACAGTGAGGACATAATAAAATGCAAAGATTGGAACATCTATCCTCCTGCCACTTTTAAATTAGTTAAATAATTACCTTAGAAAATAATCTGTTTCAATGGTTTTATTTTATTATTGAAATAATACAGTTGCTTAATGCAATACTGCAACCAGGTCATATAACTCACTGTGATTCCTAATTCAATTGAGTTTACATCGTACTTGCACAGGGGCATGTTTGTAGGCTTTTAAAAAATTCTCTGTTCTATCTTTTCCCTCCTAGGTCCTTCTTAATAGTTATTATTATTATTATTATTATTATTATTATTATTATTATATTATTACTACTATTTTTAGCCAAGGTTGTAACATCAGGTCTGTAGCCATATGCAGAATGGATGGAAGGAGTCAAGCGTAGGTTTTAGGCAGAGAAACAAGGTAGAAACACTAGACAATCTCAGTGTGAGGAAAAGAGGATCTGGCTGGTGGAAAGGCAGGAGCAGGGCACCTCTTAATTGTGCTCAGTGTAAATCATGGACTCGTTAGACCTGAATTAGACAAACAATTGCACAGAATAAGGCAGAACCTAGGATGGCTTTCAGAATTTGAAATTTAATAACTCTGAGCCAAATTATATTTTTCTTTTAACGTCTGGTTCCTTCCTTCTTATAAACTCCTATGGTCCTTTTTCTTCACCTCTTTATAGCACACGTAACTTTTCACAGACACACACACACACACAATCACACACAATCACATATGTGTGGCTTACTTTGACTTTTAGGCTATGCACAACTTCAAGGCAGAATATCTGTTTGTTTTTCTCTGCCCTTCTCGCCAAAATGCAGACCCAACAGTGTTCCTTACAAAAAATACATGGAACTAGCTTTTTTAAAGCACTATCCACTATGCTCAGTGTCTTTAATCCTTTATTTCTCTTTATCATAGCGACGATACGAGTAAATACAATAATCCCCCTGTTTTCTCAAGGGATTGACTTAGATGGTAATTATTATGTACCTTTCCCAAAGTCACAGTTAATAATAGTAAAGATATGAACCTAGAATTTTCTGAGTTCAAATACTCTATACTCTACTCCAGCAAGATGTTTTCCCTCGTTTCACAGAATAATTGTGTGTTAAATATACATATGTATGTATATAGGTATATATGTGTATATATATATGTATGTGTGTGTGTATATATATATATAGAGAGAGAGAGAGAGAGAGATAAATGATTGCATGGAACCTACAATTGGAAGTTTTTATTTTATGCTATGTTTTTAATATACTGTGGGTCACATTTCATGCTGTTTTTAATCTGTCATAACTCTTCTTCATCTCTCGAGAGTACATGAGAATTGGACCCCATATGTGTTTTCTACTTCTGGTCAGTGCCGTTTTGTCACGCTATCTCATCTTCTATCATTTTTTAACAGACATGCAAGTGATGTTCTCTCACTTATTTCTCATTCTTTCCTTAAAAGGTATATTGCCTCCAAGGTTATACATCCCCCTGGGAGTGTGTGGGTGGTCTCAGTCGTTATCTTGGAAATCTCATATATGGTAACAATAGTAGTGTAGCATAAGTCACAGTCTACTGAAGTAGCACAAATCTTATTACAAGTTTCTGTGTAGCAGCCAATAAGTTTATTGTTTTAGAGCTGAAAGTCCTTCCTAAGAGAAATATGGCTTATGTACAAACGAACAAAGGAGTATTTATGGAGCTGAAGTAAATGAACACAAATTGGATACATATTGAATATGTTGACCTTTAAATGACAAAGCAAGACCACATAGTCACTAAACCACACAGGGACAGGAAAATTACCTAAAAAGGTTGCAAAGCCACAATCAATCAAATGGCATATGCCAGGAAATATATAGATCCTATTAGAAAAAATTGATAGTTCTCAATAAAACTCCATCTGGTTTGCCGGAACCTATTCTAGGTCATTTTTATTCATCCCATCCCAAAGTTACAAAATTTGATAAGGCTTGTGTCAAGCCTCACGGAGGGATTTGCAGCCCGTGAGGAAGGGCTCCTATGTAGATGCTGATAACCACAAAATGTTGTAAAATTTCCCATTAAACTACTGTTGTGTTGACTGATATTATTTCCGTCCATCTGTTTCTCACTGAGAGCAACAGCTTCTTAGGTCTGTTAAAACCATAAGAAAGGAGAATTTTTTCTTTTGAAATGTTGCACCTTCAACACCAGACTCAGAAACTCCTCATCAAATGCAGGTTGATCGGCGTCAACATTCAGAGAACTCAGACATGTCTCCTAAATACCATGTAGCCAGACACAAGTGAAATTTCAATTCCAGATGCACTTTTTAGAGAGGCTTAACAAACATAATAAAGTTGAAAATTTTTCTTCTAAGTCACTGAACACCAAAACAGACTTCCTGGACAGTCTCCATTGTCCATTTCTTGATTTTTCTTGGACGGATGCTCACATGCTTTGTGCACAAAAGAATTTAAGTATTGCACAGCAGATCTCTAGAATGCGTTCATCTTGCATAATTGAGACTTTATGCCTGTTGAGAACAAACGTGAAATGTAGACTTATTTTCCAAGTGTAGACTTATAGTAACTTGATATGTAAATTCATAGAACCACTAGAGGGGCAATGTCATGTCATGAAAAGAGTATAGTTTTATGCCATCTTAAGATGTTTTAACTTCTAGTTTTGTCGCTTTCTACTTACGTGATCCTAGGAAAGCTGTGTAAGTTCCGTAAATCAGATTTTGTCTAAGATGCCTCCCAACTATTATATCCCATGCTGCAATAAAGAAGTCAGCCAATGTTTTAAAAAAGTATTTAAGTATTCAACTATATGTCTAACATAATGGAAACAGACATGTAACAAACACTTGGATTTTTTTAAATTCATGTTTTAGTTTTAATTTCTGTTTTAGTTGGGGTACAGATATGTATGTCTTTAACACCAAATGTTGAGATCACACAAATCTAGTGTGGTGTAGTATATGAATGGGTTTTGGATACAGGCGAACAAGAATATGAATTCTAAATCCTAATTTAGTGTCTGTGTGGGCTTGGGAAAGGTAGTCAAACACTTTTGAGCCTGTCATTTCTGATATGCAAAGAGATGATACTAAAATCTATCTTAGTCCACTGTGGTGAAGGCTAAGGTCTGCGGGCTCCATGAGAGCAACATCTTTGCTCTTTACACTGATGTAACCTAGCACAAGGTAAGAATTCAAATACTTATGAATTTGTGGAATGATGAAATGAAACAATATATAGGTGCCGACTGACACATGCTCTCTAGAAATACTAGTTTCTCCCTATGCCAAAAAGGAAAATTTCCATAAACAATGAATTTTATTAATAACTAGGATAAAGAGAGTTGTCTTTTTCAGTAAAATAAACTGACATGGATTATTGAACCACACCAGCCGATTTTATAATTTGTGTTCATCGAAACCATCTGTTTGCCATCTACATACACCCTCTCATTTTCAAACGTGCTTTCTCCTACTCCCTATCACCCTTGACTGATTAATTTTTTACCATAGCATTTATTGCTTTCTACCATACTAAATAATCTACTTTTCTTTCCCTGTCTCTCTTCTTCTCACTAGACTGTGGGAAGACAGGGCATTTTGCTTTTTTATTTATTTATTTTTCTACTGCTTTATCTGCAGCAACTAGAACACAGTAGGTGCTCAATAACTAGTTGCTGAAAAAAAGAATTAGACAAAGAATACCAATATTATTTTAAAAAACCTTTCCAAATCTTTTCACATTTTTTCCAACACACATTTTTGATCATCGGGATTAGCAAGCACCACGTACATATGTCATTGCTCTCACCCAATGCCCAAGGCAAGTGTCATTAGTTGACTGGTGCTCTTTCCTTCAGGATATGACTACAGATCCTTCATAACCCGTCCAGTGCTCTAGGCAGCTGCTTCCAATTGATTAGGCTCCCCAAATAAGACGGAAACTCTCAGAACCTCCCAAAACCTTACTCTCTATCCTTCCTTTATACCTTGTTATTTTTACCACTGTTTTACTTCTGATTTTTATTTCTTAGAAGTTAGATTGTTAGATCATTTTATACAGCCTAATGTTAGGCAGAGGGTCATGAAAGGACAGTATGAAGGAAACTTGCACATCAGCTATGATTATGCTACCACCTAGCTTTAAGGCTTAGAGAAAACCTAAAGGCTTTATACTTCATCAGGTGTGAGGAAGCATTCTTAGAGACTGAGAATCTTGAAAATTGAAATGGAATTTGGGTAAAGTCTAATGAGGCAAAATGTAAACTATGAGAAGATACTTGTTACAAATATAATAGAAAACCATTAATATCCAGGATACATAAAGAAGTACTAAAATTCAGAAGGACAAAGAACCTAATTTTCAAAATGGACAGATAAATTGAGCAGACCCTTTAAATAAAAGAAAATAAAAAATAAGTTGCAATAAACATGTGTGGGGAAAAAAGCATCAGCTTTATTATTAATCTTTTAACTACAATGAGACATAATTTCCCACCCCTCTGATAGGGGAAGAATCCATAATTTCAAGTGATTGTTAGGATGTAGAGCAAGAAAATATACAGCACTGATAGGAGTGAAAACTGGTTTAAAAACTTGACAAAAGATGTCTGCATTATCTACTAACATAGAAAATGTACATCCCATGACCAGCAATTACACTGCTTGAAAAATGTAGAGAATTTCTTGCCCCGATGACCCAGAAAACATAAATATAAAAATGTAACAAATAGCTTAAACAAAGTGTCTAAAAAGAGTAGATGCTTGAATAAATTGTGGGATAGGCATGCAGTCATGCAATGGAATGCTACATGGAAGTGAAAGCAAATGAATAAACAACATACAGTACCATGGAAAATTCTCATGAACAAATTGTTGAGTGAAAATAATCATTGTGAAAGAAAACATATTTATGGTTTTTTTAGATCAAATTTGAAAACGTGAACAACTAAAGAAGAAATTTGCACATATTATAAATACTATAAGAAAAATAAAAATATAAACAAAGCTCTAGCAGAAGAGACAGATGAAATTGGGGAAGAGCAAACATGAGATCCAGAGTTAATATAATATACTGTTTCCTAAATTTTAGGGGTCTGGGATACTTAGGCATTCTGTATCATTCTTTACACATTACACATTTTACAAACATTCTTGTAAATATGCTCAACATGTAATAAATAGTACAACAAGATAAAAGAGGAATGATATGGTAACATAACAATTATACCAATGTTCACTAAAAGCTTGATGCTGATTCCATACTTCCACTTGATGACTGAGTAGTAATTAGTTGGTGACCCATATTAGAATAGGTTCTATCCAGGAAGAAAATCAGAAAAAGTCAAAGAGGAGGGCACAAGAGTAGGGATGATATAGGGAGGAAAGGACAGAGAAAGGAAAGGAAGAAGAGACTGAGAAAAAGAAGGAAAGGAGGAAATTCAAAGAAAAAGCAGGGAGAAAATAAAGACATTAAAGATGAAATGTATGCCAGGCATTAAGTTACAAGTGTTTATTTGCTTTATTTAATCCTCATATCAGCATTGTGAGGAAGATATATTCATTTACACTTTAAAGATGGGGAAACTATCACAGAAATTAAATATGTAAATATTAGGAAGGGAGGGAGAGAGGGGAGGTGGAAGGAAGAAAAAGAAGAAGGAGAATGAAAAAGGAATAGAGAAAGGGAACAAGGGAGGAAGAGATGGAAATAAAAAGGAGAAATGAAAACAGTAGGATAATGTTTTCCTCCAGCAATGTTTATGGAAAAATAAATATTTAAATATTATCCTGTTTTTTTAGGAAAATAACTTTCAAAACTATAGCCTTAACTATAAATTTTTTTCTACATACCTATGAGAGTTAAACACCCAGATAATTTTATTTTCTTACTTTAAAACTGTTGAGAGAAACAATAATTTGTTATCCAGCTAAAGATCTAGAACTCCCTAATTCGTAGCCTTTTTGGATGATGTTTCCTAGTTTACCAAATTCTTAAGTCAACTTTCTGTACTTAACCCAAGACCTCCATGGGGAGGCAACTATGGGTTACCTTCACCTCATTTGAAAAACAGGAATACTGAAGTTCAGGGAGGTTAGGTTAAACTTGTAGACATTAGCACTGGAGCTGGACAAGAGCTCACACATGCTTCGTTCCATGTTTTCATATATTTCATGAACTTAACTCTTCATGATTTTTCCCCCTTGGATTTAAGTTCTGTGTTCATCATATGTTTACAAGGATTTACTAAGTTTATGTGGAATTGAGAAGAGCAAATTGATGGTGTTAAAAATTCTATTGCATTTGCTAGTTATATTAGTATGTGTTGGATAGGAGGAGGAATGTGTGAATATTCAAAACGAAAAGAAAGAGTGATGTTGTGAAGCTCAGTATGCAGTTGGGGATTTGCTCAACTTCAATCTTCAACTGTGATGTTGGTGTCAGTATATTCTGGTTCAAATTAGATCATTCACAATTGCTGAAAGAATGAGTCGCACTGCTGGGCTTAATGGAGAGATAATGACTTGCGTTGGGGTTGGCAATTTTGAAATCAAATATCAAAAGAGACTTTGTTTGTCCTTTGCAGTTTTGCCCCAGTGTGGGGCTGTAGGTCATCATAATTTGTTGGGGTTTTTTCTCTGTTGGTTTAATCAGCATTCTACAATATCAAGCAACTAACTTCTTTTACCATTATTTCTCAGTTGCTCTGAAACAAGCTTTTTGATTTTTAAGATGCTGTGCTCTCTAGAATTCTTTGCAAGGGCACATTCTAAGTAGCTGATGTGTTTTATCAGGCATAAACACAACTATGCACACATGGGTAAGGTGTGGCCCCTGCCCTGGAGGTTGACAGGAACACAGACACAGGGAAGGGCTGTAATGGTGTGTGAAAGGAGTAGTAGAGGAGAACAGGGCTGTGTGCTTGATCATCACGGTGACAATCTGGGGCTGGCACACAGTAAGTCCTTGAAATGCGTTTGTAAGAACAAAAAATACCTTTTTGAAGTAGGTATTTTTATGATTTGCAGAAGTAACAGAATCAACAGAAAACTGGAACTTAGAGAGGGTAAATTATATAACCCAAGTCACAGACTATTATTACTGGGCAGAGCTGGATCACATAAAGTAATTGTCCCGTCAGCGTTTATGTGTCATCCTTGTGAAACTGAAAATACAAGCATTGTCTCTTATTTACCCCCAAATTAGGACAGTATCCTATACACAGTAGAGATTTTATGAATACTTGTGTTATAACAAGTATTGGAATGAATATGTCAACAACTTCCCTAGATAGTACCCTGCAAAGTCACGTTGGCCCTCTTGAAAACTTTCTGGATGGCCATCTGCAACTTCTTGCCAATAACCCAGTCAGAGACAGGAAAGCACAACCAATCACTTCCTTTTATACATTTTCCCCCTCTAGGCGCTATTCTGCTGCAGGTGGTTTGAGCTGATATCTAGATGGTAGTATTATTTAATAAATTCAACAAGTATTTATTGAATACCTACAATGTGCTGAGAACCATGATAAGCAATGTGGACATAACAGAAACTGCTGAGGTATTGGGTGAGAAAGATGAACTAGGAAAACATCTTAGTAAAATGATACTTGTGCCAGAAACAATAATCAGCATCCTTAAGATGAGGGGGCCAAAAGAACATCAGCGGAGGGAGCCCAACCAGTCATCAGAATTCCTTCCGATTTTTTCAGTGCACCCACACATTGTTCTTTCTGCTTGTACTTATACTGTTCCTAGCTTTATTCCATTTCTGGACAAAGGTTTCTGCCTCTTGGATAAGCCCTGAAATCCCTTTGCCTGTCCCAAAGTTACCTTGATTTGTCTACCTGGTTCCTGACCTTAACTATATAGAGCACTCTTGACCTAAACACAAAATAAAGAAAACACAATGAGTTCCTGTATCTCCATCACCCAGTCCCAACAATCACAACAGTTTGTCAGTCTTGCTTTATCTAGCCCTTCCCCACTTCCCCACTCCACACCTAGAGTATTTTAAAAGCAAATCATAAGCATCATAGTATTTCACTTGTGAATACTACAGTGTGCACCATTATCAACAAGAACTTTTCCCCCCTTTTATTTTTATCACTTATTCATTTCAGATTTTTGGTACAAGTCCTTATAACAAAGATTGGTAACTAAGAAAGATTCTGTCAGCTCACAATTGGCAGTACTCAAAATCACTTCTTTTGACCCAATGTCATTCAGGTTAAGTCATTTATTTCTTTTGAGTGAGATTTTTCCTAGAAGGTTGACCTCAGTCTCTCACAGAAATCCTTTGTTGGACTGACCCTTTATTCCATATTTCCCAGTCATTTACTGAATCCTTGAAGAAATGTATCTCACATTCTTAAACTAGGAATTCTGTGTCATAAGAATTTAATGGAGTGACATATTAATTAAGACTGTGGTTGGAAACAATATTGGCAAAGAGGTAGACTAACGATTTCTTGAAAGTGACATTGGGTGAATCAAATCTTGTCATCAGTTGTGATATGCTGAACATTTACTTATAATAAAGATCCTGCTTTTACCTGGTGGATGGAGACAAGCTGAGTGGGTTGTCCTGTGGGAAAAATGTGAAAGAATCATTGACAACTGCCGTCTATCCAGTGGTTCTGACCCATGGCAAGCAAGTGGCAATCTGATGTGGCATAAATATTAGATGGTGACAAATGACACTGACATTTTTTCAGAAGCAAAGACATGACTCAGACCCAGCAACTTGGCAGATATGAGTGCCAGCATTTGGTGACAAATGGCTCAAATCTGACAGCGTGCTTCACTGCATGGACTTTCATCCATCACAGAGATATTTAAAAAAATCACAGAACACAAAACACCCAACACTCAAAATTGGGTGACAGGAGATGGGAGCTGAGAAAAAAGCAAGTCAGAGGCAGTGACAAAGACAGAGAGCCTGAATTGCAAAATAGTGACTCTCGTTTTATTTTAAGATTCCCATTTTTTACCATTCTCCATTCCATAATTCAGAAGTGCATTCTGCTGATACTTTGTTCAAAATCACAAAACAAAGAGTGTTGGGAAAGTAAGTGGTTGAAGTTGTGACCTGAGCCCAAAACCTGATCATCAAAGGGTTAAGATGACCTAAGCTTTTTCTGTAAATATATATTTACATACATATATTAAATATGTATGTAAATGTATAATATATAAAAATACATATGTAAATACATAATTGTCTATAATATGTCTATATTATTGATATATATATATATATAAGTTGTGTATAAATATATATCCAAAATACATAAAAATCTCACACAACTCAATAACAAAAAGACAAACAATTTGATTAAAACATGGGCAGAGGAACTCAATAGATACTTTCTAAAGGAGACATACGAATAGCCAACAGTTACATGAAAAGGTACTCAACATAACTAATCATTAGGGAAATGCAAATCAAAACCATACTGAGATATCACCTCACACCTGTTAGAATGGCTGTCATGAAGAAGATGAGAGATAACAAGTGTTGGCAACAATGTGAAGGAAAGAGAACCTTTGTGCACTATTGGTGGGAATATAAATTTGTGCAGCCACTATGGAAAACAGTATGGATGTTCCTCAAAAAAATTAAAAATAGAACTACCATATGATCCAGCAATTCTCCTTCTGCATGTACATCCAAAGGAAACAAAATCATGATCTTGAAGAGATATCTGCACCCCTGTATTCACTGGAGCATTATTTACAATAGCCAAGACATAGAAACAACTTACATGTCCATCAATAGATGAATGGATAACAAAATAAATATATGACTAGTATTCAGTCATAAAGAAGGAAATCTTGCCATTTGTGACAACATGGATAGACCTTGAGAACATTATGCTAAGTAAAATAAATAGTTCAGAGAAAGACAAATACTTCATGATCTCACTTGTATGTGGAATCTAAACAAAACATGAGCTCATAGAAACAAAGAACAGATTGGTAGTTGCCAGAGGTGAGGGTGGGAGGATAGGAGAAATGGGTGAATGTAGTCAAAAGGTACAAAAAAAAAAAAAAAAAAGACCTAGACATTTTTAATATATACATAAGTATATTTACACTGTATAAGATAATCTGCTTCTCCTAATAGCTCAATCTGCTAATAGTACAGTTTAATAGAAGTCAGTCATGATACAGTGAGATTTTGAATTAGAAAACCCTAGCTTGTGTCTCAGATCTGCAAACTATTAACTGTGTGAATTAACCTTTCTAACTCTGTTTTCTCACTTGTTCATTCAAACATCAAATATTTATTGAACACCCTTAATGTGACAATCGCTATTTTTGTCCCTAAAATACAGTGGTAAACATTTGGGAAAGATGACCCCCACCCTAATAAGATTCCAGTGGTATCATACAAAAAATAAACAAGTTAAAAAAATAAAGAGTCAAGGTAAATTTGTTTTACCGACAATGTGGAAAATAAAATAAGGTAATTTGGAAATGATTAGGCCATGTTTGGAGGTTGAGGAATCTAGTTTAAACAGGATGGATGAGGAGGACTCTGAAGTGTAATAGTTTTGCCTAAAGTTTTTTTTTTTAATTTTTATTTATTTATTTATTTATTTATTTATTTATTTATGGCTGTGTTGAGTCTTTGTTTCTGTGCGAGGGCTTTCTCTAGTTGCAGCAAGTGGGGGCCACTCTTCATCGCGGTGCGCGGGCCTCTCACTATTGTGGCCTCTCTTGTTGCGGAGCACAGGCTCCAGACGCGCAGGCTCAGTAATTGTGGCTCCCGGGCCTAGCTGCTCCGCGGCATGTGGGATCTTCCCAGACCAGGGCTCGAACCCGTGTCCCCTGCATTGGCAGGCGTATTCTCAACCACTGCGCCACCAGGGAAGCCCCTTGCCTAAACTTTTATAATGAGAAATGCAATCATGAGAGGACAAGAAAGAAGATAATTTCAAACAGAGGACAGCAAGGGACAAAGTTTCCTTAGAGAATGTGGATGTCAGAGAAATAAAGTGAAGGCCAGTTTGGACATAAATCTCCTGCCAGAATATCAAATTATCAAAATGAGTTTCCTGGAAACACTAAGTTAACGAATGTGAAAGTGTTTTTCCCATGTGCAATGCATGAATCTTCAAAGAACTCCTTCACTGAACATCTGAAAAAATATAATTAGCATGCGAATTTATCATTTAGTAATCAATTGCATCCTAAGTAGTTGGAGCCCGAAGTGAAATGGCAAAGCACTGAGACCATTTACCGACTGGTGTCGGGTCTTATTTGGACAGGAGTACTTTCAGGGGTTGCTCTTAGGTATGAAATGGGGGAAGGAGGCATACATTACTTTGTGAATCCGAAGATTTTTTTCCATGTTGATAAGCATTTGATTTTTTTTTTACAGGTATTGATTCTAGGATTAGAAAGAATCAAACTGTTAATTCTCTGAGGCATATTATACAACTTGAGTGTTATATATCCTCAGAAGTGCTGACATTCAATATTGGTGTTATCACTGAAGGCATATTCACTCTAGACTCCTACCTGTCCCTGATCCCTCCACCCCAATTTAAACCATCCTTTACATAGCTGCCTCAGTGCACTTCAGGAGACCATGGTTCAAGTGTATGCTTTTCTTTCTCATATAAAAATCTTTCAAAGGCTTCACAGTTTTGTAGATACAGTTCATTAAACACTTAATTCAAAAAACTGTCCCATATAGCTGATAAGTGCCAGACACTGTAGTTGAATTTAATGATGCATCAATAAATAAGTTAGACATTGTCCTTGTCATAAAGGAGCTTTTATTCTAATGGAATAGATATGTTAAACTAAACAGCAACAACAATAATAATAATGACAAGAAATTAATACTGTATTAAAATAATGTCCAATCTCCTCTAAAACAAACTATAATAGACCTAGAAAAAAATACATAGAAGTAGAACAAATTCAATGGAACTTAACACAGTTGTTGTAAGGGAGCTGCTTGTGGTAGTGGACAGTAATATTACTTCTACTCATTACTAGCTCTTACTGCCTCTTCTTGCATTAAAAAAATACTGTGAAATGTGGTGACTTAAAACAACAATTTATTTGTTCATGGTTATTTGGATCAGCAATTAGAGCTGAGTTCAGTTGAACAGTTCTCCTTCTGACCTTGTCTGGGGTCATTCATGAGTTGTAGATGTCTAGCAGCTCAGACTGGGACTGGGAATCCCAGGTAAACTCATGCACACACCTGGCTATCTGAGCTGGCATCAAGATTGTAACCTTAACGTAACAGCACTTCTGCTGCTTCTGTTGGACAAAGCAAGTCACGAACTCAGTCCAGTTTCAAGGGGCGGGGAAATAGATTCCACTTCTTAATGGAAAGATCTAGAAAGAATGTTTGGCCATTTTTAATCTACCACACTTTAGAAAAGCTTATTCTCTCTGAATCTTAACTTACTCAACTGTAGCATGAAGAAGTTACACCTACTTCTCCAGATACTTATTATGCAAAGAATTTGAAATATCTGATATATGGTTTATACTCAGAAAATATGTCACTCTTCTTACCCCCTCCCTTTTACTGAGTGTTATTGTGTACTTATGAGGAATGTGTACAATGATGAAGAAAATACGATCTTTTTCCTTAAGAATCTTTTGACTGAAGAGTTTGACATTCAAATCTCATTCACTAATAAATGACATGGGAAAGTTGTAAAATTAGCAAATTGCTTATGAAGTCAGTGTCTTCCTGTTGCTTGTTTTATTAATTTAATTTCTAATATATGTCTGTGATCCAATTCATAATTTGTTGCTAACAGATCTTTTCAAGGAGTGGCCCTGTCTTCATAGCGTTATGCATTTACCACTCCTTCACTTTGTCACTGATTTCCCTAGCAAACATTTGCCTAGCGCACGCCTGGTGATGTTGTGCAAGAGGCCAATGACAGAAAGATGAGTCGAAAATGGTCAGTGATCTTAAAGAAGAGCTTGGTCTTATATATGGAGGCAGGGGTGGGATAAAAATGATAATAGAGGGTGTCAAAGGCTATAATAGAAGAACGCATGTGATTATTCTAAACAAGATATGCTAGATCTATCCCCAAAGAGGTGACACCTGGATTAACTATTGTTGGACTTTAGTTGGGCAAAGAAAGAGGAATCTGGGTCAGATTCTACTAGGCAGCTGTAAGTGTAAGAAAACAGTGATCTGAAGCTGTGACTGTTCTGTGGGAACCACCAGTTCAGTTAGGCCGCAGAGCAGGGTCCTGATGACCTGGGGTAGGGATAGCGAGGTGTGAGAACTGAGTCTAGAAGTGTGAACCACGTGACCTTGAAGGCCCAACTAAGGCACATGGATTTTATTCTGGAAGAAGAGTTTTAAGTTCCCCTTCACCCAGTGAAATTCTTAAGCAAAGTCTTTCATGAAGCCAAGCAAAGATCAACATTTTCACTAATCCTAATAAAAACATGAGAGTGCCCCCTGGAAATTTGGATAAAATTGAACTTTTTTATGTAATACACTCAATTTTCTTTTCCCTCTCTCTCCTGTATTCCATTGTATCCTTTTTATGACCCCTCTTTCTCACTTCTTCCCCACCCTCAAACGTTTATTGAATTTAGGCCACGTAATATAGACTGCTAAACACAACTTCCTGATGTGCTTCGAGGGCTCTTCCAAATCAAACCAGCCTTTTCAAATCTTTCTACCTTTGCACAGGAAGTTCTGTCAGAGATGCTTATTGCCTTTCTCTGCACTAAGTGGTCTTATCCTTTGAGACTCAGTTCAAACTTTATTTTGTTCCATGAATATTTTACTCTTGTTCCCCAGAACATTAACCACATCTCACTCTCACTCTGTACCTCTACATGTGCATCTAGAGTTATAGTATCACATTATCACGGTTCTAGTGAGGGGCCTGGGGTTCTGTAGGTGAACCCCCAACACACACACACACACACACACACACACACACACACATACACACACACGTTCAGACAAGTACCCAGACACGCAAACCCACACACCAGCACACAGATGGCACTAAGATCAAGTGCCACTGGTTGCTGTGAGATCTTGTCATACCAGTTGTTCACTCTGAACCTCGGTTTTTTTCATCTATGGAGGAAGAGAGGTTGAAATGGTGAGCTCTCTGTCATCAAAAACAGTAATCCTGTAAGTGAGACACATCGTAACATGTTCTTTAAGCCATATGCATGCAGCTCCTAACCTCATCTGGTATATTCAAAACCACTAATAATTCCATGTGAGAGTACTAACAGGAAAAGTAGTTGGAGATCACATATCTGCCAGACCCAGGTGTGTAGAGGTGACTGTTACACAGGTGACTGTTATACATCTTTGAGGCTCTGTGAATCAGTTTCAGGAAGTGATTAACATGAAGGTTGTGAGTGAGACATAGCCCACCAATTAGAATGCCCTCTGCCTGGCTAATTCTCTTTTGGTCTTTCCTTTTCCCATGTAAGAATCTACTTTTTTAAAAAAAGCTGCTAAGAACTGAGTTGTACCTTTGAGTGGCACATAACTTTATTAACCTGAATGGTGGCTAATTGAGAGACATAGGGTTTCACACAGCTTGTGGTGACTACTGCCTCTTCTGCTATTCTCCTTCTGGCGTCTGATATTTTATGAGAATTTGGGGTCTCATAGAATGTGTGTTACTGTTTATTTTTCCAGGTGAGCTTCTTAATTTTAAAGAGACACTGTTAAGTGGGCAGACCTTGCTGGCACTCTTACCACAGTGATCATTTTGAAACCAGTCAATCCACTGTTACGGTTTTATTTTCACGGGCCTTTTAGGAAAAAAAAAGAATAGACTTTTGGAGTCATTTAACCGAAGTTTTAAATCCTCATTCCATTCTTTACTAATTTTGTTAACCTTGGGAAAATTTTAAATATTTCTGGTTTTTATTGTCTACATCTATAAAATGACGATTCTAATACCCACTGCAGAGATTTGTTGTGAAAATGAAGGACTCATATAATACATTTATCATATCATTTGGCACACAGTTGCAACTCACAGATAGTTTCCCCTTTAAAATCCATGTTTCCCTAGGAACATACTGATAATTAAATTGCCCAGCAACAAAATGATATTATCAATGAATGCTTTACCTAATAATGTATGTATTTATATCAACTAGAATAACAAAAATCGGAGCTCTTTTTGTTTGTTCATTCATTTGTTTGTGTGTTTATTCGCTTAAATGAAATTTAGTATATGGAATTCCATGAACACCAAATTATTAAAAAAAAATCCTAATGAGTGAAAATAGTTAGGACCCAGAAAGATGGGCAAAACTGCTAAGCAAAGTAAGATCAAGGACAGGTATTCAGGAATCATCACCATTCATCCAGAATCTTTCAGTTTTACTGCACTAGCACTGCCACTGGATTAAACAAATCGGGGCCAAGATGGGAGAAAAGGCAAGTATTTGGGCAGAGAACAGAGAATAGCAGGCCCCTAGGAGGAGGGGAAGAAACTGCTACTCTATGGGTTCCTACCTCCATTGCCTCATTGAACACGCTCTCCATTAAGCTTTCTCATGCTCTGTGAGTCCTCGTTACTAGACAGTCTGCTGTTGTTGGCTGTCTGGAAGCTAATACTCGCCTTAACCCACCTGCCCCAAACCTGGCAGTGGACCTGATAACACAAGAACTCGCTCATTCCTTTCTATACCGGGTTTTGTTCTATTACAGAACTCACTGGACTGAATGTCTGTCTCTGGGCCCCTGTCTTCCACTGCACTGTGACCTTCTCTACAGGATGGGTGAGTCTTATCTTTGGGCAATTGCAGTGCCCAGCTGGTAGGAGGAGACCAGTTACATGTATTAAATGAATAAGTAAAAAATGAATGGATGAAAAAATGCATTAAGAGCCATGAACTGATCATTAAGGAAACTTCAAACTCTAATATTTTATAATTCTACTTTACCCTCTGTTGGGTATACTTACGCTTACAAATATTAGGAGGGAGCTAATCAACATTCGCTGAGGGGCAGTATATAGAAAAAAGTCTGGTTGAATTTTCTTCTGATCTGAAAAATTGGGTGATATAATTCTCATTTTGTCTTTCAATAAAGGAAATCTCAGAAAACATAAACAAATTAGGCAAGGTCAGAGTTACAGAAAGTCTACCTGCTTCAACTTCTGTGCTTTTTTTCCTGCTCTTCCACATGTCCCACTCTGGCGCAATATCCCGGATCAGTTTGCAGTTTGTGAAGCTCTGTTGCAAGGCAATTCCTGATGCTCCCATGATAGGAATAGCTCTGTCTTCTGCCTGACAAAAGTGGCACAAATGATCAATAATCTGGGAATGTTATGTATCCATTCCATGTTTTCATTTTGGAAGAGTTTTTTTTTTTTTTTTCTCACCTCCATTTTCCTTTCTATCTTCTGGGGATATTTGTATCCCTCTTAACAACTGAGTGTAATTGAATTCTCAACTGAAAAAAGTCCTGAAAAGAAGCTCATGGCTACTAACAAGGAATGTGAACAAAATCAGCAGAGACAAAGAAATTCTTAAGTAAGTAGGGAAACAACTATTTTAGTCTAACATCATTTTTTATTCTGATTACACCTTCTTCCCCACTATGGCTCATGTACACCGCATATCCTGTGTGGCTGTTTTTACACGGTTTATTTCTTCTGCTCAGAATGGCCACATTCCCCCACGGCCTCTCTTCACCTTAATGATCCCTATTCATCCCTTTAGTCTTAGCTTTGACTTTATCTTTTCCACAGAGTGTTTTCTAGCTCCCGCTTGGCTGATTTAATTCTCCTGTGTGTCCTTGAATTTCCCTGAACATCTTTATTTTTACGTTGGCCACATTATGTTATAATTATCTATGAGTCTGTATTCACCACTAGACTGAGACTTCTTAAGAAGTGTGGACCTATCCTTGCCTTTATTCTCAATGACATTTGTAGTGCTCAGCACACATTAGGCATTACAGAAATGCTTGTGGAGGAGAGACAAGTAGGAGAGGAGAAAGGGAACAAATGGGAAAATACATCACAGAGTGAGAGAAAACATCCTAAGATAGGATAGTAGACAGAAATCCCTTCTTAATTTGAGCCAGGATTTTTCTCCCTGAAAAGTAAATGCTTTGGTCCTGGTTGTATATCTTATAACCATTTATTACTGATATTGAGGAAATAATGGTTAACTTTCTGAATTTTTCCTTCCCTAAGCCAATTCCTATGCCTCCAAGTTATTTAATACTCTCTTATTTGAAAAAAAGCACACAATTTGTGAATTCTCACTTCTCTGCAACTCAGGGTCATAGGAGAAATCATAGAAAAGAGAGTCAGTATTGAAAATACAGAGTGACACAAACCTCATAGTGAAGTCTGCATCTGTCAGTACCAGCTATGATACTCGAAAGATGTTTTACCTTATTCGACCATAAAATCAGAAAATTTTATTCTCATTCATAAAATTGGAAAATGCTGTTTTGTGTACAGATTAAATGAGATAACATGGGATTTACTTCGTACAGTTCCTGACACATGCACTTACAGATGTCTCCCAAAGTTAGAGCTGTTTAAAATTGTATGTTTGTGTATGTGTGTGTACTGGGGAAATTACTTTCTGAATTATTTTAAAGCAGTGGTTTGGGATATTTCTATAGTACGTGAAAACATGGGCTTGCATCCTAAATAAGGTTACTTGTAGTAGTATGAGCTCTGAACTGGGAACAAGGAAATGTGAACTTTAGGTTCAGCTCTGCTACCATATAACTGCATGATTTGGGAGAAACCACAACCTTCTTAAATGGCCACATTTTCCATATTTTTAACATGGAGGAACTAGGCCAAATCGTTTATGTGATTTTTCTCTAAGTATTATTATTCTATTCAATACAATCAAAAAGCATTCTATGACAGAAGCAAACTAGTAAAACGCCAGTGAAACTTCAAGACTGCTGGGGAAAAAATGCTAAGTGAATAAGGAAATAAAGATGGAATCAAATCTGGCCCATTGGTATTTATCAGAAAACCCTTACCCACCCCCGCCAACAACTCATGAAAAATGCTGAAGTTGACAGCAGAAAGACATTGTTACTGTAGAATACTGCTGAATGTTGTCTTCTCAGATCACTTCAGATGACTGTTCTTTAAATCTCCAATAGCTTGGTAAAGTAAAGAATGGCATCATTCATGTCTAATTCCAGTCATGTCCAATAATCCCATCAGCCTGAAGAGCATGAGGCATACACACTGATATTTGATTTAAGTAGTAATTGAACACAAATTTGTTTCTAGGAGTTGGGACACAGTATTAAAATAAATGCCTGGTTTCCTCTCCAGCTCCAGTAAAATGCTTCTGTAATAAACACATGGAGAAAAGCTGTGTGTTTTGGATGAACGCCTAGTCCATTTAATTCCAGAAACAGCCATTGAGCTTCTACCTTGTGCTCTATATTGTACTCAGCACATAGAACAATGTTCAAAAATAAACAAGGCTTTCCCTTTGAAGAAGAATACTCAGCTCCTCAATGCCTCTCTTCTTCCATTTTAATTTCAATGTCATAGTTTGAATTCCCAATTAGTTAAATGATCATAAATTGGTCTTAAGAAGCGAACATTTTATACATTAGGTCTCAAAAATATTTATTGAAAGAATTAACCCAAAATATAAAAGTATTTCACGGATACTTAACTGATTATACTGGTGTAACACACATCTTAGACCATGCTGTTTGGGAAGGGTATTTAGTGTCTTAAACACACTGACATTGTTCATGATACTGCTAAGTGACTATAATTATCTAATGAAAATGACATTTTCTTTCATATTAAAATGTTTTTATTTAAAGTATTTTTACTTAGACATATAGTTTTAAAATTTTCATTTGTTCATCCAAGCAAACGCTGGGGTGCAGTCAGCATAGGAACTTTGCTGCTGTGGAAACAGATTCACCAAGTCAATTGCTGAAGGCCATCACTGCTAGTGTGTAACAGAAGTAGGTTTCAATCTAAAGCAATTGTCTTTTTTGTCCTTCAAGTGGAAAAATTATTCTAGTTCAAAATTTGGATAACTCTAAGGGAAGTATTTCAGATATGGCAAATTTGTGGTGGGGGACATTTGGGTAGACTTCTGTTTCTCCTCATTCTGCTGTGTGAAGATGCCAGCTCTGCTCTGCCACCTGTTAGCTGTAGTTGAAAGAGAAGCATCTCACCTAAATGGTCAAGAGTGCAAAGTCTAGAGCCAGGCTGCTGAGACCCAATCCCAAATCTACCACTCACTAGCACTCACTAGTTATGTGTTCTTAGGCAGAGTACTTAACTGATTGGTGCCTCATCTCCACCCAATGTGAAATGGAGGGGATAATAGTACCTGCCTATAGATCCTTAAAGAAATTAAATGAGTTAGTCCATGTAAAGGGTTTAGAGGACTGGCCCATAATTAGCACAATGTTAAGTGTTTGTTAAGTAACAGGGACTCCTAGTTTTTAAGAAACTCTGAAATTCTGACTTTATGATGCAAAGTACATTGAAAAAACTAGTTGAGAGACAACAGAACTCAGGAAACTAGGCACTAATTCTAGTTCTGCCACTGCTAAGCCATAGGATCTTTTCCATTCACTCTCTTTTCTAGACCTCCCTTTCCCCATATGAAAAAAGTAATGGGTTTGGACAAAATGATATCTGGGAAACTGAGACCTAGAGGCTAAGAACATGGGTTATAGAGTCAGACAGATTCAGATGGTAACTCCAGCTCAGCCATGTATTGTACTAGCTACCTGACTTGAACATCTATCTCACCTGACAGAGTAAAAAGGGAAGTGCCTACTCGTGGTGGATGGTAATGGTTTAATAGGGTCATCCAATTAAAGAAATTCTCATTATCCATCATATTGTAGTTTAATAAATGTGAGTTCTTATCATTATTATTGATATCAACTAAAGACCCTTTATTTCCATAAATTATATGATTCCAGGGATTACAATCCTTTTGTAAAGGGTTAAGTAAATTCAGTATTCAAAAGGGGAGAAAAGAAATGAGTGTAAATTGTACAAATCCAAATTCCACACTGGAAAGATTCTGATTGATGTGTCCTGCTCTTAAGCACCACTCACCTGAGTCTCCACATTGCTTACTGCGCTTTCCTAGGATGAGTGCCTTTCCCATAGGGGATCTGGGTAAATGCAGAGAGGAGGTGAAAGGAGAAAAGAATACTATATCTACCTATCTATCTATCTATCTATCTATATATGACAGTCTTCATGGTTTCAATTTGGGAATGCCAACCTGATCTTCTTGGGAGATTAGAAGATGCCTTATGTTTACATTTATGTAAATTATATGAAGGAGGACACATCTTTAGCAATATCTTCGAGCTGTAGACAGAACTTGTCCTTCCCGGTACTCACCGTGTAGACTGTACACATGCCTTAAGGATGGAGCCACTTGCACCATTTATGGACCTCACTTTGAAAGTAGAATTTAAAGCTCCTTTTAGAAGTATACATGAAAAGTGTGTTTCAGTGCCAGCCAGTGTTCTTCCCCTAGATTATTTATGGTGATTATGAGGTTATACCCAGTCTTCAAAATGTTCTGTTCAATATATGATATGATATATCTGGAGATGAGAGTAAGTAAACAGACATGCTTCCCACCTTTTCTGTGATTGCAATCTGTAAAACTATAATTGCACACTTTATAAATACTATGGGGGGACTATAATACAGTATGAGAAAATATGCAAGAAAGACTTAAGTTAAATGGGAAGGGGTCTAATATGAAAAAGTTACTTTAATCAATGCTCTTTGGACTGAGATCTGAAGGATGAATCACAATTAGTCAGAAGTAGGAGAATGCAGTAAGATCTTTCCAAGGATAAGTACAAAACCCAGGTATCCAAGAATGGAACCTTGGATAAACTGAGAGGAAGCCAGTGTGGCTGTACAAAGGTGAGGCTGACTCTGGTACCAGAGGAAGTTAAGCAAGTAGGCAAGGTTGAGCCCCTTTAGGACCTTGAAGGCCATGCTGAGTATTTGTGTTTGTAATTTTGTCATCGTGCTTACCTATTAGGAAGTATTATTTGGTGCTAATCCTTCATGAAAGAATCACTGGAAATGGATCTTGTTTAGAATCAAATGACTCCTGAGAGCACATTTAAGCTGCCCTGTGGGATGCAGGGCATCCCATTTACTATTTATGCACATTACTGGTATATTGGGGGAGGTTTCATGAAAGTAAATTCATTATTATAATACAAGGTGATAAGTGCTATAGCAAAAGAATGCACAGAAGAGCACTATATGAACACTTAATGAAGCAAAAATGGGAGAGGAATAGTCAGGGAATATTACCTGGAGAATATGACCTGTACTCTAAACCTCTGTGAATGAGTAGACTTAAACCTTGCAAAGAGAAGGACTAGGGCGTTTCCAGCAGATGAGGTAATCTATGTGTAGACCGAGAAACACTGAAGAAAATGGCATTTTGGTAGAGCTAAAATGACAAGTAGCTGAATCCTGTCAAAGCATAAAACTCCACTGGCAAGATTGTAGGTAGTTGCAGCAGGAGGGAGCCAGCTCTTGGAATGTGAGGATTAGTAGACATATCAAGGGTGTATCCTGTAAAGTGTTTAGGCCATCCTGAGCACAAGAGGAAGATATTGAAATGCATTTTAGCAGGGGCAACATCTAAAACCAAAACAAAACAAAGGTACACCCTACAATTACAAAGTATGATGATTTACATTCTGTTTGGTATATATTTTTGGAACTCATGTTACCCAGTCACTGATTCTTTCTTTATTTGGTAAGTTTATGTGTGCATATTTGTATATTTAACATTGCCCTATTCCCCGAAGACACAAAAAATAATAATATACTCTCTCCATTCTCTAAGAACCCATTGTCTAGTAGCTGACAGGCATAGGAAAAGAACCACACTTGAAAGGCTGATCTAGGTTCTACTGCGGTATCCAGCTTGTATCCTAAGATCACAGATCGGCGCATTGTTGTGGAATCCTGCACTAATGAGTAGGAGTGGAAAAGGTTGGAGTAGAGGAGACATTTCCAGCAAATTCAAGGAAGTGAAGGACAGGGAAGCAAGCATAAAGGCAGGAAACTTTGGGAAATGTTTCAGGTACTCTAAGTAATTTGACAACGCTACAGTATAGTAGGTTGGAAAATGAAAAAATATAATCAGATAAAAGTTCAGCTTCAAATACTAAGGATGCAGATTTTTAGGAGGTGAATATTTTCACTACAGAGACAAGCAGTCATAGCTGTCTGGAGACAGGATTATGCATCCAGGAGCCAGCAGGGAAAGATCTGGGGGCATCGTCATGAAAACCCACATGTGCACGTGGCTGGATTGTTTTAAGGATGGGCCTGCGTGGTGTCTGGTGTGTGAGTGCTTAGTGTCAGTCCCAGAGACAGGCCAGCATAATGCATGAAGAAATGATTGGCAGTAGTTGAGACTGGGAAAGTAGTCAGAGAGCAGATCTTGAAAGATTTTGTATCCCGAAATTAGGATTTTAAGCAATGCGTCTGCACTATGCAATATTTTCCCCTGAAGTGACTCTAAAGACAGAGAAAAGAAAATTCCAGAGTCCGGTAACCCAGTACAAAGCAGCCTGACATACACAGAAAATTTCTTTGAATCTGAGGTTTCATCTCTAAAATGTGAGTTTTGTAGCCAGTGATATACTGGTGTTCATTTTGAGATGATCTGTTTTCCTCAAATCTTTAGGTTAAACGGGCACCCCAGGCATCTGGCCCATGTTTGGCGGCTCCTGGCTCGGTATCCCTGTAACACACACTCACCTCCACAGGGGGGTGCGTATCCTGTCTGAGGATCGCAGTTACAGGTGGAAAGGACCCGTGAAAGGGTGCTGTGCTTTAAGAGCATTACAAGGCACCACCCATTCCTTTCATGGGAGAATTGATGTGCCTCATGGAGCTACACAATGGGATGGAGTAGCCGTAATGCGCCCGAAGTTCACCAGGCTCTTCTCCCTGCAGCTCCACGTTTAAATTAGCTCTGAACTTACTGTTAGATTAAAAGGGGCTGCATGTTTTATGCTCTCCGGTGACTTTACTGCTCACTAGAGATTTGCTATATTAAAAAGCACCAAAATTACTTCTATCAATTAACTGTATTATACTTAAAGTCTAGATAAATTATGGAGTGGTTTTTGGAGCTACTGTGGGGAAAGTCTGCACTGAATAAGAAAAGGTACTCATGTCCTTGACCTAGGTGAGTAGGAAAAGTCACTTTATACGTCCACAGTAAATCATAGTGATGAGGATGATAGTGATAATGGTGAAAAGGAAGTTATTTCAGGTAATTAGAAGAAACTGAAGATGCAGTTTTCAGTTACAAAATGACTGGCGTCACATCTGGTCATGGATGTGGTAAGTAAATCAGCCCCCAATTCTGATACAGTATGTTAAGTACAGAAGGCTGAATACAGCATGTGCCTTTGGAATGCAGAGGAAGGTGTTCTATGTAGACACAGGGACAATAAAGATTCCTTGGAGAGTGAGGTGCTTGATCTGAGTCTCAAAGTTGGTTAGAAATTACTCAGTCAAGGAAGGCTTTGGGCTATGCAAAAACAAACTTTGAAACATGTGTCACAACAAAGAAACATGGCAGAAATCAAGATGTAATGGAGGACTAGCAATTACCTCCGTTTGGCTAGACCTCGTGGTATAAAAGAGAATAGTAGGTGGTTAAAGGTCTTGGGTAGTCTGCTGAGGAGCTTGGCATCCACCTACAAACTAGGCAGGCCAGGTGGGTCTCTAACGCCTCTTCAGGATGTTAAATGTATGAATCTCCTAGGTGAAGGGGCAGCTGAGACTGAAATTTCATTCAAGCTCCATAAGCCAAGCCAAGCCTTGTGTCCTAGGTCTGGCACTTAAAAAAAAAAAACGGACTTTTTTTTTTTTTTTACAAAGTTTCCATGTGTTTGTTAGGTCATGTGCCTGTGGAGCTCTGTAAGGAGGTGTGCCTTTGTGTAACCTGTACAAAAGGGAAAGGTACCGTAGGGACCAGTAGAGGCCTCAGCAAGCTGTAAAGAACATGGCAGATATTTTCTCCCATTCTGAGTGTTGTCTTTTCGTCTTGTTTATGTTTTCCTTTGCTATGCAAAAGCTTTTAAGTTTCATTAGGTCCCATTTGTTTATTTTTGTTTTTATTTTGCAAATGAAGCAACTGACAAAGGATTAATCTCCAAAATTTACAAGCAGCTCATGCAGCTCAATATCAAAAAAAAAAACAACCCAATCCAAAAATGGGCAGAAGACCTAAATACACATTTCTCTAAAGAAGATATACAGATTGCCAACAAACACATGAAAGGATGCTCAACATCACTAATCATTAGAGAAATGCAAATCAAAACTACAATGAGGTATCACCTCACAGCAGTCAGAATGGCCATCATCAAAAAATCTACAAACAATAAATGCTGGAGAGGGTGTGGAGAAAAGGGAACCCTCTTGCACTGTTGGTGGGAATGTAAATGGATACAGCCACTATGGAGAACAGTATGGAGGTTCCCTAAAAAACTAAAAATAGAACTGCCATACGACCCAGCAATCCCACTACTGGGCATATACCCTGAGAAAACCATAATTCAGAAAGAGTCATGGGGCTTCCCGGGTGGCGCAGTGGTTAAGAATCCGCCTGCCAATGCGGGGGACACAGGTTCGAGCCCTGGTCCGGGAAGATCCCACATGCCGGGGAGCAACTAAGCCCGTGTGCTACAACTGAGCCCGTGCTCTAGAGCCCGAGAGCCACAACTACTAAAGCCCTTGAGCCTAGAGCCCGTGCTCCACAACAAGAGAAGCCACTGCAATGAGAAACCCGTGCAACCCAACGAAGACCCAATGCAGCCAAAAGTAAATAAATAAATTAATTTAAAAAAAAAAAAAGAGTCATGTACCACAAGGTTCATTGCAGCTCTATTTACAATAGTCAGGACATGGAAGCAACCTAAGTGTCCATCGACAGATGAATGGATAAAGAAGATGTGGCACATATATACAATGGAATATTACTCAGCCATAAAAAGAAATGAAATTGAGTTATTTGTAGTGAGGTGGATGGACCTAGAGTCTGTCATACAGAGTGAAGTAAGTGAGAAAGAGAAAAACAAATACCATATGCTAACACATATATATGGACTCTAAGAAAAAAGAAAACATGGTTCTGAAGAACCTAGGGGCAGGACAGGAATAAAGATGCAGACATAGAGAATGGACTTGAGGACACGGGGAGGGGGAAGGGTAGGCTGGGACGAAGTGAGAGAGTGGCATGGACATACATACACTACCAAATGTAAAATAGATAGCTAGTGGGAAGCAGCCACATAGCACAGGGAGATCAGCTCTGTGCTTTGTGACCACCTAGAGGGGTGGGTTAGGGAGGGTGGGAGGGAGACTCAAGAGGGAGGAGATATGGGGATATATGTATATGTATAGCTGATTCACTTTGTTATAAAGCAGAAACTAACACACCTTTGTAAAGCAATTATACTCCAATAAAGGTGTTAAATAAATAAATAAATAATAAAATGAATTTCAAAACAAAAAGATCATGGCAGACATACATTTTAGAAAGAAGATTCTGGTAGCTGTGTGCAGCATGGGATAGATGGAAAGACACTAGAAGCTGATCTACTGCAATTACCCAGACAAACTGTGATAAATTGTCCAATGGAAACAGATAGGAGGGGACACATTTTCCAAATGTCTTTATCAGTCTTCACCCATAACAGCCTACAATTTGTGATTAATTCCTCTGGGTTAAAGACAAGTGTTAGTGCCCTTTCTTTATTTCACTTTCTAATAAGACACCAGCGGCCATTGTTGTTTCCAAATGAGTATACTTAGCAGATATGTAGCAAGACGTGTGACAGTTGGGTCATCCTTTGCTGAGAAAAATGATATGTCTAAGCCTTCTAATCCAGTAGTAGATACAGGTTTTTAGGTGCTGTAAGTCAGTCCAGGGGGAGACTTGTTTAAAGAAAAGTAATAAAATATAAATAGAAAACAAGCTGTAAAACTGAATATTTAATAAGAATGATAAAAGAAATGACTCAAAAATAACAAATTAGAATCTAACAAATATCACAACATCCATAAAAAATAACATAAGATCTGTATTAATTAACTGCCTGACAAAATTCTGTAATAACATTCCTCATTATTTTTAGTTGCATACTTTTGGTTGTCTCTTCATTTAATAGTGTCTTTTAAATATAATTTTCTAAGGAGAAAATAGAAAGATGGTTAAATGAGTCATTTTCTCTAACATTATTGCTCATTTTGTCTATTGGTGATGATTCATTGATAGTTTGGAAGTGTTTTTCTGTCTGTCAGTCCTGGCAGCAGCTGCAGGATATGGGGCTTATCACCTAAGCTTGCCTCCTGATTTTTCCCTTGAAAAGTAGGGCTGATGCTTTATCTGTCACAAAATTGGCTGTGACTGTGCATAAGAAGCAGAGAAGTCCGGTTGTGATATTTCTGTCTGTCCCCTCCTCCCTTGTAAGTGACAGAGATGCGCCAGTTTGTCAAAAGCCAGAGCGCAGCCGGCCGGCTAAGGCCCCAGGTGTGCCTCATTCTGAGTGCGCTGCAGCAAAGGCCTCTGACAACTCAGGATTCAGGAGCAGGCCCAGGTTGCCGCAGTTTTCAGCTCTCTGCAGACCCCTGCATTTGGGAGGAGGTCTCTAACAGCGTACCACCTCCTTAGAAAGCAAAGCAGAAGGAGGCAGTTGTCACACATGACCCATCAGCACCAAGTCAGTTGGGACGTGCAGTGATCCCACAGGGAGACTCGTGCTGGTAGAAATATTCGGTTTGAGCTATCTCCCTTCTGGGAGGACAGCTGGACTGCCTGGCTGTGAGTCTCTGCTAGGAATTTCTCCAGAGCAGATGCAGCAGGTTGAAAAGTGAGCCGATCCCTTCCCTTGCACACTTTAATTAAACAGTGGAATTCGAAAACTTCTGGAACATTTGTATGTGAAACCCTGGAAAACAGAGAGTGATATGTAGGAGTGGGAGAACACACACTCATAGTCACTGAGTCCTTTCAAAGATCTTGTCACAGTGCAAGTCACCTAAATGGATGCCCTAATTCAGTCTTCCCAGCAATATCCTCAATTCACAGGTGAGAAGCCAGGACGTCAGAAAGGCTAAGTTTCTTGTTCAAGGTCACACTGATTGTAGATGTCATAGTTAGTTGAATCCAGAGTTCAACTTTAAGAAAGGAGAATAAAGAGTAGCCCCTGGAATCTGACTGAGTCCTCACAGCCTGACCATATGATTCTTCTGTTGGACATATGTTATCTCACAGAACACCAGCCTCAGACAGGTTTACTCTGAGGCCATGATACAACTACACGAAGTAAGGTCACTGCATAATTTTATGTAAGCACAGACAAAAACAATGTCAATATGTCACCTACAAAATACCAGATAACTCTCTCCAAAAGCCAAAATGAGTGATTGCTACTTCTTTCCCAGTTAAAGATTTATCTTTGTTCTATAGATAAGATTTATTGAGATACCCACCCAATCATACAATGCGCCTGCTTTCTGAGAGCATCTAATTTAAAGCAAACTCCTACTTCCTTTGGCCCTCCCCCAAATCACCCACCCAAAGTCCAAAACCTGTAATATATTATTCCTAGCTTTCTTTTACAGGAGACACTTCATGATTCCCCCATGATGTGTGTTCTCCCTCTATGCAACAGGCAATACATCCAACTTGTTCAATAGCAGGTGGGTTCCTGGTGTTTTTAGATTAGAGAATTTGACAACTGGCTCCCCTGCTTCAAGATCCAAAGACCTCGGTGAGAGAGGTGGTGAAAAAAGTGGGTTTGGAAAACTATGAGTCTTCACGTCAAGTTTGGGAAGTGCTAGTCCTTATGTGTGAACTTGGACAAGTCCCAGGACAAGTCGGGGACCATGAGCTTCCCAGCACAGAAAATACAGGGTTAAGCAGTTGGATCTCCAGGGCCCTTCTTGCTCTAAGGCCATGATGCCTTTAATGGTGTTCACACTTTTGATACTTATATCTGTTTAGGTGGCCAGGTGAGGTTTTTGTGTTTGCATTTGACACAGGAGAGTAATAAGGTACAGAAACCCTAAGTGGCAGATCCAATATTCAGCAGCTAGCTTATTGGAAGTCCTAAAAATGTAATCAAAGCGAGTTTCCAAGCACAAAGCAAAATTCTCTGTACTCTAATAAAGATGATAATAACAACTAATGAGAATTAGTACTTACTATTTGCCTAACCTCATGACAACCCTACTTGTCGGATTTTATCTGTTAGATATGATTTTCATCCCTTTTTCGTATGGGGAAACTGATGTACAGAAAGGTTAAGCAACTTGCTAACGCTGATATTTGATGAGTGACAGGAGGGTCCAGACTGATGCTCTTTTACTCCATGGTTTGCTGCCCCTCAAACACAACGTGATCTGTGAAAAGGATTAGAACATTGTCTCACACACTGTAGATTGTTAATTAGTGTAAGCTTTATTATCTCACTTAAACATCCCATCACACCTCTTTTGCAATTAGTATTGATAGCTCTATTTTACAGATGAGAAAACACAGAGTCATTAAATAACTCACCCAAGACCACACAGTTAGTATGTGGTAGACCTGAGACTTGAATCAAAGCAGTTGAGAATAAATATACCTCTCATTGTTATTGTTAATTTATTCCATCTATAATCTATTAAAGATTATGTGATTGGTAATGAAATATATGCCTTATCTCCCTTAATGATTACAGCGAGACTGTGACATAGGTACTATCATTATCTTAATTTCACAGATCAAGAAACTGAGGCAAACAGATGTCAACTCATCTGCCATCATTTGTTGGAGTCAAGAATTAGATAAATTTTTCAATAACTTCAAATATCATTCTCTTAATTAACCACATCATTCTGCTTCAAAGATATCTTGCTTCTGATTTTTAATGTCTCATACTTTATATTTGACTAAAGCCTCTTTGGTTCTATAAAAAATCTAATCACATTTCAGAAAGTGTTGAATCTCTCTGCGTTTGATCGAATCACGGGTCATACTATGAACAAATTATTATATGTAGTGAACATCACTGCAAATGAGTCACTCTAAGAAACCAAGTGACATTTATTTTAACAAAAGCAACATATAGTAATTAAAATTTTTGTATTAATGTGCATTGTATTAATATATCTTTGTATTAACATATCTTTTTGCAAAAGGTCCCTTGCCTTAGTAATTTATTAGACCCTACTTCAAATAAATAAGAATTTTTTTCAAAATTCTTGTTTAAAAATAATAATTCAAACATATCTTTCTTTCCTATCATTCTAAGTGAATTCTTATATATATATATATAATTCTGAATCTTATATATATATATATATATATCTGAATTCTTATATATATATACATATATATCAATAGTGGAAAGGTTACATTTATTTATAGTTGTATTTATTTTAAAAAAAAATCTATGGAACACCCATGCTATTTCAGCCACTTGATATTCTCAGTAACTCCAAGGAAACTCTGACTCAGGAAAGTAAATGACTTGCCTGAGGGCATTTAAATCCTGGTCTTTTAACTCTAAATCATTAGCACACTGAATCACATCTGAATTATAAAATGTTTTTCCAGGTAACCTTTCCACTGAAGAAGGTTGTTGCTAATATTTTGTAGACACAACGAAATGAATTGACTTTGGGTCGATTATTGTATTCAAATTCTGGCATGATCTTTTCAAGCTATAAGGCTTGGAGTGAATTACTTGAATTCTTTGACCCTCAGTTCCTTCATTTTGAAAGTGAGGATAATAATATTTATCTTGTGGGATAAAAAGAAAATACTTAATATTTTTAGCATAGGACCAGGCACACATTAAGGATAAAAAATTAGTCACCATCTTTGTAAAATTTAAGTGTAGTCTTAAAAATAAATGGGGCTTCCCTGGTGGCGCAGTGGTTGGGAGTCCGCCTGCCAATGCGGGGGACACGGGTTCGAGCCCTGGTCTGGGAAGCTCCCACATGCCGCGGAGCAGCTGGGCCCGTGAGCTACAATTACTGAGCTTGCGCGTCTGGAGCCTGTGCTCAGCAACAAGAGAGGCCGCGATAGTGAGAGGCCTGTGCACTGCGATGAAGAGTGGCCCCCACTTGCCACAACTGGAGAAGGCCCTCGCACAGAAACGGGGACCCAACGCAGCCATAAATAAATAAATAAATAAAATTTAAAAGAATAAGGCTTTAAAAAATAAATAAATAAAATAAATGAATGTATTCCTTAATAATGTTCCTGCTTTGATACACAGTTTGTCATGGTTTCAGTTTTTCTAGTCAGGAGCCTAGTTTTGATTACTGTTTTATGCTAGTGCTAGCACAATACTCAATAAATGTATGTGAAAAATTTCTGAGAATGATTCAATTGATTTTTACAGCTAAAATTTAGTTAATTTTCATCTCTAGATTTTCTAATAAGCCTTGAGACCAAACAATAAAGTAGAAATTGAGAAGGAGAGATTTTTGTTTTCAGTATCTAAAAACCTAACAAAGTTCTTTAGACTGAAAGGAAATGATGACAAATAAATCTTGGATTTATGCAATGGAATGAAGAGCACTGGGAAGTAGAAAATATGTGTGAAATTATATTTCCTCTTTCTCAATTTATTTAAAAGACAATTGATTCTTTAAAACAAAAATGAAATGAACTATAATGTTCATTGCATAAATATAAATGTATGAGAATAATAGAACAAAGGACTAGAAGTATGTAAATGGATATGTACTTCTGTAAGGTCCTTATATCAAGATGCATATTAATTAATGGCAGATGTTATAAGCCAAGAATGCCTATTGCAATCTATATAATGTCTAATAAATTTAGGAAACTATAAAATCAGTAGTCATTAAAAGTACACACACACACACACACACACACACAGAAAGGGGGAGACTAAAAGGAATACAAAATAAATAAGTACATTTGAGTCTTCCAAATAAGGCAGGAGAGGGGAGAAAAAATAAATTGAACAAATTGATAACAATATGATAGACTTAAACCAACCATATACACACATGCATTATATATAAATGAACTAAACATTCCAGTTGAAAAACAGAGACTGTCAGACTGAAGAAAAACAAAGCAAAACAAAAAACTATTGTTTGCTTTTTATAAGATATATGGTTTAAATGTAAAGAATCATAGGTTAAACTACAAGGGTAGGAACTATATGAAGTACAAAACTTAAGACTATATTAATATATTTTATTCATTCTTGGCAAAGTAGATTTCAACATGAAGAGTGTTACCTGAGATAAAGATGGGTATTTCATAATGATAAAAGAAACAATCAAGAAGACAAAGCAATCCTAAATAGGCGTTTGGGTAATAACAGAGTTTAGTAATACAGGAAGTATTGTAACAATAACAACAACTAAATAGTAATTATGTGAAGTGAAAGATGCATCAATTAACCTTACTGTGGTAAACATTTTTCAACATATACATGTATCAAATCATCACATTGTATATCTTAAACTTACACAATATGTCAGATATATGTCAATAAAGCTGGAAAAAATACATAAAACATTTAATTGACAGAACTAAATGAAGAAATAGAAGATTTTACAATAATAGTTGGAGATTTTAACTCTTAAGGAGTAGATAAAGTCAATGAGTTTAAAGGATCTGAACAAAATTATTAACCAAAATAACATAATTGACATTTATTGAACTTTATATTCCACAACTGCAGAATGCAAATTATTTTCAAGCTCACATGGAACAATAAGATATAACATATATTAGTCCATAAAACAATTCTAAATATATTTCAAAGAATTGAAACCATAGAGTATGTATGTCCTCTGACTGAAAAAATTTTAAAAAAATTAAAAGGCAGAATTAAATTAAAAAATCAATAATAACGAAATTCTATCTGGAAAACCTCCCAAAACATTACACAGCATACTTCTAGATAATTCACAGGACAAAAAAGAAGTCATGAGGGAAATTAGAAAATATTTTTAAATGAGTGAATATTAAGATACAAAATAGCAGAATGTGTGCAATGTAGCTCAAGAAGTGCTTAGAAGAGAAATTTATAACTTTAAGTAGTTATGTTAGAAAATAAAGAAGAGGTTAAATAAAGTGTATACATTTTCAACTTAATTTTAAAAGGCTAAGAAATAAGGACAAATAAACCCAAAATGTTCAGACAGAAGGAAATAATAAAAATTAGATAATACATCAGTAAAGTGAAAATGGAAAACAAGTCAAAAATATATATATACCTCTAGAGAAATTGATCCATAAAAAGCATATGAGCAGTATCAGGAATGACAGAGGAAAAATCACTGCAGATCTAAAGGGCATTAAAAAACAATAAGGGTGTATTAGGACCAAAATTCTGCCAATAAATTCAACAACTTAGATGTAATAGACAAATTCTTTTGAAAACACAGGATACAAAAAAATGACAAAGAAATAAGAAATGTGAAAAGAAGCTTCTCCAGAGGAAAACTCCACATGGAAATGGCCTTACTGGTGAATTCTATCACTAATTATGAAAGAAATAATATCAGTTTCACTCAAACTCAGAAAATCAGAATGAAGAAAGATCTCCAACTCATTCTGTGAGACTAATATATCCACAATACCAAAGACAGACAAAACATTGCAAGAAAATAGAATTATAGACCAATATCCGTCAAGAAAATGGTTCAAATATTCTAAACAAAATATTGGTAAATCAAATTCAGCAATATATTAGGAGGAATAATGCGTGAAAAATAAATGAGGTCCATCTTGGCATGGTTTAACTTTCAAAAACCAATCAAAGTAATCAAGCACATTAACAGTATGCATATAAAATCCTAAAGGGTAAGGAAGGTTTGAGATTTGACTTGCAAGAGTCTTAAAAGTCCTTCTGAATTGAAGAAATTAACCTACGTCTAATTGGGGATTTGGGTTACATAGGTGTATGCATTTTGGGAAACTCCTCAAACTATAAATTTAAGACCTATGCATTCACCATACATAAATTATTCTTTCATAAACAGACCTATTCATCAACAGATGCTGTTAAATATCCTTTACCATTTAGGATTGCCTTTTCATAGAATGAACACTCTACTTAATTTTAAAAAACCTTGGTATAAATCATACCAATATCTCTATATCTCACTATCTCTATATAATAAAGATATTATATCCCTATATAATAAAGGAGTGATTGTTTCCAAATCTGTTAATATCTCTGAGCCTTATTTTTTTATTATGTAAATTGGGTAAAAATGTCTGAGGAACCATATGATGCATAAGGGTAATATCAAGTAGTATAACCGAAAGCCACTATGCTACGCTGTTTCTTTATACCATACTGCATTAAGATGTAACTACTATGGAATTGCAAGTACTCTGCTTGAGAGTAAGGGTTCTCCACTGATCATTCAAAGCCCACCTCCGCATCTTCTTCCCCAAATAGTCCTCTCTATTAGAGTCCCAGCTAATATGAATAATTATTAGAATTAGTCTCAGTCCCTATTAGAGCCCCAGCTTATATTAATATTTCCACTAATTATTTTTACGACTAAAAATAATTGGAGATCTTTCTTCATTCTGATTTGCTGCTCTATGAATTTCGTTTTGCTAAAACATCATGGCATTTGGAGTTTGACAACACTGCCTAAACTATATACAGTGCAGTCTCTTAACGGTCTCTAGAAGGGACATGTGTGATAAGAAAAAGTCTGCCTGGATGGAGATGCAGGCTTCTGGGTTCCAGCTCTGCAAACTCTCCAGCTTCATCTCTGAAGTGTTAGTTCACATCCAGGAGTCTTAGTAGCCCCACGTGTGAAACAAGAAAGTTGGATGACTCTCAGAGCTGAGCTGCCTTTCAACTCCGAGATTTTCTTGATTTACTAGCCCCTGGGGAGCTTTTTACACCCGGCTGTCAAGAGGCACACAGGAGCCATGAAAGACTGTCAGGGTCATTAAACTCTCCTCTGTGGATAATTCTTTCCCAAGAGAGCTGTAGGCTCTGGGGCATCTAGAGTGCACAGGGATAAGCTTCAGGGACAGAATTGGATCAAGGTGCCTGCAATACCCGTGAAGATAGAAATGGCCTTCCTTCTGACCTTGAGAATCATTTACCTCTGTATTTGAAATCAGTAATAAGAGTTTATTCCAATTTAGTCTTCAATATTTGCCTCATTATAGAAGCGAATTTACTTGATAGAAGGAATAAACTAGTTTAGAAAATAACATATTTTCCCAGCATTGACAAATGCCCAAATTTGAAAGTTCAAGGGAGAGTTGGTCCTGTATGTCCTGTATGTGGTGGAAATGAGCAGAAAAGCACCTAAACTGACTGTAAATTTATGCAATTTGTGAGATACACTATCAATGTGTCATGGCCCTGAGAAATCACCTTGTCTTTTGATTACAGGCTCCCATCTAGTATGTGAGGGAGCATGCCCCTGGCAGATGTTTCAGAGCTTGAACCATGGATGAGTCAGGAAAACAGGGAGAGTCCGACACAGTGCAAGAATCATAGACCAAAACAGCCAGAGAACAACATAAGATTAGTTTAGTAAAAATCTTTATGTTTTAAGAAACTTACCCTTCCCCCAGCAAACATTCACATACACAGAAAATTAACATTCGTGGTAGAGTCTCAAGTCTGACTTTACCTGATGACGTCATATTTCTTCTTGATTGTTCAGCATTGATCTGTCTTTCATTGAGCGGTATGCCGGCGCCATCTTATTGGCTCATGGAAGTCAGTTGTTAAATTTTCTGGAATTTTGCAAATTGGTTGTTAAACATAGTCATTATTTAAAATTAAGTTATAGTCACTTACAATATATAAATTTTAATGTTATGTTAAAAACAGAGATCAACATGGAAACTCATCACTTCCTAAATATTTTACTGTTAAGTATCTGTATGGCAGAAATACTGTATAATCGTCACTGCTGCACAAACTCCGTATTCAGTGATGTCGTATTGGTAGCTTAATATAAGCCATGGTGGGGATATTTATACCACAGAAATTAGAAAATGCTACAGATCAGAGCTTGGTTTATTGTTGTGTTGATTGTCTGGACTTAAAATGCTGGATAAAATGTGGATAATGCACATTAAATTTAAAAGTGTGACATCTTTGTAACCGTTACATTACATTACTACTACTTACATTACATTGTGAGTAGCAATATTTAGGATGTATTTATCCAGTATTAGACAACTCTTAATTCAGCAAAGAAGTTGCTTGCATCATCAACTAATGAATAAGTGAAATTATGACATCTACTTTTGTTGTTTCACTTTCATTTTACTTAATATAAATGGAAACATTAACCCACATTCATGTCATTCTTTTATCAATGAGGTGAGCAACTTATCTACTTAAGTGGATAGTAAACATTTATTCACGAGTTTAGTATTGTGACACTATCGTTGGCAATAAAATTATTTTAAAAATTTAGGTTAAGTTTTGCAAGAAATAGCAAGGCATGCTGCAGTTATAGGTGTGTGGAATTTATAACATATATTATTCTCTATTTTATTATTTTTAAATTGGGTGCTATATATTCTTTATATCTGTATAATTTTTTCCTGGAAAGCTGGTTACCAAGACACCGTTGCTGTACTTTTATTCCTAAAATCCTGCCTTCTCCAGCCTTTCCACTCTAAAAGTTTAAACCAACACAACCCTTTTCCATAATTTGATTTATATAATCCCACTTATCCAAATTCAACCATTCACCCACTTTTTTTTTTTTTTTTTTTTTCTATTTACCAGTTATTCTTTTCTCTCAATGCCGAGTACAGTTCCCTAAACAGGTATTCACAATCTCCTGTCTGGATAGCTGCAATAGCTGTCTACTTGAGATTCTGTCTCAGTTCCTGTCATCCTCTAAAACATCCTCGTCTTGCAGCCTGAATGATATTTGTAAGTTACAAATACAGTCATAGCCCTCCTTTGTTTAAATCTCCTAAAGATCCCCCCTTTGATGTAATATCCAGGTTCTCGACATAGCATCTTTCTCTCCAGGAGTATTACTAGACATGCCTTGCCTTCCAACAGTCTGCCTTAGGCTTCCCTGGTCCTTTCAAAAAATTGCCTTAGAGAGGGTTTTTTTGATTACTCTGCGTCAGATATTTTCTAAATGTCTTGTTATTTTAAATAAATAATATCACCTCTTTCTGTCCAGTTACCTTTATCTCTAAGACCCAAATTACCAAAACTAGCTGCCACCTTTTTGGAATTTATTGTCTGGCAGTGGTACATTTCTACTTATATCTCAGCTCGCCTTCTCTTGGATCATGTAAGCAGACACTGAGTGGGTGATGACTCATTGAGGATGAAGTAAAACTTCTTATCTACTGCGCCACAGATTGTATCCGTCTCACCTCCCCAGACTAATTTCTAAATGAGCTGTCCATTACTGCTGTGACCTCTGCCCCTCTGTTGGTAATCTAGATGGTGCAGAGTTCAGTAGCTAGTGACGCTCCCACATTTTGAGAAATCTGTCCTGGATGAGTGGAGAAGGTGGCTAGCTGGACATGAAGGAGGGGCAGGAAGTGGCTTTGTGGGAACAGAGGCCACTAGAGGCATGGTCAACTGACACCTATCTCCTAATTCTGCTCTAAATACCTCACAGTGACAGGTCAAGTAATGTAGGTCCTTGCGGCCTTAGTTTCCCCATGTATAACGTTAAAATTTTGAATTCTTGCACATATAATTTATCACTGCCTAACAGCAATAGGAACAACAGCAATAGTGACATAGACCAAAGCTCATTGAGAAGGTGCATTGTCCAGGCATTGTTCTGAGTGTTTTGCATATATTATCTCACTTAACCCTCATAACATCCCCATAAATAATTGCTATTTTTTATTGGTATTTTTCCAGAGGATGTCACTAGGAGTCAGGCCGGTTAAACACATTGACTACGCTGGCAGAGCTAGTGCTGTGGGGTTTGAATCAATTTAAACCTGCTCATTTTAAACTATTAGCCCTTTACCCCAAATATCAGTACACATTTATAGACAAATATTCACATCTAATAATTCTTATCTTTTAGAACTCCTTTTAGATGTTACTTCAAGCAAAATTTATTCAGACATTTATGGATCACCTATTATGTAACAGGTATTTGGCCAAATTTAAGTGCAACCATTTTCTGTTAAGTCTTTCCTAGTCTTTTTTTTTTTTTTTTTAAACATCTTTATTGGAGTATAATTGCTTTACAATGGTGTGTTAGTTTCTGCTTTATAACAAAGTGAATCAGTTATACATATACATATGTTCCCATATCTCTTCCCTCTTGCATCTCCCTCCCTCCCACCCTCCCTATCCCACCCCTCTAGGTGGTCACAAAGCACCAAGCTGATCTCCCTGTGCTATGCGGCTGCTTCCCACTAGCTATCTATTTTACATTTGGTAGTGTATATAACCTGCCCCTTCTATGTGCCGTCACAAACCTTGTGCTCATTGCTTTCATAGGAAGCGCTTAGTGCTTTTGTAATTGTGTGTTTATTTGACATCATTTGGGGAAAAAGCTATGGCTTCCCTGTTCACCCCTGACTCTAGCACCTAACCCACTGCCTTGCTTTTTGTATAGGATCAATAAACATGTGATTGAATGAATCCAAGGTCTATTTTGACTCAAAGGGAAATTAGGCAAGTGATAACAAGTGATGTTATCACAGTGTCTTCCCCAGAGCCTGAAATCTAGATCACCTTGGGTTAAGGCAATCTCTCTCCGTGAGGCCACTACTTAACATGCAAATGTGTTACCTTGCTGGGATTTTGTGTGAAGTCATTAGAAACTATTAACACCGTAGCAAACAGTAGTGTCTTAGAACAGCTATTTAAGGACCTAATGGAGAAAAGCCCTCCGGAAATATTAAACAAAACTGGGGTGAGAAAACAGTTTAAAAGAAACAGAAATTGGGAAAAAAAATCTTACTCTGACTTTCATAAAGTACTTCCTTTGTTGTCTGTTCACAATAACATAATAGACAGACCCTGCACTAGTCACCGAAGATAAAAAGACAGCCCCCTGCATTGAGTTTGTAGTCCAGTGAGAAGTAAACAAGGAGCTCAGTGATTGCAGTGCAATATAATAATACATGCTCTACAAAAGGCTATTGTGGGAAAAGGGGGTGAGAATGCTTTGGGTCAGTAATGACCTCAGGAAAGAATACATAAATTTGCGAAGAAGTTTGCCAGTTTGAGTGGGGGGAAAGGGACATTCCTCACACCGGAAAGTGCATGTCCATGACCACTAAAAGGATTTAATGAAGTTATGCATGTGGAATACCTGCCAACTGCAAGACACTCGGTACAGGCTGAGAAGCAATGCTCTCCCTTAAGTGCACTCATGGCCAAATAGGGATAATGCCCAGGTCATTATGGTATTAAATGGAATAACAGATAGGAAAGCATTTTGTAAACAGTGTGATGCAAAGGTAAAGGAGGGTTGGTTTTAGCAGTGGGAGTACACAGAAAACAAGCCAGATTCCTTAACTGTAGTATAGCCCTGCAGGATTCTATTACCCACACCCTGACTGTACTGACTCTCCCCAGCCTTGCCTCGTCCTTGATGCGTCAAGAGAGTTTCTCTGTTTGATTCTTCATGCTTGTTTTTTCTTCTTCCCATTTCATTTTCTTTCCCTTTTAACCCCTAAATATTTCTATACCACTTTCCTTTACATTATTCAGGTCTCCACTAAAATATCACCTCCTCAAATGATTTTCCTTGATCGTCCAAGTCAAAGGTGCTGAGCAGTCCCTCCGTCTCATGATGTTGTTCCATTTTCTTCACCCCCATAACTCATTTGTCAGCTTGTATATAAACTAGGTGCACCCCACCACCCTGAACTGGGGTAGAGGCTCCAAAAAGACAGAGGCCTTGTTTCGTTGTTAACTGCTGTATTCTAAACATCTAACACAGTGATTGCATCTCAAGAAACATTGGATGAATTAATGAATGGATAAGTGAAAATACTCATATACCTTTGGGATTGGAGAATTAATTGAGTGAACATGATGTTAAAGAAAGCCCTCCTAACTCTCTGTGGGTGAGGATTCAACGCCTAGTTGTATAGGTTCAGAATTCTAAAAGGCTGTATATAAACATGGGGTCATTTTAGATTCAAGGTGACTAGTACTTTAAGATTAGCAGACACACCTTCAATTTTTCTAGGCAACAGAAACACTAGCATTTGAAATAATTGCCTCAGAAAAATATTCTGTTCTATGTGCCATGGACAGAAAGGTACTTGTCCTTTAGTTATACTTTCCTTTTCTTTTTGTAAAATACATTATTTGCTTCTTTCTTTCTAAAAGGAGCAACTGATGTTATAGTGAAAACCCCCTTTTTTCCAGATTTCTAGTTGTTGAGACTTCACTGTGGCCAGATTATTCTTGCTCTTAGCAAACGTTCTTCCTGTGATCTATTCATGTATTTATTTCTGTCAGGATGCAGGGACCTAATAACCAATCCTCCAAACCTCTTGCAATGTAGCATCTAATTTACTTCCCCTTGAATTGTCAGCCATGCTCCTGTTTGTTCATTCCCCAGTAGTACTCCCTTCTCCACTCAAATGTCAGATGGAATCCATTGGAAAAGATTGTTTTCAAGATTTATTGCTCTTTTCCACCTTATTCTCTTTCTTCTTTCTGATGCATCGTGCTGAGAGTGCCAGCTCTTCATGCACTGCTTCAGTAATTGAAAGAGGCAACAGATGACCGCAGGGCTATCCTGGTGGTCTTTCCAGGGGCATCAGTGCTTGATGATCCGGCAGGAGCATCATCAGTCTCAAAGGGCAAAGGAAGTCAGATGGACACACTGCAGAGACTACTGTAAAGAAAGAGAAAACGTCATACAAATCCACAAATTCACGGTACATATCGACTATGGTAATAATGATAATTACTGCTTTTTAAAATTCTTTACAGTTTGTAAAATGCAATTCCATTCATTACCATAAAAAGAGCCATATGTGCTCAAGAACATAGTACAATCAGCCTCTATGCATTCCCAGAACAGAGGTCTACAGTGATTTCTCTCCTGTCTTCCTGATGGGAGCACTGTCCAGAGAGAGGTTTTTTTTTTGTTTTTTTTTTTTATGTACCTTTTTTGATTCTTACAACAGCCTTATGCAACTATATGATTTCCAGTTTATAAATCAAAACAAAAACAAAAGTAAATTTCAGAGACAGAAAGGGATTGCCTTATGTTTACATAACAAGGCAGTGGCAGGACAGGGATCCAAAGTGATTGTCTTCTCAGAGTCCATGGACATTTTTTGCTCAGACTATTGCATTTAGCCACTGTCATATTTAGAACAACTTAGAGGGGTCTCTCTTCCCAAAGAAACAGTAAATTGCTTTGTGTTATGAAGAAAAAGTCTGCAACCTTACACTTCCTTAAAAAGGATTTGAGAATGCAACAAAAGTATGACTGTATCTGGGAGACCAGGTGCATCTTCTGCCTTCCAGGAGAGCTGACACTCTATTTAAAAGAGACGGCCTTTAATTAAATAATCATTTACGTGGATAAGTAATTGTAAGTTACTGCACATGAGGGGTGGGTAGTTTCTGAAGGAGAGAATGATGGAATCAAGGATTTTTATTTTGTCTGAGAAGTTGTTGGAGAGGATGCTTGGCAGAGGTCTAGAAAAGACTGTTTAAGCTTTTGAATTGAAGCTGAGGCCTGAAGGATCAATAGGAGTTAGATAAGGAAAGAGAAGAACATTTCAGCAGGAAGCAGCCACAGGAACTGGAGGCCCCAAGGTCTGGTGTCTTCTGCATCAGACACAGTGGTGCAGTGCCTACAGCCCACGGTGCTTTGAGGAGCCATGAAAATGTTTTAATATCTTCAGAAATCAGAAGAATAAAATGAGTGTAACCCAGCCTGGACAATATTAGTCTTCATACCAATTCAGTCATAAAATATAACTTTTAACATTTCTATGAGGGATGAGACCTGTCTAGGCTGCAGATCCAAGAGCACCGTGATGTGGCCAGCCTGACATGGGAAAAAGAGAAAGCTACAGTGTTCGAGAGGCTGGGTGAAGCTGGTGTTGCTGAAATACACAGTCTTCTGTTTCCAGCCATCTTGTTTTAGATGACCCTTAAAAAAATAAAAAATAAAATGGAGAGAGAGGGTAAAAAAAGAACTGGAGGACTCCTTCATTCCTTCTCTTTACTTCTGAGGTTGGATTCCCCAAACATTTCCTTGATTATTACCCACCCTTCTGCCATGAGGCCTCCTGGTTCCCACCCCAATTCCATCATGTTTATTGAAACTGTCAATTGAGGTGGGACAGAAAGAATTGTGCTGGAACACAATAACATAATAATAGTAATTACGCTGGCTACACTTTTATTGAATTAATGAGTGAGTGACTGAAACAAAATTGTCTGTGTTAAAGTGAATGGAGCTGACAATAAGGGGTAAAAGCCTTCAGATAAAAAGCTATTCCTCTGTGATGCACTTCAACAAGCATTGCTTTAGTACAACTACCTGTTGTACTGTATTAAGCACCACAAACAGAAATGTAAATGGACTGAATCCCTGTTCTCGAGGAGGGCTCAATCCTTGGCGTGGAGGCAGATGTATGTTCAGTTTACCACACTCCACCGTGGAAGATTCTAAACACCTAGTATAATCAGGATGCTATGAGAAACAGTCCAGAAGGCAATATACTTTCTGTGATCTGGTCATGGATGATGAATGGAATGTGGAAATGTAGAGAATGTGGAGATGGGTCTTGCGGCCAGAGGAAGTGGTGTGGCCGTGATGAGATGGCAAAAAATGCAATGTGGCTGGACAAGGAGAGCATATTGGGGATTGTACAACAGACTGAAAAGTTGGGTTGGAGACAGTTCCCCGAAGTCACTGATCCTTCCTTAATCAAATTATATATGTGGAAGATTGGATAGTAAAATAAATTGAAGAGGCAAATATTAACAGGGATTGTCATCATTTTTTCTATAAACATTACCAAATTTATCTAGCACTTTCTGCGTCATATCAAACTATAGGCAAAGCCCCATTGGAAGTAGTAATATAAGCGACTGTGACTTGTGAGCTGAGTCTGCAAAGGGCAAAAGAAAGAAGAATCATCAAAAACAATTTTTCTAGCTTAGGGAGAAGTTCCTAATATGTCAGAATGCGCCTGAGTGATGAAAGAAAGATGACATTATTAGCAGTACGTTTAGTGTAATGTGGGGGAGGGGTAGCAGCCACACTCGCTTTGAAAGGATTTCCTTCAAAATTTCTAAAATATAACTGAAAAGGCGTGCTTCATTTAAGAAACTTACTTAGCTTGAATCTCCTTCCTCTTTAAAATTTGATGTAAATAACATATTATTTTCCTCTTTACCATGATTTATTATACGTGGATTATAAAAAAAAAAGGTCTCATGATTTTACAATTTCTTTTTCCTGCCTGCAGACTTTGTTAAAGTGGCCATAATTTGTACATCAGTCCCAGTGCTGCATGTTTTATTTTAACAAATATATAACTGTATGAGCTTCAGCATCAGAACATTTTGTATGTAATCATTAAAACACAAAATTGCTGTCTGGAACCAAGGATCATTATTTTTCCATTTGTTCAGATACTGGCATACAAAATGATCCAACTTGATTCTCAGTCCTGGGGTTATCTTGCTCGCGAGTCAGGATCCAGTACCAAACTTTCCGTAAGCACAGACCTTACCAGAGAGTTTAAGATAGTATGTTCAGGGAGTGCTTCACTCTCACTTTTGCATCTGTCACAGCATTAACTAAACGCCTGGCACACCGCCCAGCTCTCCAATCCCACCCAACTCAGTTCAGCTACATTAAACTAGTAACTTATTCACAAAATACTGTGACTGATATATTGTGATCTCTTAATCATTGGGAGGTATAAACATGAACAGTTTTCTGTCTCCCATAACTACTTCTATGAATATTTCTTTTTCTTTGTAGATAGTTTGGAAGGGGGGGCTATTAATAATATCTCAGCTTTTTCCATAATTGTTAATCCATTTCATTTATTAAAATACTCTCTCTTATTCTTCTTTTTAAGACTTAGTACTATTCTTTCAAAGTTTCAGATTCATATGCACTTCAAAGCCCTCCTCCTTCCTCTCCTTGAAGGCATGCCTCATAGGGTTGCTGAAGATGGCTTTCAGAGAGCCCTCCAATCCCTGCTCCCCAGTCCTCGTCATTCTAGCTGCGGAGCAGTAATAAGGGGTGGGGGATGCCACGACCCCTGCGTCCTTCAGTGTGGAATCCTGGCTTCCAGTCCTCTTTCTGTTTGTTGCTGCACTTTTCTCATGTCGGTGCCCTGTTGTTTCCCTGTGAGCAGCAGGGTTTTTTTTAGGTCAGAAGTGCTAACCAGTCCCACATCAGGGAAGATGGAGCCTGGTTTTGGCACTTCCCGCTTTGTGTTCTTTTGACTCCAATTTCATCCTTCTGTATGTAGCTATCCAGTTTTCCCAATGCCATTTGTTAAAGAGACTGTCCTTTTCCCATTGTGCATTCTTGGAGCCCTAGTCAAGCATTTGTCTCTTTATTTCTGGAATCTCTATTCTATAATATTGGTCTGTGAGTTTGTTTTTTTATGCCAATGTAGCTTATGTCCATCACTATAAATTGTACATACAGATAGTGTTAGTAAACTTTGAGATGAGAAAACTGAGGATCAGAGAGTTTAAGCATAAGCAGACTTTCCAGGATGTTAAAACTATTCAGCGTCAGAAGCAGGATGGTAGCTTGTTTCTTCTGAATCAAGAATGGTGTTTGTACCAGATTTCTATATGTGAATTAAAACAATGACTTATAGCCACAAAACATGTGCTTTCTTATGGCATCTCCCTCCTCTTTTCCTGCATTTGCTTATACAGGAGACAGATGATAAATATAAATTTTAACACAAAGAAAACTTAAATATATGTCATAATAGAGGTATAAGCAGTATTACTTGAGTACAAAATAAACAGCAGTAATGACTTAGTTGGATGGAGAATAAATGTGGAAGGAAAAGGTGATACCAGAGCTGTTTTGCAGTATAAGTCACTTTTAAGTTAAATCTTCAAGAGAGTTTAATTTTGGAAGGTGAAGAATTAGGGAGAGCACCTACGTTTAAAGCATGGCAGTAATAATAAATTATAAGGTTACTATGTAAAAATTATGTGTGTTTGCTTGTTTCTTTATTACTTTAAGACTTTGGAAATAGGAAAGGAAGCTTGGTAATACTGGGGTTTCACTGTCATGATAGCAGTAGGCATCCAATAAATAGTGGTAAAATGAACAAATGGTTGAATGGGCATTTTATTCTTTTCTGAAATTATGTCTTGTCTGATACATGTAATTATGAACCCCCCAAACATGTTCACATTCTAATTCCTGTCAATATGTTATTTTATCAATATGTTACTACACATAGCAAAAGAGGCTTTGCAGATTGATTAAATTAAAGATCTTGAGATGGGAAGATTATCCTGTACTATCTGAGTGGGCCCAGTATAATCACAAGTGTCCTTATAAGAGCGAGGCAGGAAGGTCAGAGGCAGAGAAGGAGATGTGACAGTTGGAACAGAGGTCAGAATGATGCACCCATAAGCCAAGGAATGGGGGCATCCTACACAAGGTGAAAAGGCAAACTGTGGGTTCTTCCCTAGAACCTCCAGAAAGAACTTATTATGTGAACACTTTGGTTTTAGCTCTTTTGGAATTTGGACCTGCAAAACTGCATTTATATAATGCATAGATAATGCATTTATATTGTTTTTAGTCACTAAGTTTGTGGTAATTTGTTACAGTAGCAATAGGAAATTAATACACTTTGGGTGAGCAAAAGAATTTTAATTCACCAGTTACCAAGGCAGTGAAGCGGGAGTTCCACTTCTGGTAACAGTGGAATAATCTTCGGGCCAACTGTCCTCCTGAAAAATTTCAAAAGGTATTGACTACACATGCACGTAAACACACACACACACACACACACACACACACACACACATACACATGCTTTAAACCATTTTAAACACTTAAGAGCATCAAAAAATCGACACCATAGTAAAAAATTATGAGAAAAAAAAATCTTAAAAAGCCAGAACTCAGAATTGTAAGTAGAATGCATAACTGAATTTTGACCCAGTATGTATTTTTGCCAATTACCACAAAATTGATCAGTAACATGACAGTTTCACAGGCAAAGAGTGTAATCTTAATGCCTGTGTCATTGTCAAGTTGGTAATTAAGGTTGGGCAACTCTAACACATTATGTTGAGACAACAAAAGGCTACACATTCAAAATAATGGTGAATCAGAATTACATCTGCCCCCTGTTCCCACTTACAATGCCCAGAATAGACTTCAGGGATAATTACTGACTAGGAGTCAAACAAAACTGCATAGGGAATGGAAGGGAGAAAACCTTGCCTCTGAGAGACTATAATTCTAGCCAAATTCTCATATGGATTTGCACCTCATATTAACACAGGCTGGTCCTTATTGTGTTTAACCCACATTTTTAATAGCGTGGTAGCTCACTGTGTCTCTTCTATAACTGTTAGATGAAAACTCACACCCTCTGTGAAGAAAGGCTTTTCCATTCTACATTTCAGAGAGTCCCTGCCAACATTTAAAACAAATTAATCAGTACACACTAGACACATTTTCTTTTAATTTAATAACTGCACAGGAAAGCAAAGAACTATGAGGAAGAACCAACAGAAATAACAGAAGATACAGACCCACAAAATTTCTGACATTGGAGTTGTTTAGACAAAGAATATAAAATAACTGTGTTTAGTATGCTTGAAAAATATATGCAAGTGATAGGCAACTATAAAGGTACCTAGCAGATTTTAAAGATATCAGTTAGAAACTTCAGAAATGATAACTTCACTAACCAAATTTAAAAACTCAATTAAGTAAGTTGGACAATGTATCAGGCAAAGCTAAATGGAGAAATAGTGACCTGGGAGATAGATCTGAAAAAATTATTTCAGAATTCAGGATAGAGATAAAAGAGAAAAAATATAAAAGTTTGAGACAGGGAAGTTACAGAATAAAATGTCTAACCACATATAACTGAAGTATCCACCAAAGAGAAAGAGGGTAGGTAATGAAGTGATAATGGCTTAGAATTTTTCAGAACTAATGACAGACCTCTTTTAAAAGAAGCATAAGGCAAGGGTAACAAAATCAAAAATAAACAAATGGGGCTACATCGAACTAAAACACTTTTGCACAGTGAAGGTAACTATCAACAAAACAAAAAGGCAACCTACTGAACGGGAAAAGATATTTGCAGATGATATCTCTGATAAGGGGTTCATATCCCAAATATATACAGAAGTCATACAACTGAATTAAAAAAAATCTGATTAAAGAATGGTCAGAGGACCTGAAAAGACATTTTTCCAGAGAAGACATACAGATGGACTACAGACACATGAAAAGATGCTCAACATCACTTATCATCAGAGAAATGCAAATCAAAACCACAATGAGATACCACCTCACACCTGTCAGAATGGCTGTCATCAAAAAGACCACAAATAACAAGTGCAGAGAAAAGGGGACTCTCATGCACTGTTGGTGGGGATGTAAATGAGTGCAGTGACTATTGAAAGCAGTGTGGAAGTTCCTCAAAAAATTAAAAATAGAACCGCCATATGGTTCAGTAATTTCACTTCTAGGTATTTACCCAAAGAAAACAAAAACACTAATTTGAAAAGATAGATGCACACTAATGTTTATTGTAGCATTATTTACAATAGCTAACATATGGAAGCAACCTTTGTCCACTGACAGATGGACAAAGATGTGGTTTATATATACAAGGGAATATTAGTTAAATGGAATTCTAAAGAATATGTTTGGGGAGGAAATTTCAGATGGGATATTAGATTACAGGAAAGAATGAAGAACAGAGAATGTTGTAAATATGTGACTAAAACTCCATGAACAAGGTACTCATGCCATGGAGAGTTTAAAGAATATAAGTCTGCTTATGGGTCTGGAGGCCAAGAAAGTGTGTGTCTTGAAGAGAGTGATTATCAACCTCTAACAAGGTACCTCAAAGCATTAAAAAGTTTTTAATGAGATTTGCAGCTTTGGGGTATTCAGATTCATTGAAATATCCTCCTTTTCCCAATTAATGCCCTAAAATCCACAAAAGAAACTTTCACTTTAATTCTAAACCCTGTGTTTGGCAGACACTGTGGGTATCCTGCCCAAATTCTCTTGAGATATAACACTAGGCTGCTAATTAGCAGTCTTCCAACTAACAGCAGCTGCATCCTTTTGCGAAAACTTTTTCTAGTGTCAGGATTCCACTCTATTCCTGCCATAAATGTGGAGAATGAAACTCCCTGAATCCCTGGTGATCATCAACCGATGTCTGACTAATGTTGATCTGTGAACACACCTGACCATTAGTGGTGGGAGGGTTAACCTCGCATTGCATGTTCTACACTTACTCCCAGAATTTCTCAGCAAGTTTAAGCTCCAGGTGCCCACAGCAGTAACTTGCTTGGTAACACATTCTTTACTGGCTGCTTTTCCTTCCCTGTCTCACTTCCCCATTCCCCTGCTGGTGTTTCCTGAAATCACCACCCAAACAAACTACTTTGTACTGGTCTCTTTGTTTAGCATTTGCTCCAGGAATACATAACGTATCACAGGATCCAACTCTAGGAAACATCGACGCTATTAGGAGATTCTATTAGGACATTCATAGAAACTCTCTGGATCTCTAACAATGCCTTGAGGAAAGATGTTGAAGCCCTAAGTTTGTTGTTTACTTTCTGTGAACTTCCTAGGGTGATCTGGGTTAGAAGCCCACCACACAGACTTTATAGCCCTTTTTCTTCTTACTGTTGTATTTCAACAGTAGCCTCGTGTCCCAAAGGTTTATCTACAGTAGGCGTTTCATCCCAAGTAAGTAAAGGTGACAATTTAGGTTATCCTCTTACTCATGGATACCAGTATCCTATTACCTGTTGGCATGAGTGTATTATTTCATGTTTAACTAAGACAAATAGCCTATCACAGATTCCCATATAAGAAAGTATGTTTCAGAGAACAAATTTCTGTACTAAATATTCCATGCGTCAAGACATATTGGAAAAGAGAAAGCACTTGAGGTGTTTCCAAAAGGACATAATTTAAATTAATGGAAGTAGAGGCTTATAAAAACTTTAAAAGGGCTGGATTAGTGAGCACTGGAGAGCTGCTTCTCAGAGATCAGGAAGTCATAAGTAGCAGAAACTGAAAGGCACCACCGCCGATTTCCTCAATGGCACACGACACACAGGGGTGATACGTAAGAAGTTGCCTGGAAACCCCTTTCACAAAACCTCATGTTTTGCATCTGCCAAAAACCATATACCTGCCCTCCGCATAACTGGATCCATCACCCTGCCAGCACAGTGATGGTGTCTGCCTCTTGTATGTCTTCCGAAGCTATGTGTGTATGTCTTCCGAAGCTATGTAAGCTATCATATCCTCCCGATGGTGGATTTAAACCAAAACCTTGCTCATAAATGAGCCAGAAAATGTGGTTTAAGGCTTCCAGCTCCAGCCCAAATAAGGGAGGCAGAGAGGGGATGGAAATGAGAAAAGAGGCCCACAGACCATCTATGACAACAAAATTATGGTATAAAATGATAGTATTTGTAAATTTAAAATAAATAAAATGGAGCTAGATAATATAACCATATTGATATGAGTCTGAAGGGGTATGAAAAAGTGTCCTGAAGTTTATGTGGTTTGGGGAGAGTATAATTGTACCAAATCATGCACATTGAAATTTCTTAGAGAACGCTAAAATGCTCAAAATAGAGCATGTAACTTAAACGCTACTAGAAGGAAAAGTGGAATGATAGAGAAAAGGTCAATACAAAGGAGGAAGGAGAGAAAAGAATCATGGAACATATAAGACAAATAGGAAGTACCAAAGAAGTTAACAAATTGAAATTGAAATATATACATAATCATTTTAAATCTAAGAGGATTAAATGCTCCATTCAAAAATACAGAGATTGCCAAGTTAGCACAAGAACGAAAACCTCAAAAATGAAATTCAATTGCATGTCTTTTAGAAAAGACATCTAAAATATGAACATAGAAAAAAAAAGAAAATGAAATGATGGAAAATTATATTGGTATTTTGTGCAAATACTACCCCCACACAATGGAAATGATGATTTTGATTATTATGCTGGAGCTAAATAGCTCAGGTTCGCTTCTTTATTCAAAAAAGAAGTAAGTGTAGGCAAAATACTCTTGGACAGCTGATGGCATCTTTTTTTTGCTCCTCCACTTCCCAGAAGGTCACATTTGCATAATAGTTCAGATTGCCTGTTCATCCAATAAAGGATGATTTTAGGGCAGGTGGATTTCCACATACTTGATACAGAAGCTCTGAGAACATCTTAGAAAAATGTTATCTAGGCAGATTTATTTAGCCACTACAAAACTGCAACACTATTTATTACTTACTCTATAATGGGTGCATCATATGACTGGTAATTCCTGGAGCTAGTGTAATAGTATCACTTTAGTAGCTGCTTCCTGCCTGCCACAAAGCACAGAGGCAAGGAGCATAAAAGACAATTAAAATGGGGTCATGTGTATTTAGATTCTTTGATTAATATCATCAGAGAGCCATGGTTAATGACATGCCCTCTATGACTTTGTTTCTGTAAATGAAGGTCAGGTTAAGCCCGGAATGTATGTCATGTATATGGTATAAAGGGAGATTGGGGGCATTTTTCTCTCTCTTTGTCTTGATGGAACTAAAATCAATCTAATCATTGGGATCAGAATATTAAATATTATGCTATAAAAATGATTGTGAGTTAGATGCATTCTTCATCAAACATTTATTGAATTGCTCCTTGCAGGCTTTGTGCTAGGCACTGGGAACATAGAAATGAATAAATTGCGGTTCTAAACACTCTGCAGACATCTATCTGTATGGCTTGGCCCTTTACTGCCTTCAGAGTCCTGTGGATTCTGCCCAGGTGCCACTTTTTTGTGACCCTTTCTTAACTATCCATATAACAGAGCAGCGATTTCCCTGACCTTTCTCTGCACTCCCAGTCCTGCTTATTTCTTTTCCTTTCCCCAGAGCACTTATCACCTGCTAACATATTACATATTTATTAATTTAATGAACTTCTTCTATAAGAATATAAACTCCATGAAAGCAAGAACTTTGCCTGCTATAATTATTGTTTCTCTTGTGCCTAAATTATTTCTAAAACAGTGGGTGGTCAATAATATGTATTGGATAATTGAATGATGCAGAAATTTTAAAACATAACCACAGTGCAAGTAAAAATGCATTGCCATTTAAAAATGTATTGCCGCCAGTTGTTGAAACACAAATGATTGAAATCAAACACAGGCTTAGGGAAAAGAGAACGGAACACACTCGGAGATACAGTTCAGTGGGAATGGCATTTTTTCCTGAGCAATACTCAGAGCCCATGCAGGAAGGGTAAGGCTTTGATTATTTTGATAGAACAAAGACTTGTAATGTGGTTTCATAAGGGCATCAGTATTTTCATTTGAAGTTTTTATATTAACTTTGTTATGTTATGATAAAATGAGCAAAGACTGAGTGAGAAGGGTATATGTGTGAGAGGGTATGTGGTCCTTTAGTTAGTCAATCAACAAAATTACATTAAGCAGCTATTGCTTTACAGTCCTGAGCTACATGCAGAAACACTAAGAACTTGGCTTATGGTGGCTTCACTCTGCATTTCCTATTCCCCTTTCTTAACAAAACTCGAATGCTATCCAGATATCTATCATTCTTTACTGTAGCCTGTGTGACTTAGGATTTGAACCAAGCTCCAGGATGAGTCTCCTTGTCATAATAAGCTCCCTTACATCATAATTTGGGCCAAATAGATGAGAGATTTTTTGGAGGTCTATGAGTAAGTTCTCACTTTTCTAAAACAGCATCGCTTATTCTCCCACTGTATACAAGGAGCAATGTAACCCCATTTACAACTGGCAGCAAAAATATTATGCGGGTGACCTTATAAGTTATCATTTGTCAAACCAGGACACTACTGAGAGTGAAAGGGAGAGCTATTAATGATTATCCTGGGTAAAAGGCACAAACTAGCTTTTCCCAGAAAACCAGGTTGTTTGGTCACCCTATTATGATGCTAGAAACCAGCCTTAGGAGGAAAACAAGGCAGCATATCAAGGCAGCACATCACAGATAGAGAAAGCAGCTGGGATCATGGCTGTGTTAGTGTACTACTTAGACTTCCTGCTGTCAATGAATCAAATTGCTTTACTGGTTGGGCTTCTTTGAGTCAAGTCTAGGTGACTTGGAATTGAGAGCACCTTAGGTCATACATTCAGTAGCATTTTTGTTTGTGTATTTGTTTATTTTAAACACATGGAAGGTATAAGAACTATTCTGGGATCAAGAGATGTAACTAGAGCAACAGCTGGGAAGAAGTAGGTCCAAGAATTTATAACTTAATCTGACTTCAGAGATAAGTACAGGAAATAATCTGGATTAGCATGTGGTTGAACACAAGGTTCTGCTGAGAGGCCAGTTGTGTAACTGGTGGTTTTTATTCTAGTGGCAGCTTAAAGGCACCTCTTCCCTCTCACAAAGGGGTAAGATCCTGTGTCGAGGGCCTGGAAATTTATTTCTATTTCCTGCCGTGACAGTAAAGCTGAGGGGCTTTGGACAAGCTCTGCTTTCCCTCTGTGCCTGAGATTCCATAGAACGGAAACCTCATTTCTTTTTTGTCTTATCTTTCTACCTTGCATCTGGGAGGAGCCATGGCTCGTGTCTTCCAAAGAATCTACTTTAATGCATAAGTATATTTTAAATTGGAAAAAAACACATACACACACACATGCACACATGTGCACACACACACACCCTCACCTCTGTGAGATGGCCTGGCCTTTTTTCCCCAAAGTGCTCTAATAGCCATTGCCTTCTTTAACTGTTATAATGATCAAATCCACCTCCCTTTGGGTATGGAAAGAGGGTGGAAGGAGTGGTTTTGGATTTGGAATTGTGGGACTGTCACCTGAGCTGGTGGGTTTGCCTGTATTTGGGGAGTTCAGAGAGAGATAGTGCTGCATAGCCAAGTGAGAAGGTAAGTTACATGAGACCCAGTAGTGCTCATGCAAGTTACCAAGACTGAGGGACCGGAAACAAAGCTATAGTCTCTGATGTCAGGAATACCAAATGATTTATTTCCGAAGAAATGTGGTATGTGATATATATTTTATTGGATGGAGTACTTACGGCAGCCATGGCGTGAACGCGGTTGAAATACTGACATGTAAAAGACCAGGCGGGAAAAAGATGGGTCATAGATGTTTCCATAGGAGAGGAAGAAGAGGGACTGTCACCAGCCTTCAGACAGATAAAATGTCTCAGAGAGGGGAGCAGCCTGCCCAAGGTCATACGACAATTACTTAGAAGAATCACATACACTCACACTTTTCACAAATGCCAAGTCTTATTCTTTTCTCAGGTTTCAGCTGTCCCTTCCCTTTCCATAAAATATGTTCACCAGCCAGCCAGATTGATCTTCCACTAAGAAAGGAAAAATCAGCAATGTTGCCCTGGAGTAATGAGCATTAGCAATTAGAATATTATCCAAGCAGGTCATAAAAAAATAACTGCTGAGACATTAAGAGGCAGGAGTATTATCATTAAAGAAGACGACCAAGCAGTGGCCTGTAAAAATCTCCAATCACCCAAAACTGCAGTCCTCTAGTACCCGGCCTTATAATGAGTCGCAAGATTTTATCTCTGAAACTGTGTCTTGGAAGAAGAGTTATTGAGGGCTTTCTTCTCCATTAAATCCATTGGCTATTTGAAGAGATTGGTTCCTCCATAGATATAGCCTATGTGACCTAGATAGCATGCATTTTATTAATAAATGAAAATGAGACAGGCAATTTTGCAAATGGTTTTTGCTATAACTTTCATGGCATGTTCCTACAACACTTAGTGTGTCAATGCCTGTTATCTTTGTCTCAGTTTGGCATATTGCATTATTGCTAATATAATTGACAAGGTTGCTGTTGCTATAAATTGCAAAAGGGATGAAATAAGTTGACATGGTCATTTATTTTTGAACAGGACACCAATGTTTAATACAGAAGTAGACTTTAATATTTCATTCTTCAATTAGGAAAATTTCTCAAATTAGTGTATGGTAAAAGTGGAGTAATTTTATGGATGGAGAAAAAGAAAAAGAGAGTGAAAGATAAAATCTCTCTCCTCTAAGATGGTTAACATTTTTAATTGACATCCCTTACATATGTGGTTTCTTGGTGCCAGGTCAACACATAACTAATCACATAAGATTGTTCACCATCTGCCCCTGCTTATCTTGGCCCCTCTCAGATGAATTATCTGAGGCTCTTCACCCCCAGGGCTGTCTTTTCCCAATAACTGAGCCAGACCACCAGGATCTGGGACTAGGAATCAGGCTTTCCTGCCACCGTCATGCTTCTCATGTGCCCATGGTGAGTACAGGGGGCGTCACTGAGCCTACAGGGTCACAGCATTCAACAGTTATCCTGTTCTTGACCCTATGACCTTGGCTCCATCCATAGAAATAGGCTTCCGAATATGGTTTTTCTAGAGAGCTTTCAAGTTTTCCTCTGGAAATGTATCTCCCATAACCCAACTCACTAGAATGCCCCCTCCTACGTCTGACGTCCACATCGTTGTCCATATGGGATAGAGTTTGTTTTTCATTCACCGAAGTTCTGCCACAGAGTGACTGCCCAGAAACTTGACAGGATTATTATGTAAATTGCAGAACGCCACCCCCTGGATTCTCTCTCTTCCTGCCCCTATCAGATGGGCCCTCCTTACATACTGATATAAGGGTATTCATATAATTATCATGATGCTCCAGTCAACATAAAACCATTCTCTAAAGTGGAAAGTACCAGCACAGTAAGGTACTATTATAATGTCAAAATAGTTGTTTATTTTTTCTCCATAACAAATAATAAGCATTTCTTAACATATTGTAAGAATTAACTGAAAAATACATATAAAGTACAGATTATCACAATCCTTACAGTCAACATCATTATCAACATGCTTAAAATTTTATTATAGTTAGATATACAGTGCTGCAGATTTTTAGTACAAGACATGATTCTGATCCATGAGGCATTTACCCTCCAATTAAATACGTTTATGTGCAAAAACAATCATTAACTATGTAAGAAAACTGAATCCACAAAATTGGTAATGTCATGCTCTATCTATTTGGAAATTGAATATCAGAATAAACTTGCAGAAATTTTTTTTCCCTGTAGTATGGTTAATTTCCCCCACACTGTTATCCAGTTTAACACAATTTTCTTTCGTTCCTCGTCAGCTTGTGTTGTGGATTTTCCTACAATACTTTTACTCAAGTCTTCCCTTGAAGCACTGGTTCTGGACAGTAGTTACATTCCTGTTATAAGGAGCATTAGGCTCTGTGAGATAGGAGACCAGGTCAGTTTCTTTTCTTTTCTGTCAGTGCATACACAGTGCATTAAATAGTGACTGACTTAACAAATATGTATGAAAAGAGTAGGAAATGAGGAAGGAAGGGAAAAGAAAGCTTTCTGCTTGGTCCTTCTCTTGAAGCTCTGTTCTCAGCACACCGTAGTGACACATTGCCCTTGACTGTTGCTGTGCACTCAAGAAACATTCCCAGAGAAGCATATTGACCTCTTTTCTACACTACCCTCACCTTATACCCAACAGGGAATCTGCCTATTTTATTTGTCTCTAGTTGCTAATCCCTTACCTGAGATATGACTTTCTCCTGTCTTCCCTGATCATCGTATTGAGGACTTGTCCGACTCTGTTTTCCTCTGTAGATGCTTTTTGGCTATATATTGATTCTTTAGTTTCCCACCCAGGGAACAATCCTGGCTTCATTCAGATACCGAGTTTTACCTTTTGTGACCTGGGACTTGGGATAATACCCCAGCTCAAACTTGTCCAGGAAGGCGGTTGAGACACTGCCTAACATTTACCTACCTGTCCATTTCCCTTTCATCTATTTTAGTTAATAAGATAATTAGAGGCTTGGCTTACTGGTTCTCATGTGAAATATGGAGTTCAAATTTTCAGGATAGTGCAGGTTCTAGCCACATTATTTTAATAGTTGTATTGTATTCCATATTTTAATCATTTCTCACTGTTGGCTTTTAAGGCTTGTGTTAGATCTATATAAAAAACAAATATTTTGTACATGAAAATTGTGTGTGACAAAATTTCCCCCCAATTTAGGATTATCCTTTTAGGATATATTAATCAAAGTGGGTTTACTAAGGTAGAAAGTGTATGATTTTGAAAGGCTCTGTTGAAATATTTCCACATTTATTGCAGCTTCATATACTATCATAGCAATGTATGAGATTGCCTACTCCATTCTCTGTTCCTGTGGGCACTGCCATTTTCCTTCTAAAATTTAGTCGTTTGTGTCATAGTATTGGGATGTGTGAAATTTAATAAAGGGACACCTCACTAAAACAGAGTCAGGGGGCCAGAAGGAGGCACTCTCACACATGTACTGCTTAACATCTGTGCAGTTTCCCCAGGAAGAGAAGGACTTTGCATCTCCAGTGGGATGTGACTGCTTTACTGCCACCAGTGGGGAGAATAAAGGTTTTCTCCTTGCCTGGCAACAGTTCAGCCAATGAAAAGCCATTATACTTAAAATTGTCAGTTTTCTCCAGAGAATTGTTTATAACAGCCCCTCACAACTCGCCCTTCGCCTCTATAAAAATGTTGTCTCTCTTGTTTTACATAACTTGCTTCTGGTTCGCCATAGTTGCATGTCCCAAATTGCAATTCTTTGCTGTTCCCAAATAAACCCATTTTGCTGGTAAAATAACTGGCTGTATTATTATTTTAGATGAACAGGTAATAAAAAGTCACTCTTTATAATCTGTTAGCTGGAGAAGAGAAATCATTTGCCTCATTTATTTATCCAATAAATATTAGTGGGCATTTGCAACATGTTAGTTATTGTTCTAAGTACTGAAGATACAACAGAAACAAAACAACTCTGAACTTTGTTCTAATGGACCATATTCTATTAAAAAATAAAAAAGCATATTAGCATCTTTGAGTTTTGAAGTGTTCTGAAAAAAAAATAAAATCCCTTAAGCTAATTAAATTCCGGACATACAAATAGAGATCCCATCTTATGTTGAGATGAGTTTTTTGTTTTGTTTTTTTAAACCAGTTGGCTCAGAAGCCTGGACAATTGATGGTCATTATTTTAATGGCTTCTGCAAAGCCAGCTTCCTTTCCTGCATTCTTTTTTTTTTTTTTTTTTTTTAAATCAAGGGCATCTGAGCTGAGCAATCAGACAGGTGGCCTCTTTGCTACTTTATGAGAAGCACCAATGAAGAAAACAATGCAGCTAGTGGTGTATTTCTTGTGCCAGCTAACTCATCCTAGGAAGCTAAAATTACCCCAGTGAGACAATTTGATAAATGTGAAAGGTTTTCTTCCTGTAATGCAATGTGTCAAACTTTAGAACTCTTTTTTTTTTTTTTTTGCTAGCTCTTTAATTCAACCTTTTGTTTCCAAGGCCAAACCCAAGAGGAGGAAAAATATCAAGTGGTAGAAAATATAGTGCAAATGGTAGCTAAAATAGTCTTTGGCTCTGCACACCCACAGAACCCTTTGTATCAAGGGAAGATTCTTAGGGTAGCCCTCACACACCTCAAGGTCTTCTACAGCCACCAGGTGGGCTGCTTTATCTAATTGCTAATGACACTGGATGCATAGTTCCTCCAATGGTTACTACCCTGATTGACCAGACCAATGATGATAACTTCCATTAAAAGGAAATAAAAGAAAAAGTATCAAATCCCTACCAAATATGTATTGGTCAGACACTTGGCTTGAACAATTTTGTGATATTTTATTTAACCCATAAAAACCCAGTAAATCAGCACTGCACTGTTGTGTATGAGAAATATATATTTGTTCTTTGGCTGTGGTTCCTGGCTCACAGCTCTTAAAATCCTTGGAATTTCTTGTGATAAGAGCAATAAACGTGTTTTTGTTATGTTAATGAGATGACTTTTGGAAAGCCCTTAGGTAACCTAAGAATGGGGAATGGGGTTGGTTGCCAAGAGAACCAACCTTGAGATTAGAGGGTTGGAACTTTCAGTCCCCTCCTCCATCCTCCCAAGAGGAGAGGGGCTAGAAATCGACTTCAGTTTCTAATAGCCAATGATTTAATCAATAATGACTATGTAATGAAGCCTCCATAAACCCCAAAAAGGATAGGTTCAGAAAGCTTCCAGGTTGGTGAACATATGGAGGTGCTGGGAGAGTGTGCCTGGAGAGGGCACGGGAGCTCCTCCCCCTTCCCCATGCCTTGCCCTGTGCATCTCTTCCAACTGGCTGTTCCTGAGTTATATTCTTTTATAAGACACCAATGATCTGGTAAGTAAAGTGCATCTCTGTTCTGTGAGTCACTTTAGTAAATTAATCAAACCCAAGGAGGGGGTCCTGGGAATCTCTAATCTGTAGCTCGTTGATCAGAAGCACAGTTAACAACCTGGGCTTGCCACTGGCATCTGAAGTCGTGGGGTGGGGCTAGGGGGCAGTCTTGTAGGACTGAGTCCTCGGCCTCTGGAAATCGATGCTATATCTGTGTACGTAGTGCCAGAACTGAGGTGAACTGACTTGAATTGTAGGGTGCCCAGATGGCGTTGGAGCATTGCTTGCTGGAGGTGTGGGGAAACCCCTTGGCCACAACACACACGTTGGGATTAGAGATCAGAACACCCATTCAGGCACTGTTCTTCCCATTTTGTGAATAAGAAACTGAGGCTCCCAAAGGTTAGATAATTCACCCAAGGTAACCCCTAAGATAAGTAGTAGAGTCCAGAATGAAACCAGGGCTGCCTGACTCAAAGTTCATACCTTTCAATGTAGGGCGCTTCCTCATGCTATGGGGTAGAGTGGGAGGTGAGGGGAGAGGTGGTGTGTGAACACCCAGACTGGCCATAAAGAGGACCTGGCAGACTAAGCTTAAGTGACTTAAGCATTTCATATTTTGTTGGTGGCTATGGGGTAGAGTTACTGACATCCTAATGACTGTCTGACAATCTCCTCAGCATCTTGAGACGTACAAGGTCACGCCCAGGAAATGTACAGCCCTGTAATAAAAGGGAAAATCATGTAGCAAAGCCTGTATCATTTTTTTCCACGTGCCGAAAAGGGGACTACCACCCTTAGGTTAAGGTCATATAAATATTCAATGATAAATATTGCTGTTTTGTTCTTCTATATCACCATGTAATTCCAACTTCAAATTATGCTATAGTATATTTATGGTCCATTATACCATATTAAAATTATTGATGAATGTTCCTGACCTTATTTCTTCTGTGAAGGTTTTGTTGATGAAAAGCATGTTTTTGTGTTTGCATTCCCTGTGTGACCATAGTGTGTGGTCCAAGTAAGTTGTCAACAATTTCCTATAGAACTGAGTTCTTTTGGACAACTTGATTCATCTATCTGTCTATCTGTCTAACTCCATAATAGGTATCTGTGTTGTTTCTGTCAATTTATATCCCATGTATACAACCTCACAGACAATGGTTATAATGGAATAAAAAGACAAGTTTACTTGGGCTTGGGTCCCAGTTTCCTCATTTATTAAGTAAGTGAAAGTGAACACATCATGATAAGTTTTTCTCAGTTAAAAAATATCCACATTGTCAAATTCATAGGATAATTAAAAGCCTAAATGATAAAGCAGGTGAATATATTAAAAAATTATACTCTAGCTACTCTTTCCAGAGAGTAGTTCCAAATTCAAGTGATTTAGAATCACTTGGTGGAACTTTTGAAATATGAACATACCTGACCTCAGTAAATCTCCAGTAAATTTGGGTTTCTGGGGGTGTATTCCAGCAAGTATATTTTTTGAAATCTTCCCAGGTTGTTCTGATACGCAGACCCAAGTAAGAACTTTGCTAATCCAAGGTGAGTATTAAGTAGAGGGTCTTGAATAAATGAAACTCATTTACAGCTGCTGAAGCAATAGACTCAGAGAACACATGCTTGTTGCCTTTAGAGCAAGGCATACTTCTGTGTATTTTGTGAACTTATTAGTCAACAACTGGATTTTAATATAGAATTCTTTTTAAAACGTAGTCAGTAATCTGCTTAAAAATATATAGTGAGTTATTAGGATAGAGTGTTTATTTTGATTTTCTGAAGAGTACAAAGCATGATCTGTTTTAGGAGATGGCCTTTCTTTATGATCCATTCCCAAATTTCAGCCATTTCTAAATTTCATTCAAGGATTATTGGTTTTTATTTACCTTCTTTTCGTAATTCCTATAAATTAATGTTTGCTATAAGCAAGTATTCACTCCACTATTAACCTTCAAATTTGATTAAAACAACAATGAAAATAAGTAGTCACAGCATAATCCAGAAGGTTGGTGTGGCCTTTGACTATAATAAATAATCTCTGATACCTGCATTATTTCAAATACCTTGGAAAAGATGACCACAGATCAGAAAAGAGAGGCTTTCATTTTTTATGCAGGCAGGTTTGATAATTTATAAATCTTGGAATGTTAAGATTACCAAAACAAAGAAACAAACAGAAAACTTGTTATAGACCTCTGTGGAGACAGTTCTAAGAAATGGAACCCCTATTTCGACTGATGCTTTAGTTAAAATCAGAGGGGCAGAACTTTAACTACTCAGCCAAATTCTTGATTTGACATAAATGCAAGCAGGTCAGACCCTTAAGAAAAAATAGTACTCTATTAGAGGAAAGAATTATAATTAAAGGCTGAAACATATGATTCTGCAAAAGCTGTTTATGTACTTTGCTTGTTTCTTGGGCAGACTGTGAACTTCTTGTGAACCAAGACTTGGACTCACTCCTGTGTCCCTGTCACCCAAGATGGAGTCTCATGCAAAATCAGCCCTTGGTAAATGGCTGTTAAGTGGATGTAGGAACGGGAAAATACAATTCAAATGGAGTGAGCTAGTCACAGGAAAAACTATGTATTAAGAAGTATGATATAAATGGCTTTGCTGGTTGATTACTTCCATTTGGCAGAAAGTTGTAGCAATAAAAAGGATTTATTTGACTTTTATATCTAGACCAATCCAATAATGCTAAATATTGTTAAACTATGGACTCTGAAGCCACAGTGCTTTTTCAACCGTGGGGCGGGGGTGTCCCCCCAACAACTTAATTGTGGAGTACATAAAACTGATATCAATTCAAGGAACAGAATAGATCTCCACAAAATTCATGTCTTCTTCAATTTCGTAGAAAATTACTGATTCTTTTTACATTGCTAGACCACAGAAATCCTAAAAGTGTCACAGAATCTGAAGAAGCCTCATTCACATTTACTAAGACTAAGGGAAAAACAGTATAAAGGTTGACTGTTCTATAATAGCTTGATATAACAAGCCTTATCTTGGTCTGTTTTTCACCTTCTTATGTTTGGAAAACATTTATTTATTACATTTTTCAGAGGGAGCAAGTTGGATAATCTTATTTTGAAGTTCTTACTTGAATTCTCAGAAACATTAAATACTTCTGAATAGTCCTACATTATTGAAGCACTCTTTCCTTAGTTTTAGTAACATCACGTGGTTTTTCACCAACTGCTTTCACTGCTCATTTTTCTCTAATGCACTTTAAATGTTGCATTTCTTCAAGGTTTTGTCTTGGTCTCCTTTCTTTTCTCACCTTATCCTCTCTTTAGACCAAATTGTATTCTTAGTCACAACTGCGATTACCATCCTTACCTTGATCACTCTTAAAATTTTATATATATATGTATATATATATATATATATATATATATATATATATATATAGACAAACTCAGCATTCTCATATCTAAATTGCAGTGACACACTACTGTATTTGTTCATTCTCTGTTTTTTGTTGTTACTTTTTTTTTTTCTTTTAGCTAATGGCAAAACCATGCACATAGCTGATCATATTAAACTCTTGAAGTTGGTTTTCTTTTTGTTTTATGTTTTTTGTTTTGCCTCTCCTCTATCTCCTGGCCATGCCCAATTAATGTCCAATTAACTGATCATACCCAAGTAATCTCTAAGTCATGTTGAGGCTATCTTTGTAATGTGTTTCAGTGGGATGACTCTTTCTATCCCCAACCTTACCATTGAAGACTAGTGTACGAGTCAGCTTCCTCATTGGGAACTTGCTTATCATCAATCCATTATTCCTGTTGTTGGAAGCTAATTAATTTTAACACATTTCATTATGTCGGTCCCTTGCTTGAAAGCATCTAACCACTCTCACTCGCCCCTAGAATATGAGCAAAGTCTGTACTTGGTTGACACAAACCTGCTTTCCAGCCTCACTGTGTGTCTCTTTCTCACTGAGTCTTTTTGCCCCAACCATACTTGCCTAAACTTATTTATTAAAGCCGCTATTCTTACCCACTTCAGATTCCTGTACACATGAACTACCTGTCCCCAAAAGACTCGCCCTCCCACTTCTCTCTCATGGTCTCTGCTTTGTACACTCTGACACAAGAGAATTCCAATTCTGGCCATGATGGAGTAACAGATATCTTACTTTGTGTATTTCCCATAAACTTACTGCATGCTCATAAAGTTGAAAAAAATGTTAATTTCCTTTTTTAATAGACTTTATTTTTTAGAGCAGTTTAAGGTTCACAGAAAAATCGAGCACAACATATGGAGAGTTCCCACAGACCTCCAGTTCTTACAGTAGTTCTGACAATGCAGTGTCAGCCACTGTCAGCATCCAGCACCGCAGTGGTGCATTGGTTACAATCTATGAACCTACACTAGCGCATCGTAATCATCCAAAGTCCGTAGTGTACCTCATGGTTCACTCTTGGTGCTGTACGTTCTGTGGAATTGGACAAATGTATAAAGACACATATTCACTATTATAGTATCATACAGAATAGCTTCACTGCCCTAAAAGTCCTCTGTGCACTGGCGGTTCATCCATCTCTTTCCCACCCCTGGCAACCACTGATCTTTTTGCTGTCTTCATATATTTGTTTCTCTAGCATGTCACATAGCTTGAATTATACAGTATGTAGCCTTTTCAGATTGGCTTCCTTCATTTAGTAATATGCATTTAAAGTTCCTCCATGTCTTTTCATGGCTTGATAGTTCATTTATTTTTACTGCTAAGTAATATCCCATTGTCTGGATGTACCACAGTTTATTCATCCATTCACATATGGAAAGGCATCTTGATTGTTTTCAAGTTTTGGCAATTATGAATAAAGCTGCCGTAAACATCCACGTGCAGATTTTTGCAAGGACGTAAGTTTTCAACTCATTTGAGTAAAATACCAAGGAGCATAATTGCTGAATCTTATGGTAAGATTATTTTTTTAAACTGGCAAACTGTCTTCCAAAGTGGTTATACAATTTTGCAACCTTACAAGCAATTAAGGAGGATTCCTGTTACTCTACATCCTGGCTATCACTTGGTGATGTCAGTATTTTGAATTTTGGCCATTCAAATAGATGTGTAGTGGTATCTCATTTTAATTTGCAGTTCCCTAACATGATGTGGAGCATCTTTTGATATGTTTGTTTGCCATCTGTGTATCTTCTTTGGTGAGGTGTCTGTTCAGTTTTTCTGCCCCTTTTTAAATTGGGTGGTTCATTTTCTTACTGTTGAGTTTTAAGAGTTCTTTGTATATTTTGTACAATAGTCCTTTGTCAGATATGTCTTTTGAAAATATTTCCTCCCATTTTGTGACTTGTCCTATCATTCTCTGGACAGTGTACTTGCAGAGCAGAGGTTTTTTTAAATTGTTGTTGCTGTTTTTCAAATTTTAATTAAGTTCAGCATATCAGTTATTTCTTTCATGGATCATGTCTTTGGCATTGTACTATCTAAAAAGTCATCACCATACCCAGGGTCATCTAGATTTTTTCCCATGTTATCTTCCAGAAATTTTATAGTTTTGCATTTTACCTTTAGGTCTGTGATCCATTTTGAGTTAACTTTTATGAGGTATATAACATCTGTGTCTAAATCTATGTATTTGCATGTGGATGTCCAATTGTTCTAGCACCATTTGTTGAAAAAATTATTTTCACTCCATTATACTGCATTTGTTCCTTTGTCAAAGAGTAGTTGACTATATTCATGTAGGTCTATTTCTGGGCTTTCTTTTCTGCTCCATTGATCCGTCTTTTGTCAGAGCCATACTGTCTTGATTATTGTAGCTTTATATTAAGTCTTAAAGTCAGATGGTGCCAGTCTTCCAGCTTTGTTCCTCTGCTTCAGTATAGAGTTGACTCTTTTGGGTCTTTTTCCTCTCCATATAAACTTTAGAATCAGTTTGTTGATTTCTACAAAATAACTTACTGGGATTCTTATTGAGATTGCATTGAATCTATAGATCAACTTGGGAAGAACTGACATCTTGAGAATATTGAGTCTTCCTATCCATGAATATGGAATTTATCTCCGTTTATTTAGTTCTTTGATTTCTTCATCAGAGTTTCTCCTCACATGTATCTTGCACACATTTTTGTTAGATTTTACCTAAGAATTTCATTTTTGGGGGTGCTAATGCAAATGGTATTGTGCTTTAATTTCAAATTCCACTTTTTATTGCTGGTATATAAGAAAGTGATTGACTCTTGTATATTAAGCTTGTATCCGGAAACCTTTCTGTAATCACTTGTTATTTCAGGAGGGTTTTTGTTTTGTTTTATTTTGTCATTTATTTCAGGTTTTCTACATAATCATGTCATAACCAAAGACAGCTATTTTTTCTTCCTTTCCCAACTATATACCTTTAAAAAGAATTGTTTTTTTTGTTTTGTTTTGTTTTTTTAATTGTATTGACTAGGACTTCCAGTACAATGTTGAAAGAGAGTAGTGAGAGGGAACATCTTTGCCTTGTTTCTAATCTTGGTGAGAAAGCTTAGAGTTTCTCACCATTAAGTATCATGCTAGCTTTAGGTTTTTTTGTTTTGTTTTGTTTTGTTTTGTTGTTGATGTTCTTTAATTAAGAGTTTCCCCTCCATGCCTAGTTTTATGACTGGTTTATCATGAAGGGCTGTTGAATTTTGTCAAATGCTTTTTCTGCATCTGTTGCTATGCTCATATGATTTTTTCTTCTGTAGCCTATTAATGTGAAGGATTACATTAATTGATTTTTGAATATTTAACTAGTCTTACATATCTGGGATAAATCCAACTTGGTCATGGTATATAACTCTAAATTTTTATACATTGTTGGGTTTGATATGCTAATGTTTTCTTGAGGATTTTTGCATCTTGTCCATGAGAGGTGATTGTTTACACTTTTATTTTCTTGTAGTGTCTTTGTCTGGTTTTGATATTAGGGTAATCTGACCCCATAGAATGAGTTAGGAAGTTTCCCCTCTACTTCTACCTTCTGAAAATGATTATAGAGAATTGGCATAATTTCTTCATTAAATATTTGGTAGAATTTACAAGTGAACCCACTTGGGCCTGGTTCTTTCTGTTTTTGGAAGGTTATTAGTTATTGATTCAACTTCTTTAATTGATATGATTGTATTCAAATTCTACTTATTTTGTGTGAGTTTTGGCAGATTTTGTTTTTTCAAGGAATTGGTCCATTTCATCTAGGTTACCAAATTGGTCCATTTCATCTAGGTTACCAAATGTGTGAACATTTGAGCATAGAGATTTATACTCTAATTTTTGTTATTTATTTTATTCTGCTTACTTCGGATTTAATTTGCTCTTCTTTTTCGTATTTCCTAAGGTGGGAACTTAGATTATTGATTTTAGAGCTTTCCTTTTTTCTTATTTATGCATTCAATGCTATAAGTTTTGCTCTAAGCACTGCTTTAGCTGCATCCCACAAGTCTTGATAAGTCATATTTTCATTATAATTTAGTTGAAAGTACTTTTTAGTATCTCTTGAGATTTCTCTTTAGAAGTATGTTGTTTAATCCCCAAGTATTTGGGGATTTTCCAGCTTTCTTTCTGTTAGTGATTTCTAGTTTAATTATCTGCAGTCTGAGTGCGTACATATATGATAATAATTGTATTATTTCTGTTTTACATTTGTTAATTTTTTTAATGACCCAGAATGTGGTCTATCTTGATGAATGTTCCATGTAAGCTTGAGGAAAATGTGTATTCTGCTGTTGTTGGATGAAGTAGTCTATAGATGTCAATTATATCCCATTTACTAATGATGATGCTGTTGAGTTCAACTATGTCCTTACTGATTTTCTGCCTTCTGGACCTGTCCTTTTCTAATAGGGGGATGTTGAAGTTTCAAACTATAAGTAACCCTTTCTGGATGGTGCAAAGCTATGATCCTTGAAAGGAGAGGCACAAGTGAGTTCCACATCATATTTGGTTTTCTGCCATAGGGCAGAAAGAGTCCACCAAATGATTTAAAACAAAACAAAACAAACAAACAAAAAAACACCTGAGCAATTCAATAGGAAAAGAAAGTCTTTCTAGCAGATGGTACTGGAACATTTGGATATCATATTGGAAAAAAATATATGAACCTCTTTTGTATCTCAAACAATTTCAGAAAAAATATCAGATCATAAACCAAGAGTAAAAACTAAAACTAGCTTATTGCAGAAAACATAGGAAATTATCTCTGCAAACTTGGCCTTTGGCCAGATTTCTTAAAAATGTCACAGATTGTACTAATAATTTAAAAAATACAGAAATAAACAAAAATTATTTAATAAACATAAATTACTTCATCAAAATTCAAACTTCTTTTCATCAAAAGTCACTGCTAAGAAAATGAATAGTTAAGCCACAGAGTGGAAGAAAATATTCATAATATGTATATGAGACAAAGGACTTATACAAAGAACTTATACAAAGGCCAACATACAAAGAACTCCAACACCTAAATAGTATGAAAGAAAAACCACCCAACTTTTAAAAATGAGCAAAATATTTAAACAAACATTTCACAACGAAAGATATACCTTGACTAAAAAACACATGTAAAAGTGCTTGATATCCTTATGAACAGGGAAATGCAAAGTTAAACTGCCTTGTGATACCACTACACTCTTCACTAGAATGAACATTCTTATATCTGGCAACACTAAATGTTGGCAAGGTGTGGTACAACCAGAATCCTTATACATTTTTGGTAGATGTGTAAAATGAAATAACCACTTTGAAAAACTGTTAGCAGTTTCTTATAAAGTTAAATATCTAACCTAACTGTGAGCAGGTACAGTCTTAGCTATGTCCACACCAAGATATATAAAACATAATCTTAGTAGCTTTATTTATAATAGCCTATAGGTTGAAGCAACTCAGATGCCCATTAGCAAGAGGACTGATTAACACATTGTGATATATTTGAACAATTAAAGACTATTCACCAACAAAAAGGAATGCAACTACTGATGCATGGTATAAGTGAATAAAAGAAACCAGAGGCAAAATTTATAATAGATTGTGCATGTCTAAAATTGTTCAATAAAACACGTGGTGATATAAATCGGAAGAGTGGTTGCCTCTGGGATCAAGGTGGAGAAGATCTGTGAAGGAGCAGGAAGGAATTTGGGGATAATGAAAATGTTCTATTTTTTGACAGTGGTGTAGGTTAAACAACTGTATATGGTTTTCAAAACTCATCAATCTCTATACTTAAGTCCTGGGCATTTCACTCTGTATAGCATACCTCAATTTTTAAAAAATGGATCACAAGAAAATTACCCTGTCAGAGACGTTTCTCTAACAAGATTGTTTTATTAACTTATTATATGTCTATCTGTATGTTTTCTGTCATATTGAAGACATTTGTGAAATGTCTTTCTATGTTCCTTGTTATTTTGCAATCTCTTAGGCTTACAGACTCAATGGTTCAGTGCTGGAATAGAAAAGGTATAAGATTTGGAGACAGGCATGTCTGTGTGTATAGCTGGGTTCTATCACTTCTGATAGTGTTAATTTGAGCAAGTTTCTTCTGACCTCCAAGGTGTTATCTCCTCACCTGAAACACGGGATTTTAATACAGTTTTTGTGAGGGAGGACAGGAGAAAGTGTATGTGTAATAGCAGGCAAATAATAGTAGCTCAAAAATGAATACTATATATGTATGTATTCATATATAGTATACATTTATATATGTGTCTATGTATAGACACATATATTTGTAAATGTGTCAGAAAATTTATTAACAACTTTACTTACTTTACCTTAATGCCTACAATATTTCAGTGAGTTAGAATTTATTATTATCCCTCTATTAAAGATTAAGGTTTTGAATTAAGCTAAATAACTTGCTTAAGCTTATATTTTCCAAATGGCAGTGCTTACTTTTCTTCCTGGAGAGCTAAATTGGAGGCTCTCTTTTCAGTATTACTTGTTTCATTGCCTCCTCATCATCTGTCTCTATCAATTTCTCAGTAAATCTCATGTCTGACTCCTTGGGCAGATGCCCACTCTGACAGTGATTTAACCCCTTTAGCTTCGAGGAACTCACAAGTCGAGAGATGTCATCCTTATTGAAGGTCTCCAGTGTTTTACACATTGTCTTTACCCTGGACAAAACTTTGCTTGTGGGCCCTCACACATCCCCTGAGAGCTGTGCTAAACTATCCTACTCTCTTTTAAAATGACAACCTTTAAAATATTTGAAAATACCCACTTAGTCTTTTCTTTTGAATTTTGACAAGGGATTTACTGAGCATATTCTTGACATGATACTGAGGGACTCAGCAAGTGACCCAAGACTGGTCACACCAAACATCTGGACTGTGTTATTTTGTGCCCAATGCTGATAGCAGCCCAGTGGAGCTTGGCTCACCTGAATCCCTAGTCCCACCTGGTGCCTCTGACTCTTAGGTGAAGTTCAGCAAACACACCTCATTTTACCCCTCGCCTGCTGCTCTGCTTTCTCCACTTCTCTTAACCTGAGATCAGAAGGAGACTTCTTCTTTAGAAATTCAATTATGGGTGGTACAGGTGATAATGAGAATTTGACTAATATAATCAAATGTTCCATTTAAATGAGAATGTTAAATATTAAATGTACAGATTTTTATAGTGTGTTTCAATCCATTACGTTTATACTAGTAAAGATCTGACTAAAGATGGTGTCTAGTCAAGGTGGACCTAGAAAGAGGATGAGACATTCAGCTCAAGCGTAAAATTCAAGGGGTACCAACATCTCAGCAATCAAGATCAATATCAAAGTTAACCCAAAGGAATTAATGATGAACAATGTATTAACATTTTAAATAAAGACAGGATCAGTTTGGTGACCTCTGTATGGGAGGATTTACTAAGCAGTTCTGCTACAATGAAAATATTAATGCATATATGTGGAATCTAGAAAAATGGCACAGATGAACCTATTTGTAGGGAAGGAATAGAGACGTAGATGCAGAGAACAGACATATGGACATGGGGGGAAGAGGAGGGTGGGACAAATTGGGAGATTAGGATTGACATATATACACTACCACGCATAAAATAAATAACTAGTGGGAACATGCTATAAACCACATGAAGCTCAGCTCGGTGCTCTGTGATGACCTAGATGGGTGGGATGGGGGGGTGGGGTGGGAGGGAGGTCCAAGAGGGAGGGGATATAGGTATACATACAGCTGATCCACTTCATTGTACAGCGGAAACTAACACAACGTTGTAAAGCAATGATACTCCAGTTAAAAAAGAAAAAAGAAAGAAAATATGCCCTCTCTGAACTTACAGGTTTTAAATGATGATCTGAGAACAGAAGTGGAAAATTCGGGGAGTGGGGAGGGCAGCAGAGGCAGACAGTTCAGTGGTGCTCAGTGTCTGGGAGTTGAGCCCTTAAACGGAGTAAAAACAATAAGTTGGTACCTAAAGAATATCTTTGAGACTAGCAGAGGAAAAAAATCAGAAAAGGGAGACCACTGTAAATTTCTGAAAGTGAGAATTTATCCTCTGTGTCTGTGAATATAATTTCTAGGAGGGGGAGGAATTTGGTATTAATAACAACAACAACTTAACCTAGAAGAGAAAGTTTGAAAGGAAACCATGCCTTTTTGAGTAAGAGGTGGGAGTGAAAGCTTGAATCTGAGCTCAGTTCTATTCACTGATGGGAATAATTGTAGTTCTTATTTCATTGAGCTGCTGTAGGAATAGCATTAAAGAATATTTACAATATATATTTACAGTATTATCACAGTAAGCTGTGCCACAAGCTATACTATTTCATTCTTATATAACTTCTTTCTTATATAATTTAAAAATGTTTTCCTACAGTCGTTGTTTTTTTTGTTTGTTTTCTTCATTTTTTAAAAAACATAATGATCAGTAATCTTGCTCAAATTCTGTGGCCGAACTTTCAAACTCTTCTCACTAGTTGTTCGTATGATGTAGTCTAAAAGTATCCACTTATTCCTTGGAGCTACCCCTGTGGACCCCTCTGACCTGTTCTCAAGCTGCGGTACACTGCCATCCTGGGACATTTCCCACCACTATCCTGAAATTCCTTTTCTCAACTTGTATTTGATCCCTGTTCTTTATATTTCATGATTTCTCTTTCTTAGTTTCTTCACCCGTCTTGGTGCAATGTATACCCTCAAAATGGTTGCAGTTGTGTGATAAGTTAGTCCTGGTAACTTACATGCCTTTTCTCAATTTTCCACCTGATTAATATTTCGAATGACCATATAGTTTTATACTGGGTATAAGTTTTCTTCTGAATTATTTAGACATTACTTAAATGATTTCCATCTTCTAGTGTTGCTGTTGAGAAGGCCGATGTCATTTTGACACTCTTTCATGTTAAACTTGTTTAACTCCTCTCTGGAAGTTTATTTACTTTCCTAAAATAACTTTTTTTTGGTAGTGCTCCATTCTTGCCTTATGTTCTGTATGTCTTTCTAATTATTTCAAGCATGTTAAGTTATTAACTCATATTTATTTTTTGTGATTTCAGATTCCAAGGTGCTAATTATCCTGTTTATTGAATTTCTGTATTTTTTAGCATTTTAGAGATACTGTGTCTTAAAATTGCTTGCAATTATAATTATGTACTAGTTTTCAGCAGAGGCTATTTTATATGTAAGTGTTCTTTGGGCCCTCCTTTGTGAACGGGTTCTTTGAAAACAAGGCCATCCTTTGTTTTTTCAAATCTCTCAGGGCTTTCAAAGTTACTAGATCAGTTTTCGTTTCTGGATGTGGTGTCATCACACCTTACTTAGTGTAGTCGAAGTATATTTAAAGCACTACCTATTTGTGGTGCAGGACTGATGCTGTGACTGTCTTCTTGTTGGCACTATTTTATCTAAAACTCTGGACTCCTTTCCTCCTATAGGCATTAAAGTCCCAAAGCCCCATCCCTGAGGCCTGTATCTTTGTTTAAAATTTCCATGGATTGCTGCAGTATCATCACTTGTTTATTAATGTCTTTTATATCATACTTAATTCCTGGCATCTAGGACTTTTCTTTTGAATTCAGTCCTGCGTTTTTTGTTGTTGTTGCTGTTGTTTTTGCTGTGTCTGTTTACAGCCATTTCTATTTTTACTGTTTATAATTGTTAGTAGTCTTTTTCATCAAATGAGTGAGCCATATTACTTGAGGTTAGATCTGTTCTTCAAGACCACGCTTGAATTTCTTCAATTCCACCGAAGCTTGTGTGTCACTTTAGAATTCTCACTAGAATTTCTCTGAAATGTCCCATACCCATATGTCCCAGGCAACCACAATCTGATTACATATTGTTTCCAAGAGTAATTGTATATAATCACTTTTTTTTCTGTTGCAGACATTATAAACTGCTTTTTTTTTAAAAAAAAGCATATGCCCTAGTTTAAATCCAGTGTGGCAGTGGGCCAGGAGACTTCACTTACTGATCAACGAAGCCTAAAAAAACATAAAAAACAAAACTATAAAATTCTAAAGTAAAAATAGAGTCTTACATCTATAGCACATTCCAGCATATGAAATACATTCATCTTCACAATGAACTTTTGAGGCACATGTCATCATTTGACTTTGGCTATTAAGCAACTAAGACCCAGGGTGGTATAGGTCTGAGGTCATACAGTTAAAACACGGCAGAGATAGGGATCAAGTTCATTTCTTCTGCTCAGTATCCCTGCTACTATTTCACATTTCCTATGCTGTTTCCTTGGTTGTAAACTGGGGCTATTGTGAAAATCAAAGGAGGCAATATATGCATGGTTGCTTTGTTAACTGGGGAGTACTATATAGCTATGAAAACTGATGATGGCAATAATGCACAATAGCAAAACCTCATCTTGACAGAGGGAAACCAAGTCTTCTATAACTTTTTTATAGACATAGTCTTACCTTGGTTAATTACCATAGTGACTGTTTTGACCAGGCTACTGTAAAGGGATGTTTATGGATGGTCCAAGCACTCAGAAGAACAGTATCAAAGATAACCTCTCCTTATTTATCAAAAAGGAACAACAACAACAACAAAAAATGACATCGTCTCTTTGGTCTTTTGTTCCCCTGGTCAGGAGCATGTCTTTTCCTGTCAGTCTTGATCCCTGTGGGATTTTACAGCTTTCTCTTCTTGGCTCTCTGCTGCCTTTGTTATGATTCTTCCCTTAGCTAGGTCTCTGCTGTGACAATGATGAGTGAATTGAGGTTATTAGCCAGCTCATTCCAGGCAGAAATATCTCCACTACACTTGCCTGGGATAGCTATATAAGCCCTTTCTTAAGCGTTAGAAAACCAGAAAACCATCTCAAACTGAAGTGCAATTAACGCCAATATACTTCAAAGCAAGTGTATTTACATGTAGGCTAATTAAAGAAATCTTTAAAGAATTCAACATTACAGATGACACACTGAGGAAAAATGTGTATTAGGGTATATCTCTCTTTTTTTCTCAATGCAAAATTGTACAATAAACACATCTTCATTTATAGAACTATCTCAAGTTGTTATGGCAACTGGAATTTGGGGTCAAGCAGAGAATGTATTGTTACCATTGTTCCCTGAGCCTGGAGAAATAGAGTTTTAACATCTGATATGGGTTTTGAACATCACTGAAAAAGAGAAAGCTTACTTTTAGTGCCCTGGATTCCATTCCTAAATACTCTCTTCTCTGACAAACTTTACTGTACCTTAAAACTTCAACCTCTTCCCCAACTTTGCTCTGCAAAAAAGATCCACTATCAAATGATTTTTACTTAATTTGCTTGATTTGAAGTCATGTTTGCTATTTCCAGGAAACATTCATTTACTTAGGTAATCTTGGAGGGACTGAATCACCAATTTAATGATCTTGGAGATATTTCAGATAGTTTCCACATCTATAAAATGGGTCTGATAAAATGTGATCCGTTGGAAGACTAACATAATAAAAAATTCATGATGCAAGGGAAGAATTTTGAAAAATAGGAAACTACTATAAAGATGCAGGGGACTTCCCTGGCCGTCCAGTGGTTAAGACTTCACCTTCCAGTGCAGTGGGTGCGGGTTCGATCCCTGGTTGGGGAGCTAAGATCCCACATGCCTCGGGGCCAAAAAAACAAAACATAAAACAGAAGCAATATTGTAACAAATTCAATAAAGACTTTAAAAATGGTCCACATCAAAAAAAATCTTTAAAAAAAAAGATGCATTCTCATGTGCAATTTTTTAAATCTTTAATCATTCAGAAGATATACTGATAAATGATGTGTTTAATATGTGCAAAGATAAAGTAAGAGTACAAAATAAAATAAGATTCAGTGTTTGACTTCAAGAGCTCAGGGTCTGGCCAACAGAAATTAGATGGTTATCAAAGTGTGTGCAGAGCACTGTGACAGTTCTCAGAGGAGAATGCCTCTGATAAAGAAGAGGTATCCACTTCCTCTTCAGAACCTGCTCCCCTTGTCTTGACCTCCACTGTGGCTCTAGCTGTGCTGGGGCTGTGACACACAGCTCCGCGCTGGGTTGGCTCACTTCTCACAGAAAGCATCTTGCTTCAAGCCCACGATGTGTTTTTCCACCTTTCTGCGCCAGATGTCTCTGAAACCATAGCTTGGGAAGCAGGCAGAATCCTACTCAGCTACACACGAACAGCCAGAAGCGCAGGGGAGTTCACACACCCTGCGGCAACCCCCGAACAAAGGGAGTCAGGAGGAGATAGATACATTGTCTTTCCCTGTTGGACAGAGCACCTCACTTCTGCTTCTTGGGATCTATTCTCAAATAACCTGGGAATAAATTGACTCAGACCTGAAAAGCAGATCCCCAAGGGGAATACTGCAACACCTTCTCGATCAAACACAATAAGGATCTTATTGTTTCAACAGGTGGGGTAGTGATAATCTCACTTGCACATATTAGCATCTCAGTTACTGAGACTCTCATTTGTGGCAGAATTAAGATGTGCTTCTAGTGGGAGGGAGAAGAATTGGCTTATGTAGTGGCTCTACCCTTTGATCTCCTTAAGGCAATAATAATAATTAGGCTTTGAGGTTGTCTATCCTGGGTAAGCTGCTTTTGGAAGCCGTGTAAAAAGAAAATGACAGATTCAGGTAAGGCAAGTGTCTTCTTGGTGCACTCTGTAAAAGCACAGGGTCTGTTAGGTACCATTTAAAGATCATTTTCATATGAAGAGGTTCTTATCTCCTGCAGTCACAAGACAAAATGTGATTAAATAAAACTTACGTTTAATAATGATGGAATGATTTTTGAAAGGCTTCGCTAAACATCAGCCTGGGAATGACCTCTGGCTAGGTGGTATCTGTCCTACAGGATGGAGTATATACAGTAAACCAATAGCTGATACAGACAGTGCTGTCTGCCTAACAGATGAAATAGATTGGTGGGGTACCAAAAGGGCCAGAAGAGCCAAAACCTTACCTTTCCACACTTGCAGTGATCAACTGAAGTCTGGAAGTCTTCCCCACAATCTTAGGCTCTGTTGGTTTATAAGCTCTTATTCCTAGTGGGTAAGTTTCCCCCAGCGGGGGACACAACAAACGTTCCCTAAATTTGTAGCTACACAATAGTGTCAGGTGGTTTTGGGCTCCTCATACCTGTGAAACAATTTGATAAAGAAAGTATTACACTGAAATAGGTATTGAAAATAATTGCTATGAGGAGTGAAGGGTGCTGCTACTCATTGATGACATAGAGGGGTATGTCTGTAGCCAAGAGTTGTTCTCTGTAGACAGTGGTGAATGAACAGTGCTGCAGTTGTGACCAGCAAGAGCAAGGCTACCAAGGGTTAGATTCCTCAGGTCACCCATCAGGCAGATAGCCCAGAGAAGCTGAAGTTCTGGCCAAAGGTGAAGGAAATGCAGAGTGGTTTGCAATAGGGAAATAGTAAGTTTAATTACAGTCTTTATCAATGGAGACTGTAGCCTATTTCATTATCCTGCCTGTATTAAGTCAATTTTACGGATTTGCTGCTGTCCCCACTTGATGATTCAGTGATATACTAGACTTAAAGTTGGGCACACATGAGTAAAGTGAGGTTGGACTCCATTAGATACCTCTTATCACCACCTGACAGGCTCATTTTGGCCTCCCGGTCGTTCCTGCCATGGCTGCAGCAAGTGGTTCTGTACAGGCTTCGAATCACATTGCACTCACACTGTTGAACCCGGAGTCCATGCTTCACATCTGTTGTTTACTTCCTGGGTCTTCTCTGCCATCACAGCATCGGGCATTGGTGCTGATACACTTGGCATGCAGGCATACGTAGCCGAAAAGTACAGAGAAGTTAATGGCCCCCAAAGCAACCCTCACCAGTGGCTCACAGGAGACAATAAATAAATGTCTTTCCCTGTCATTTCCTGGGCAGACAATTTGAGGAAAAGTCCCATATGTTACTCAGAAGATATTGCTCAGAACAAGCCTCTTCCATATTAGCTCTGACCATCCCTTCAGCATATTCTTACATTGTCTTTTTCACCTTGTCTTAGTCAGTGGACTCCTACTTCCCGGGATCATCTCCCAAATAAATGTCCAAGTTTTTGAGCAGAAATGGGGGGTGGAAAAGGCAGTTGGGCATCATGTTTATAAGCAAACGTAGGCATGAAGGAGATTATCTACTATTAAAAAAAAAAGTCAGTAGTGTAGAAACTCAAATCACACATTATAGAGCCAATTCCTCACATATGTTTAAGGAAGGAATCACTGAAGTTCTTTTCAATGTATGTATTAGATTAGTTTTTCATTACCCCAGAAGGCACTGTGCCCATGAGAGGGTTCAGCAGACTTTAGATTGATGTCACCAAATTGAATTTGTGTAAGGGCCAGATAGGTAATACAAAAGGTTGTTTTTCTCTATGTGGAGAGTCTAATAAACTGAAGGTCACATGTCATTCTAAAGTGGGCAGCAGTTATTCAGCTCAAGATGTTGGTTGTCCCATGAGAAAATAGACCAATAATTCAGATCTGTAAAGTTCTTTTCTTATGTTACTTACATTTCTTAAAAAGATTGGATGTGGAAATTCAAGGATATTTATAGCATATGAGTCTCTCTCTTTATTTGTTTTATCTTTTATTGAAATATAGTTGATGTATAATACTTGTTAGTTTTAGGTGTACTACATAGTGATATTTGCATACATTATGAAATAATCACCACAATAAGTCTAATAACCATCTGTCCCCTTTAAAGTTATTACAATAATATTGACCATGTTCCCTGTGCTGAATATTACATCCCATGGCTTATTTATTTTATAACTGAAGGTTTGTATCTCTTAATCCCCTCCACTCATCCCCACATCCCTGTGCCCTCTGGTAACAACTGTATCTATGAGTCTGTTTTTGTTCTCTTTGTTTTAGATTTCACATAAAAGTGAGATCATACAGTACCTGTCTTACTGTCTAACTTATTTAAGTTAGCATAATACCCTGTAGGTCCATCCATGTTGTCACATATGGCAAGATTTCATTTTTTTAGTGGCTGAGTAATATTCTCTGGTATATAGAAACCATATCTTCTAGCTATCAAAGGACACTTAGGTTGCTTCCATATCTTAGCTTTTGTAAATAATGCTACAGTGAACATTGTGTGCACCTATCTTTTTGAATTAGTGTTTTTGTTTTCTATAGGTAAATACCCAGAAATGAATTTGCTGAATCATATGACAGTTCTATTTTTAATTTTTTTTTTTTTTTTTTTTTAAGGATTTTCTTATTTATTTATTTATTTATTTATTTATTATTTTTTTGGCTGTGTTGGGTCTTCGGTTCGTGCGAGGGCTTTCTCCAGTTGCGGCAAGCGGGGGCCACTCTTCATCGCGGTGCGGGGACCGCTCTTCATCGCGGTGCGCGGGCCTTTCTCCATCGCGGCCCCTCCCGTCGCGGGGCACAGGCTCCAGACGCGCAGGCTCAGCAATTGTGGCTCACGGGCCCAGCCGCTCCGCGGCATGTGGGATCCTCCCAGACCAGGGCTCGAACCCGTGTCCCCTGCATTAGCAGGCAGACCCTCAACCACTGCGCCACCAGGGAAGCCCCTATTTTTAATTTTTTGAGGAAACACAATACTGTTTTCAATAGTGGCTGCACCAATTTACAATCACACCAACAGTACACAAGAGTTCTCTTTTCTACACATCCTCACCAACATTGTTATTTGTTGTCTTTTGTGATAGTCATTCTGACAGGTGTGAGGTGGTATCTCATTCTGATTCTGATTTGCATTTTCCTAATGATTAGTGATGTTGAGTAACTTTTCTTGTGTCTGTTGGCCATCTGTGTGTCTTCTTTGCTCTCTATTCTGTTCCATTGATCTGTGTGACTGTTTTTGCTCCAGTAACCATACTATTTTGATTAATGTAGCTGTGCAGTATAGTTTGAAATCAAGGAGTGTGATACTTCCAGATGTGTTCATCTTTCACAAGATTGTTTTGGGTATTAGGGGTCTTTTGTGTTTCTGTACAAATTTTAAAATGATTTGTTCTAGTTCTATGAAAAATGCCATTGGCGTTTTCATAGGGATTGCATTAAACCTGTAGACTCCCTTGGGTGGTATGGCCATTAAAACAATGTTAATACTTCCTGTCCATAAGCATGGTATATCTTTCAATTTGTTTGTGTCATCTTCAGTTTCTTTCATCAGTGTCATATAGTTTTCAGAGTACAAATATTTTACCTCTTTGGTTATATTTATTTCTAGGTATTTTATTCTTTTTGATGTAATTATAAATGGGATTCCTTTCTTAATTTCTCTTTCTGATAGTTTGTTATTAGTGTATAGAAATGCAACCAGTATCTGTATGTAGATTTTGTATCCTGAAACTTTACTAAATTTATTTATAAGATCTAATAGTTTCTTTGTAGCATCTTTAAGATTTTCTATATACAGTAAGTCCCCTACATATGAATGAGTTCCAAGGGTGCATTTGTAAGTCCAATTTGTTCATAAGTCCAACAAACTTAGCCTAGGCACCCAACTAACACAATCGGCTATATAGTACTGTACTGTAAGAGGTTTATAATACTTTTCACACAAATAATACATAAACACAAAAAATAAAGAAAACATTTTTAATCTTACAGTACATTACCTTGAAAAGTACAGTAGTACAGTACAACAGCTGGCATACGGAGCTGGCATCGAGTGAACAGGTGAGAAGAGTTACTGACTGGAGGAGGGAGAGGAGGTGGGAGATGGTAGAAGTGAAGGGATCGTCAGCAATAGGAGACAGAGGGCAAGCTACAATTTCACTCACACCTGACGTTGATGGACTACACTTTCGCATCTTTGAAAGTTCGAAACTTGAACGTTCGTATTTAGTTGACTTACTGTATAGTATGTGGTCATCTGCAAACAGTGGTACTTTTATGTCTTCCTTTCCAGTTTGGATTCATTTTATTTTATTTCATTTTATTTTATTTTATTTTAGTCTGGTTGCTGTAGCTAGGACTTGCAACACTATGTTGAATAAAAGTGGTAAGAGTGGTCATCCTTGTCTTGTTCCTTATCTTAGAGGAAATATTTTCAGCTTTTCATCATTGAGAATGATGTTGGCTGTAGATCTATCATATATGGCCTTTATTATGTTGAGCTATGTTTCCTCTATACCACTTTTAGAGGTATGAGAGTTTTTATCTTAGATGGATGTTGAATTTTGTTGAAAACTTTTTTGCATCTATTGTGATGATCATATGATTTCTATTCTTTGATTTGTTAATGTGGTGTATCACATTGATTGATATTGAACCATCCTTCCGTCTCTGGGATAAATAGATCTGTTGTTTTTTAGTTTTAAATTTTTTATTTATTTATTTTATATTTATTCAGCCACTCTGTGTCTTTTGATTTAACATTTAGTACATTTATATTTAAAGTAATTATTGACAGGTATGTACTTATTGCCATTTTGTTATGTTGGTGATTTCTTAAGTTTGAACACATTCTAACCACCCTACATTCTACTCTCCCTTATAATTTACATCTTTCTGTTTTGTGTATCCCTTAACTACTCATTGTGGATATAGGTTATTTTACTACTATTGTCTTTTAATCTTCCTACTAGCTTTATAAGTAGTTGATCTACTACCTTTACTGTATTTTATCTTTACCAGTGAGATTTTTTCCTTTCATAGTTTTTTTTTTTTTTCCTTTCATAGTTTTTATGTTTCTTGTTGTGGCTTTTTCTGCTTAGAGAAGTCCCTTTAACCTTTCTTTAAAAGCTGATTTAATGGTGCTGAACTCTTCTAGCTTTTAATTACCTGTAAAACTCTTTATGTCTTCTTAAATTCTGAATGATAACCTTGTGAGATAGAGTAGGTTTTTCCCTTTCATCACTTCGGGTATATTGTTCCACTCCCCTCTGGCCTTAAAAGTTCCTGCTGAAAGGTCAGCTTATAATCTCATGGGAATTCTCTTATACATAACTAGTTGCTTTTCTCTTGCTTCCTTTAAGATTCTTTCTTTATCTTTAATTTGACCATTTAAATTATATGCGTTTTGGTGTGTTTCTCTTTGGGCTCATCTTGTTTGGAACTCTCTGTGCTTCCTGCACCTGGATGTCTATTTCCTTCCACAAGTTAGGGAAGTTTTCAGCTATTATTTCTTCAAATAAGTTCTTTGCCTTTTCTCTCTCTCTTTTCCTTCTGGACCCCTATACTGCAATGCTAGTACCCTTTATGTTGTCCCAGAGGTTTCTAAACTACCCTCATTTTTAAAAATTCTACTTTTCGTTTCACCTTGGGTAATCAGCTCTATTCTGTCTTCCAGATTGTTGATTTATTCCTCTGTATCATCTAATCTGCCATTTATTCCTTTTTGTGTATTTTTTATTTAAGTAATTGTATTGTTTTAACTGTTTCATTCTTTTTTATATTTTCTAACACTTTTTTGAGATTCTAACTGTGTTCATCCATTCTTCTCCCAAGTTTGTTGAGCATCTTTATGATCATTATCTTGAATTGTTTCTCCAGTGGATTGTTTATCTCTACTTCGTTTAGTTCTTTTTTGAGACTGTGTCTTGTTTCTTTATATGGAACAGTTATTTCTCTGTCTTCTCATTTTGCCCAATTCTCTGTGTTTATTTCTACATGTTAGGTATGGCAGTAACATTTCCCAGTTTAGAAGAGTGGACTTATGTAAGAGAGGTCCTGTGAGGCCTAGAAGCATGCTCCACTGTGGTCACCAGAACTATGTGCTCTAGGAGTGCCCCTTATGTGGGCTGCATGTGCCCTTCTGTTGTGTTGGGGCTGACTACTGTGTGCGCACTGGTAGGTGGGGCTGGCCTCGCCTTGGTTGGCTGCCTCATGTGGTGGGTGTGAGCCCACTGGTGGGTGGGCCTGGATCCCTGTGTGGCTATCTGTGTGGCCCAGAGGGTCTTGGGCTGGTGTTGGCCCCCTGGTGGATGGGGCCAGTTCCTCAATACTAACAGTCTATAAGAGAGGATTCCAAAATGGCACTTACCAGTGCCAATGTTATTGCCGTAGAACAAACTCCCAATAATGGCTGCCTCCAGAATCTTCATCCCCAGGGAAAGCCCCAGTTGCCTCCTGCCTCTCCATGAGACTCTCCAAGATCAGCAGGTGAGTCTGACCAAGACTCTATTTGAACTACTGCCTCTGCACTGGGACTTGGAGTATGTGCAATTTTGTGCCTACCTTCTAAGAGCAGAGTCTCTGTTTCCTACAGCCCTACAGCTCTCCTTAATACAAGTCCCACTGGTTTTCAAAGCCAGGTGTTCTGAGGGCTCATCTTGGTGCAGGACTTCTGCACTGAGAAACCTGATGTGGGACTAGGGCCCCTCACTCCTTGGGGAACATCTCTATGATGGTGATATTCCTCCCATTTGTGGGTTGCCAACCTGGAGTTGTTGGTCCTGACTATACCGCATCTCCATCCCTTCTACCTGTCTTGTGGTTTCTTCTTTATGTCTTTAGTTGTGGAAAATCTTTCCGGCTAGTCTTCAGGTTATTCTCATACATAGTTGCTCTTTAAGTAGTTGTAATTTTGGTGTGTCCATAGGAGAAGGTGAGTTCTTCCTACTCCGCCATATTGGATCTCTCTCTCTCTCTCTCTTTTAAGTAAGTAATTATGAGAAAAAGAAAACACATCCAGCAATGTGTCTGTGCTGAAAATCTGATCACATATTTGTGTCATCTTGCTTAGCCAATGCTATCTTTATATTTTACATATCCCACTATTATCTGTAGTTGAGGTTCCTGATCTTAACCTGTTGGGTTGTGGAATCAGCAGCAAACACGGAGTTAGAAGACCTGGAGCCCAGTCCTAACTCTTTCTGTCTTTGTGTGACTGTAAAATATTTAACATCACTGAGTTCTGGTTTACTTTTTATATCTTAGTCCAACAATAACCTTTTTTACAGTTTTGCTGAGAGTTAAACAAAGTAATAAACCTTAAAGTCATTTGCTTAACATAAAGTTAGAAATAAATACAGTGGCATTATTTTTGTAATTCCATGGGTCTAGATTCAGGCTAAAATGGAAAGTTACCTTTCTTTCAGTCCTGAGTTCAAATCCTAACAATAAAGTAAATATAAATGGTAAAAATACAAATATGAAAGTAAATATAAAATGAAAGTAATATAAATTAAGCTTCACAGTAATAGAATGAGTTAAATAACTTACATAAAGTCCCTGGCACAGCTCTTTGCACAATAATTGTAGCTATTTTTATTTATATTAAAAAAGTTATTACTTGTTACTCTTATTTCAAATAAGTAAATGATTAATTAATTTTACCACCAACTTTATTAGTTATTTAACAAACTTTCATTGAACCCTGTCCTGTGAATATGCATCCATCATGAATCTGTACAAATAATCAGTTACCCTTCCTTCCTCCCTTCCTCCTGTCCTCTTCTTTCCACACCACTTTATTCCCTAGTTCTGAGGAAAATGTTGGTTATAATATTTTCCTATGAGGCAATGTTTGAGAGGAAATTGTTTTATTTATTACAAGTGCAAAAGTAATGATAAAAAAGTATCATATTATATGTTTGCATCAAGTAACAGACATATCAGGAGAGACAAACTAAGAATCTCTGCATTATATATTGTCTGCCTTTTAATTATGGCAATATTCAATAGGTCAGAAAAGTAATATTTCACCTGAGGGTTCTGAATCAGGGATATTTAGTGAGAGGTCATACTTACAAAGACAAATAATTCAATGGAGTTTGCAGTCTTATTAAATTGCTGTCAGTTTAGAAGAATAAATTTAATTAGCAGAGTGAATTAACTTCAAAAACTTAACCTGTTGTCCTAGAGCATTTCTTTAGCTTTAATATGTAGAGTCCTCTTTGCATACAGTGCTGTGAATTGAGACACATTAACCAGATTTTCATTAAATTCTACATACTTAAGTTATTTTTTGCTGTTGTTGTTTTGGTTTCAGTTGTTTGAACATGGGGACCCTTCTAATAAATTTATTTATGGAATAATTTTATTTGGTTCAAAATAAGTGTATGGTTCTACGTTACCAAAATTAACATGATGTTGAATTAATTAACTGTTTACTTGATGATAAAAGGTAATGAGTAACATCTTCTTGGGAATTATTCCAAATTTCAACTTCACAGTTTTACTATAATAATACATTGGTATCTTAAAACATCAGAAGAAATTAAAATGACTTTTTTTTCTAATCTGTGGATGTGCTGTCAGTGATCAAGATAAACATGATATGATCCTTTTCTCTCACTCTCAAATATCTGATGAGACCGTTTCCCTTATTCTACCTGAACCAATCTTGTTTTGCCTTTGTTCATCTTTTGCTTTGGTCTGGAGTTCTCATCTCTGGTATTCATTTAGTCATTCAACATCAGCAGCTAACAAATCTTTTAGCCTCCACTAAGTTCTAGGCATGTGTTCAGTGCTAGAGAATCAAAACTGAATAAGGAGGTTCATTGTCATAGAATACCTTAGTTGATGAAACAAATATAAAATTAAAATTTGTATTAAAGTCCTCACTTAATACATAAGTAAATGATATTGTCAGAGTGCTAAATGTTGCTTGAAGATGGGGCTAAGCTTTCTCAAGAACTCTGGTGTTGCATATCGAAGGGGATTATTGTGTCCATTAAATGAATGGGGGAATTATGAGAGTTCCAACAGAAAAGGAACAACATAAATTCATTGAGGATTTCAGTACTCCCATAATTGGAAGATGCTATAACTTTAGAAATCTCCATATGCTTTTGTTGGGACTGACAATAGCTGAAACAGTGGAAACTATGTGCTTTGCTGCTGAGCTTGATTCTGAAACCAATGGGAGCCACTGAAAATATTAAACATAGGAATTATATGATCACCTTTGCAGTTTAGCAAGGCGCTCTCCTATCAGTATGGGAGGTGAATTCAAGAATGGTGAGAACTGAGCAGGGGGAAAAGCTATGGGTTATTGCAATAAACAAGGGAAATATGGTTGACCCTTGGACAATGTGGTGGTTAGAGGCAGTGACCCCACACAGTAGAAGATCTGCACATAACCCCAGAGTGGGCCCTCTGTATCCACAGTTCTGCACCCGCGGATTCAACCAAGCACAGATAGTGTAGCTCTATAGTACTTATTGGAAAAATCCTCGTGTAAGTGGGTTGTGCAGTTCAAACCCATACTGTTTAAGGGTTAACTGTGATGAGTCTTCTGAGGTAGAACCATGGCAATACAGGTAGATATGACATAGGTAGGAATTATATTAAACAGAAAAAAAATAGGACTTACTGACTGATTATAATCGGGGTTAGATAGAAGGAGAAGTCTAATGCTGCACATATATTTCTTGTAGTGTTAAAGGGACGAGTAATCAAAATAGATAACAAGAAAGCAGTGTCAGTTTGGGGGGTTGTAAAATGAATTGGGTTTTGCACATCTCAAACAGAGAGGTCTGAAGGACAATCAAACGTGTGTGGGGAAGTGTAGTAAACAATGAGATAGGTGTAGCTGAGAATGTAGCTTAAGACGCGGTTCTAGGAGTGTGGCATGCACTTGTGAAAGGTGGGCATGACAGCTCTCTGTGGACCAAGGGCATGTCCTGGGAAACTAAACAAGGAAGAGAAAGCTGAAAGGAAGTTGGAGTAGCTGCATGTGGAAACTTAGCAGAATTAGAACCCCTGTCCTGTCTCCTACACGTTTTCCATAGAAGCAATCTCTTTCTTGAGTATTCAACAATAATTATGTGCCAGTAAAAGTGACATTATTTTTTAATTTTAGCCTGGAATTTTAGTTGTTTGTCTCATATCTTATCTGTGTTACCAGTCAGTAATCCACAGGACAGGGGTGAGGGCAAGATACATAACTAGTTTCTCTTTTGTTTTTTTTCTTTTCAGTGTTTCACACATTTTTTCTAATAATTGTCACTACTCAATATATTGCAAATTCACAAATAATTGAGCAAATTATTCTCACATGGTACAAAAGGAAATAAATCCTAGAGAAGAGAAAAAGGGCAAAGTAGAACACTGAGAGGGAAGGTGACTTAAAAGAAATGCTATAGTTGACAACATAGTGTTACATAATTGAAATTTGCCAAGATAGTAGAACTTAAATGTTCTCACCAAAAACAAAACAAAACAAATAAACCCTAAATATGTGAGGTGATGGATGTGTTCATTTAATTAAATAGATGGTGGCGGGGAAATCCTTTCACGATGAATATACGTATCAAATCATCATGTACACTTTACGTATCTATTTTATGTCCATCATACCTCATAAAGCCTGAAAAAAAAATCAAGAAAAAAAAAAGAGTAACACTGAGACAGGTAAGTGGATTTCTACAAGCAGGGAAGAATAGAGGGAATTTCAGGCACTGGCAACTGAGAGGGCATTTTTGCAGGTGGTGCTGAAGGAAGTGGGGACAAGTTCTACGCATGGCACGGTCCCTTGAGAAGTTTCATAACTAGTTGTAAGAGTAAAGAGCGACTGTGAGTGGAAAAGAAAGCCTACTCTACTGAGTGTTCTATTATTATAAGGCACATTGCATATGTACCAGAGCAGGGGGGAAAGATGGAAAAAATCTGACCAATTTCTTATAAGTAATTGTGTGTGTGTGTGTGTATTGTGTGTCTGTGTGTATAAGTGTGTGTGTGAGATAATGTGAATTCAAATCTGAATTATACAAGGGGCTTTTGCATCCATTATAATTTTTTTTTTCTGTACAATACACCCTGAGATCTTTTTGTCCTCATTTGAGGGATAAATACATTGAAGTACAGAGAGGAAGTCCCTTGTTCGAAATCACACATCTAATATATTTATGACCCAACATAAAAACTTAGATAGTGAGCCCCTAATCCAGCCCTCCAAATAGTGTTTTTTTACCACAGTGGCTTAATAACCAGCATACTGGCTCTGAAGCATCTCCCTACACGTTACCTGCTCAAAACCTATTTACATGGCTGTCTGTAATAATTAGCAGGGGAGAATGTGACTGAAAAGACATATGGTGAACCTCAGCATTAGCTGAGGACAACAGCATGACTGATGACTGAAGCCTGCTACGGCTCTGTGCTTCTCTTGAATTGCACTGTGGGTGCAAGGAGAAGGCTGTAGGAATTGAGGCTGCCGGCTTAATCACAGTATAGCGTAGCTCCGAGCAGCACTGGGGGCTGCCCAGAAACTGTTTTGAAAGGACCTCCGGTATGCCACCCCTGTCTGCTCCATAGCCTTGCCAAGGAGGCGATTTTGCAGAAATATGTTATTTCTTTATTACCAGTCTAGCTGCTGTCTAGATCTAGCAATCTGTCACAACCCTTTTGTTCCGAAGGCCATCACATTTTAGAGAAAGAGAGCACTTTACAATGATCACATCTAATTCTCTTAATTTACTGATAGAGAAACTGAGGCCAAGAACTGTCTCGTATGCAATTACACATGTTGTTAATGAAGAATCCATAGTGGTGTTCATAAAATATTTATGTTTAAAACTACTTCAAGGGTGACCTAGAGAAATTCCCTTATACATATAACATTTCTCTTAAGAAGACTCTGAAAGATTACCATAAACACTATCTTAATTCAATGTAATAGATTTTATTTAATATCTACAATGTGTCAAACATGTTTTATCATGACTGGGGATTTACAGATGTAATGACCGGTGACGAAAGCCCCACCAAAACCAGCGACTGACACAAAGAATGGCACTGTTAGACAAAAATTATTTTTACAAAACTCCATAGGCCTACAGGATGACAAATCAAAACACCTTGATATTGAAACTTATGCTCGGTTAATGTGTATTTTTTGATAAAAATAGATTGTACATAAGACAATGAAAAAGTTTCCATTTCACTATGATGTAATACATCTGGGCATCAAAACTTAAAAATACTGAGATATAACTCCCCAATACTATGTGTCAAACTATCGGTTTTTTTTTTTTAATTTGAACCACTTACACAAAAATCATTTGATGAGCATTTTATGTGTCAACAATTGGTTTAAGCAAATGAGGCCGTTCAATATAAAAAATTATAATGGATGAACACTCAATGCTCTATTTGAGTATGGAGAAAGGAAAAAAGAACTCTTTATCTATATTTCATTCTGCCTACTCGGCTATACATCTTGAAGGATCCCCAAACATAATTTAGAGGGAAATGTTGGTTGAATGAATTTCCCATTTAAGAAAAAGTATGACTATCTGTACTTCTTACGAAAAACAAAATATTGAATCACTGACAATTGAAAATTATAAATTATGAAATTTGTGTTTAGAATAAGAAAAGTAAATTTTGAAACTTTTATTCAGGATCAGAAGGGCCTTTTTGTCTATAGGAAAATAAATGCTGATTTGCATAGGAGAGTTTTATCAGACTATGATTCTGTTAATTTCTTCAGAGTTCTTTCACAAGTGCAATAGATAAATATTCATTTGTTTCTGTCTAGGAATTTTAAACTTTCCAAAATTCTTTGTTATGCACTTTTTTTGTTAAATAGCTTCTGACATATTGTAATTAAAACTGTTTTCTCCTAAGACACATATAAGCCTTTATTTTGTATATTCTTGTTTTGGAAATGTATGTATACATTAATGTATTCTGAACTGAGTATAAAAAAATCCCATAAATGCTAACATTACCTTCTTCTCATCTGTTCTTTGATATTCCTCATCTGACTAGTTTACTAAGGATATAGATTTGAGGAGATGTTTCCTTGTTATTAATGATGACGTAGAGGCTATGCTTTATGGTGCTTCCTTGTTTTCCTTCCTTTTTATCTTACCCTGTGTAGCTTAATTAAATTTTCCTTAGGGTAATTTTTATTTCTTTTATATATGCAGGGTCCACATGTCTCTTTTTTCTCTCAAACTCACTTTTATTCCATTTTTGAAACAAAACAATAAGCCTGTTGTTCCGTTTCCTAGGATATTTTAAAACAAAAGAAACATGTCCTATTTTTATCAACCTGAGAGATTATTTGAGACTCACCTTAAAGCAAGTTAGAATTTTATTAATTTCTCTTTATTCCCTAATACCCCCATGTTAACAAGATTTTTTTCCACTTACGATCCAGATTTTTAGATAAATATAAAGTTTTTTACTAATTTGGTTTAATCATTGAGAATTTTGTTAAAGAGCATTGAAACAATATTTTTTGTTCTTCCCTGGCTATTTTTTTCCATTGCAGCTACATAAAGGGTCAATTACAGTTCTGTTTTACAATTATTAATTACAATCAGATAACATTTTAGTTGTAAGTGATAAGGTGAATACATTTCTAGGTCTTGGGGAAAAAAAAGAATAACTCATAAACTAGTTGAATATTTGTATTCATTTATAAGCAGGTACCTTTCTCTCTCAGGCCCTGCAAAAGATCTCATTTACTCATAGATTCAAATATTCTTTCAACAAACATTTCTTGAACATTTACAGAAGGCAAGTACTCTGATAGACACTATGGGATTCAGGATGCATGGCTTTGAGGTTGTAATCTAAACTGTACATGCTTAGTTTGTTTGATGGTTCAGGGGTAATCAGTAGTTAAAAATGGATTAAATTCAATGGAATCCAGACTATTGTAATATATCCATATATATTATACATATGTAATTTTAATGTTGATCATAAAACCCATATAGAAATTTATATTTAAAAAAATTAGAATGCTATCATACATTATTTTATCAATATTTAATCCTTTTAGTCAGCCAAAGGAGGTAATTGTTCCTCCTAGTCTGTAAAACTCAGGAAATTGACCATTTAAAGAAGTGAAGAAATTTCTTGAGGGTCACACAATTAGTAAATGGTGCTAAATTTCAGATCCTCAAATTCCAAAGGCAGAGCTTTGTCTGTTACATTTCTGATTCAGCACCACAAAATCAGTGTGCACAGACTCAGTGGGCATCCACAAGATGAAATATAAGCTTCTGAAAAACTTTGTTGGACATTTAGGTAGTTAAAGCTTCTCTGGTGGCCTGAAAGAGTTAACAAACCTTCCAGAGGGGACTCACTAGGAAATGTAAAGTGTAAACAGTAGGAATGCCAGGCTTTCTATACTCGGTGGGCACATATGCAGAGGGATGAATCATGAAGCACTCAGTTGCACAGAAAGGGAAAAGTAAAAGTTCACTGAGGCATTTATTTCTTTTGAGTTCTTACTTTGTTTTACTTCCACCATGACATATAATTTTTCTTTTGTATTTATTATGGACTTGGGATATGGCCAAATCTACTTCATTTGTTTCTTTTGTCATAATAGCAATTTCCTGCTCTTTGTTTGTAATTCTCTTTTGTTTTTCTCTCTTTTCTTAACAACTTCTTGATGTTTTTGCATCAATCCAGAGCTTTGGAAAGAAAAAAAAAAAGTGTAATCTTTGAATGGGAAGGGAATAGGCTACCAACCATGGCTATGGCTTTTGCCTTTGCTATGTTGAAAACCCACCAATGTACTGCACTATATTTAAGTGATTGACTTAGTATTTGTTTTGGCAGTTCACTCTTCATATACATGAATTAAAAACATAAACATGTTTCTTTTACTGCATGGAAATCATATATTTTGTTTGTTTTAAGGGATGATAATACTATGTGCTTATATAGATATGATGACACTTGACCTAAATATGAGTATTTGTGGCATAAATATAATTAACAGGAAATTCATTAATAATAAAGTGATTGTTATTTAGGATGTTATTTCTGGTCCAGGCATGCCTCTACCCAGCCTCCTTCTGAACAGCATAAAATACACTGTCTTCTACAAGGGAGGGAAAATAACTGTCATATATAGACATGTTTGGAAATTCCACTAGGTGCCTTTTGCATGAAAGGCCACTGATATTTAGAGGAAAAACTACCCTAAGAGAAGAGAGATTCTGGATATGTAAGACAACCAAGTAGGATAAGTTTTAGGTAAAAAATGGTTAAATACTTTTATTGTATATTATTTTTTCTGTCCTGTGCCCTTTAAACTCTTGTACTAACAAGAAAGAAAAGCGTTTAAAAAATGATGATGATGATGATAGTAATAATGTGGAAAATATTTGCAGGACATTGCAAACAATATATACCACATATACACATTATGATAAAATATTAACATTGATAAAAATGAACACAGGTCATGAGCAGACAACCAAAACAAATAGGAAAAATACATGAAAATAATTTCAGAATAGAATTTAAAACAGTGAAAAATTTTGAGCTACAAAACTTGCAAAGCTTTTTACATATTGATGTTTAAGTAAATTATTGTACATTCAGTCATTCCACAACTATTTGTGGTGTGCTATTTGCCAGATACATCCTCAGAATAGAATATTACATAGCCAATAAAAATTATATTTGCAAAGGATACTTAGTAATGTGGGGATATGTTCATAGAAGAATAGTTAATAAAATAGAAACGTTTAGCATTTATTTAAATTTTATGTGTATAATTACCAGTATAAATTGATTTATATACTTTTTCTTGTACCTAAAACTATAGCTTAGTTATATTAAGTAACTTGCTCAAAGTTGCATAGGCAGAAAGTAATGAAACCGGGATGCTAACTCAGATCTGCCTGACTTCAAAGTCCACAGTTTTATTTTATTTTATTTATTTATTTTCAAATCATTTAGTTGTATTCTTTTTTTTAATAAATTTATTTATTTATTTATTTATTTATTTATTTTTGGCTGCATTGGGTCTTCATTGCTGCACACGGGCTTTCTCTAATTGCGGCGAGTGGGGACTACTCTTCGTTGCGGTGTGCAGGCTTCTCATTGCAGTGGCTTCTCTTGTGGAGCACTAGACGCACTAGCTCTAGACGCTCAGGCTTCAGTAGTTGTGGCACGTGGGCTTCAGTAGTTGTGGCTTGTGGGCTCTAGAGTGCAGGCTCAGTAGTTGTGGCTCATGGGCTTAGTTGCTCCATGGCATGTAGGATCTTCCCGGCCCAGGGCTCGAACCCATGTCCTCTGCATTGGCAGGCAGATTCTTAACCACTGCGCCACCAGGGAAGCCCAAAGTCCACAATTTTAACGATGACAATAAACTTTTTTCTGTATTAAATACATACATAATCAAGACCTGAAGCTATATGCTAACACTGGGAGAGAACACACACATGTACACACATAGACACACACATATAATGCACACACACACTTCTATATGCCTGAGTATTTGGATTATGGGTAATTTTTATTTTCCACAGTCTGCTCCTCTACAACCAGTCCACAAATGCATTGATTTTATAATCATCAATAAAAAAATCAAACTCCAAGAAATTGAATGGTTCTGTGAACCACGAGATAGAAAATATGGCAAGTTAGACAGGAAATCTCCATTTTTCTCTGCCTCTTTCATGAAGGTCACACTGGAATCAGAAACTAGAGACGAGAAAATACAGGCAACTATGGTCATCCCAGGACTTATGGAGGGTCGCTCCCAAGTACTACACCACTTGGTCTACTTGGGATGCAGGAATGAGAAGCAGAATCTACAGTAGGTAACTGGAGGGCAAGGATAGGGGTTTGTATCTTCAGCACCTGGAACTTGGCCAGCACACAGTAAATGTAATGGATACAGTAAGTGACCTTCCCTCTCGGTCCTTACCCATATCCCACTTTATAAACTACCTTATATAATTCGAGGTCTTTTGGGCTGTGACAAAATTCTTGAAATTTTCCAGGCAGAGGTAGATAGGGTAGATAAGCAAACAGGAATGGAAGCTAACATCTGTTACTTGAGCCCTACTTTGAGGATCTGTGCTGGTACCTTTCAGAGACATCATATCATTGAACCGTCACAAAGGCATTACTAATCACAGATCAGAAAACACAGGCTCCAGAAGATACGATATGGCCCAAGAGGACACAATTGGTGCTGTGATTGTGCGTTCTCAGCTCAGTTTTCCTAAAATCCATGTGACCTCCCCTGGATTTCACTGCTTTTTTGCCTCCCCTCATTATGCCAGAGAAATAATTCCTAACTTCAACATTAGCTATGTGTCCTGGTGTAAATTGGAAAATAGAGGCTATCTTCAAAATTGATGGTCTTATTATTACTAACATTATGCCTGCATGTAATAAAAATCATAAACTCTGCTCCTCCCAGTTACTTTTCTTTATATCTAAAATGATTCTCTACAATGCTGAAGATCTAGACTCTCGCTACTCAATGTGTGGTCTGAGAGCTGATAACATGGCCATCGGCTGTGTACTTGTGAGAACTGCAGATGAATCTGCATATTATTCAGATTCCCTGTGAGCTCTGAAGTTATTTAAAAAGAATATTTATTTATTTATTTGGCTGTGCAGGATCTTAGTTGCGGCATGTGGGATCTTCATTGCCGCGTGTGGGATCTTTAGTTGCGGCATGTGAACTCTTAGTTGCAGCGTGTGGGATCTAGTTCCCTGACCAGGGATCGAACCCGGGCTGCCTGCATTGGGAGCACGGAGTCTCAGCCACTGGACCACCTGGGAAGTCCTAGATTCCCTGTGATTTTTATTCACATTAAAGTTTAAAGTAGCTATCGATTATTTTAACTACTGTGTTTCAACTTGCACAGGTAGTTGACATTCGTGTGTGACATTGTGACATGGGCTGATGAGAATAATAGTGTTAATTATAGCTAACATTTGTTGGTTACTCACAACATGCCAGATTCCATGTTAACAATTTCACATACTTTATATCATATGACTTATGAAAAAGTCCTATTATTTCCAGGTTAGAGATGAGTAAGTAAGTCTTTAGAAAGGACTGCACCAATTGTTAAGTGGCAGAGCTGAATTTTAAACCTGTAACTGTCTCATCAAGAGAACAAACTTCCAAGTAGTGTGTTTAATTGCTTGTCCTAAAGGTTTTTACAAACCTGGTGGTAGAGAAAGACAAGTATGCCTAAAGCTGTATTTCACTGGAGGTTATCAAAAGAGCTAATTCAGAGACCCACATTGCTGTGGTATAACTCAACAATGAGAGAGAAGATGTTCCTGGAGATTGAGGGTGACTTTCATGGAGGAAGACATTTTTTACTAGGAGGTTTCAAGAGAGGGCACCTCAGAACAAAAATGTCTTGTGAGCAAAGGAATGCAGATAGATTTCTATAAGGTGTGCTTTTTAACTCATCATCTAAATTGTCTGTTCCACAAGATATAAGTAGAGTCTGTCATGGAGGCAAGCAGTAAGGAATTAAACAAGAAAATGAAATAAATGTCTGGCCTTCCGAGAGTTGAGAATTTCTATTCAAAGCACGGCCCAAGTTGCTCTCCAAATAGGCAAACACAGAAGGCCAATACTCGACACTCTTTAGGGAAGCATTTTGAAGTCTGGGACATTTTATATATTTTATAGGATTAAGTGAATGTGAAAAGCAGATTACACTGGGTCTTCAGTGGAAATGCAGGCATGCAGAGTATGCGTTTATTTAATGCCTGAATGGGTCATCGTTTTCCCAGCTGATGATAATTTTAGCACATTAATCCATTCGAGAAGCTGGATTCCTTATCCTGTGCTTGATTGCCGATCACAGACAGTACATGATGGGCACTGCTGAATACGGAGGTGGACACACTCCATGCCCACTGAGATCAAAACCCACTTAGAGTAAAAGTGTAGTACCTCCCAGAGGTCCCATCCCATATTGAAAAAGTGCCAGAGCTCTTGACTTTAATCCCGTGCTGTCAGCTGTAGACCCAAAGCACGACTGATCATAGAAACCTCTTGATCAAAAAAACCTCCAGGGGCGCAGCACCAACTACAGAATAAAATCAGTGTCCAAAAATCTCAGGGACTTAGACATCCATCAGCAAGTCCTGTTCACTCTGCCTCTAAAATACCCTAGAATCTAACCACTTCTTATCCTCCTCAGGAGCCCTCCAGTAGTCCAAGCCCCATCACTTTTCTAACTCTCTCTCTGACACACACACACACTTTTCTCTTTATTTTTATTATGGACCATTTGAAATAGATACCAAAATAGATGGAATCTTAAAAAAAAAAAACTTGATATATCCATCACCCAACTTCAACAATTATCATTTAATGGCCGATGCACCCATCTCCCTCTCTCATGCTTTACTTTGAATCCAATTCCAGCTATTGTATTATTCCATCTATAAAAATTTCAGGATGTCTCTCTAAAAGATAAGGACTCTTTCTTATAAAACATAATTACAGTGCCATTTTGATACCTCAAAAACAATGAATAATCATTTTTTAATATTGTCATATATTCTGTAAGTGTTCATATTTTTCATAAATGGCATATACAGACATATCTCTATATATCATATATGTATTTATGTGTTTATACATATCTATAAATAGATGTATCTATATAATTGTGTATATATCTAGAGAGAGATGTATAGATAGGATAGATATAGAGAGATAGACAGATAGATATAAATATATATGCAATATAATATCGTTTGTTTAAATTGTTTAAGTTGGAATTGGTTGATTTGGCTCTTAAGTGTCTTTGAGCGCATATGCTTTCCCTTTATCTCCCTCTCTCCCTGTTCCAGAGACGGTGTCGTAATCGCATCTTGACCTGGCGAATTGTCCTCTGTCAAAACCTGCAAACCAAACTTCCCGCTTCCACGTCCTTCCCACTACACCCTATTCTCCACCCAGAAACCTGCATTTCAGAGGGTAAATCTCATTACCCCTCTCCTAGACTTCACAAAACTTTCCCATTACACTTAGAATAATGCCCAGCCCCCCTAATGTGGCAATCAGAACCTTATAGAACCAAATGGTTCCTATAGTTTCTTCATGACATAAAATGTATTTTTCTTTTCTAGTCATGGTTGTAGAATCTCTTGAAATTTGAGAAAGTTTGGGGTCGTAACGGTAAATGTAACATTCAAGGAGTTTTTACTTGCTGTTTCTTCTGTCTAGAATATTCTCTTCCTCATCATCACATGGCTGGCTCTTTCTTAACATTTGAATCTGTCTTATCCTTGGCTTTTTACAAGAGACCCTGGCTTACATTGCAGGTAGTTTAGCCTGGGATATATTATCAGGGAATAGGGTTAGCAGATGGTGTGAAACAGAGAAGAAGGAAGAACATTATTAAGCGAATTTCTGCTATGGACAGTTTCTGCTCTGTCTCTTTTGAAAAGCCATGTAGAATGAATCTTTACAATTTCCCATGCAAAAGGTGGAAGGAAGGAGAATTTGTCTTCTGAATGCCATCTGTCATTGGTCAAGGATTCCCCATGATGTATTAATTTTCTCTTGTCCTTCCAGGCTCATATATCTGTAAGGCCTAATGGTTTCCTACAGGCATTCTACAGTGCAACATCAGAGAAGCACTGAGTAGAGTGCAAGAGATACAAGGTGTAGCTGAGACAAGGAACCATCAGTTTACAGTTCTTTTGGAGCTGATGGCTAAAGCTAAAGCTAGCGTTAAGGAGGAGGCTGAGAGAATGGGAGATGTCCACACAAGACTCAGTTCAAATGTCACTTTCTTTGACACACCTTCCTCATTTGTCCAACGTAGAATCAGGCACCCCTATACTCCCTCTATCACACCTCCTGTATTTTTTCGTATCACTTGATCCTCTCTGGAATTATATTATTTTCTTGGGTGTTTACTTATTTATTGTTTATCTTCCTCCAGAACATAGCTCCATCTTGCCCTCTTCACAATCTCTAGCATCTGGAAAAGCATCTGCTCTCCACTGGGCCCTCAACAAATAATTCATGAGCATATACAGAAAATGAAGCTGGAAACTAGTTGGGAGCACCTTGTAAAAGTCATGTAAATCATGCTATGCTGTTTGAGATATTATCTTTATGTCTTGGAAAATATTTTGTAAACGTTGTTCTCATTCTACAGCTGTAGAAAGTGGAGCTCGAGTTTTTGGTTATAGCCCACAGCCATGCACTAAGTGTTTATTCCAGGTCTAAAATGCAGACACCATGCCTACAAGCCCAAAAACTCCCTCAAGCTCCAGCATTGCCATTCCTCATATCACTGCTCAGGATTACGAACTCTTGGATCAAGAAAGTCTAGAGGCCTGTAACTTCCAAAGAAACATACTCACTTGGTTATAAGGAGACTAGCTTCCATTTCCAGTTTTACTCTGCTCATTAAATCATGCCATGTCTCTAAGCATCAGTATTTTCCTCCTCAAAATTAAGAGCTTGAGTTATAGTTTTGCTATGTTTTGTGCTACCCTGGACTTTTGAGAACTTTTTTTTTTTAATATCTTCATTGGAGTATAATTGCTTTACAATGTTGCAATAGTTTCTATTGTACAACAAAGTGAATCAGCTATGAGTATACATATATCCCCATATCCCCTCCCTCTTAAGCCTCCCTCCCATCTCCCCTATCCCACCCCTTTAGGTCATCACAAAACATTGAGCTGACCTCCCTGTGCTATGCAGCAGCTTCCCACTAGCCATCCATTTTACATTTGGTAGTGTATATATGTCAGTGCTGCGCTCTCACTTTGTCCCAGCTTCCCTTTCCCCTCCTGTGTCCTCAAGTTCATTCTCTATGTCTTTGTCTTTATTCCTGCCCTGTCACTAGATTCGTCAGTAACATTTTTTGAGATTCCATATATGTGTGTTAGCATATGGTATTTGTTTTTTCGCTTTTTGACTTACATCATTCTGTATGATAGACTCTAGGTCCATCTACTTCATTACAAATAACTCAATTTCGTTCCTTTTTATGGCTGAGTAATATTCCATTCTATATATGTGCCACATCTTCTTTATCCATTCGTCTGTTGATGGACTTTTAGGTGGCTTCCATGTCCTCGTAATGGTAAATAGTGCTGCAATGAACATTGTGGTACTTGTATCTTTTTGAATTATGGTTTTCTCAGGGTATATGCCCAATAGTGGGATTGCTGGGTCATATGATAGTTCTATTTCTATTTTTTTAAGGAACCTCCATACTGTTCTCCATAGTGGCTGTATCAATTTACATTCCCACCAACAGTGCAAGAGGGTTCCCTTTTCTCCAAACCCTCTCCAGCAAATTATTGTTCGTAGATTTTTTTGATGATGGCCATTCTGACCGGTGTGAGGTGATACCTTATTGTGGTTTTGATTTTCAATTCTCTAATGATTAGTGATGTTGAGCATCTTTTCATGTGTTTGTTGGCAATGTGTATATCTTCTTTGGAGAAATGTCTGTTTAGGTCTTTGGCCCATTTTTGGATTGGGTTGTTTGTTTTTTTGATATTGAGCTGCATGAGCTGCTTGTATATCTTGGATATTAATCCTTTGTCAGTTGTTTCATTTGCAAATATTTTCTCCCATTCTGAGGGTTGTCTTTTCGTCTTGTTTATGGTTTCCTTTGCTGTGCAAAAGCTTTTAAGTTTCATTAGGTCCCATTTGTTTATTTTTTATTTTTTTTCCATTACTGTCAGAGGTGGGTCAAAAAAGATGTTGCTGTGATTTATGTCAAAGGGTGTTCTGCCTATGTTTCCCTCTAAGAATTTTATAGTCTCTGGCCTTACGTTTAGGTCTTTAATCCATTTTGAGTTTATTTTTGTGTATGGTGTTAGGGAGTGTGCTAACTTCATTCTTTTACATGTAGCTGTCCAGTTTTTCCAGCACCACTTACTGAAGAGGCTGTCTTTTCTCCATTGTATATTCTTGCCTCCTTTATCAAAGATAAGGTAACCATATGTGCGTGGGTTCATCTGTGGGCTTTCTATCCTATTCCATTGATCTATATTTCTGTTTTTGTGCCAGTACCATACTGTCTTGATTACTGTAGCTTTGTAGTATAGTCCAAAATCAGGGAGCCTGATTCCTCCAACTCCGTTTTTCTTTCTCAAGATTGCTTTGGCTATTCGGGGTCTTTTGGGTTTCCATATAAATTGTGAACTTTTTTGTTCTAGTTCTGTGAAAAATGCCATTGTTACCTTGATAGGGATTGCATTGAATCTGTGTATTGCTTTGGGTAGTATAGTCATTTTCACAATGTTGACTCTTCCAATCCAAGAACATAGTATATTTCTCCATCTGTTTATGTCATCTTTGATTTCTTTCATCAGTGCCTTATAGTTTTCTGCATACAGGTCTTTTACCTCCTTAGGTAGGTTTATTCCTAGGTATTTTATTCTTTTTGTTTCAGTGGTAAATGGGAGTGTTCCCTTGGTTTCTCTTTCTGATTTTTCGTTGTTAGTGTATAGGAATGCAAGAGATTTCTGTGCATTAATTTTGTATCCTGTGACTTTACCAAACTCATTGATTAGCTCTAGTAGTTTTCTGGTGGCATCTTTAGGATTTTCTATGTATAGTACCATGTCATCTGCAAACAGTGACTGTTCTGCTTCTTCTTTTCCAATTTGTATTCCTTTTATTTCTTTTTCTTCTCTGATTGCTGTGGCTAAAATTTCCAAAACTATGTTGAATAATAGTGGTGAGAGTGGGCACCCTTGTCTTGTTCCTGATCTTAGAGAAAATGCTTTCAGTTTTCACCATTGAGAATGATGTTGGCTCTGGGTTTGTCATATATGGCTTTTATTATGTTGAGGTAGGTTCCCTCTATGCCCACTTTCTGGAGAGTTTTTATCATAAATGGGTGTTGAATTTTGTCAAAAGCTTTTTCTGCATGTATTGAGATTATCATATGGTTTTTTCTTTTAATTTGTTAATATGGTGTATTACATTAATTGGTTTGCGTATATTGAAGAATCCTTGCATTCCTGGGATAAACCCCACTTGACCATGGTGTATGATCCTTTTAATGTGCTGTTGGATTCTGTTTGCTAGTATTTTGTTGAGGATTTTTGCATTTATGTTCATCAGTGTTATTGGCCTATAATTTTATTTTTTTGTGACATCTTTGTCTGGTTTTGGTATCAGTGTGACGGTGGCCTCATAGAATGAGTTTGGGAGTGTTCCTCCCTCTGCAATATTTTGGAAGAGTTTGAGAAGGATAGGTGTTAGCTCTTCTCTAAATGTTTGATAGAATTCACCTGTGATGCCCTCTGGCCCTAGGCTTTTTTGTTTGTTGGAAGACTTTTAATCACAGTTTCAATTTCAATGCTTATGATTGGTCTGTTCGTATTTTCTATTTCTTCCTGGTTCAGTCTTGGAAGGTTGTTCTTTTCCAAGAATTTGTCCATTTCTTCCAGGTTGTCCATTTTATTGGCATAGAGTTGCTTGTAGTAGTCTCTCATGATCCTTTGTATTTCTATGGTGTCAGTTGTTACTTCTTTTTCATTTCTAATTCTGTTAATTTGAGTCTTCTCCCTTTTTCTCCCGATGAGTCTGGTTAATGGTTTGTCAGTTTTGTTTACTTCTCAAAGAACCATCTTTTAGTTTTATTGATATTTGCTGTTATTTCCTTTATTTCTTTTTCATTTATTTCTGATCTGATCTTTATGATTTCTTTCCTTCAGGTAACTTTGGGGTTTTTCTTTGTTGTTCTTCTTCTTCTTTCTCTAATTGCTTTAGGTGTAAGGTTGGTTGTTTATTTGAAATTTTTCTTGTTTCTTGAGGTAGGATTGTATTGCTATAAATTTCCCTCTTAGAACTGCTTTTGCTGCAACCTATAGGTTTTGGGTCGTTGTGTTTTCATTGTCATTTGTTTCTAGGTATTTTTTGATTTCCTCATTGATTTCTTCAGTGATCTCTTGGTTATTTAGTAGCGTATTGTTTAACCTCCATGTGTTTGTATTTTTTACATTTTTTTCCTGTAATTGATACCTAGTCTCATAGCGTTGTGGTCAGAAAAGATGCTTGGTACAATTTCAGTTTTCTTAGATTTACGGAGGCTTGATTTGTGACCCACGATGTGATCTATCCTGGAGTTTGTTCCGTGTGCACTTGAGAAGAAAGTGTATTCTGTTGATTTTGGATGGAATTTCCTATAAATATCAATTAAGTCCATCTGGTCTAATGTGTTATTTAAAGCTTGTGTTTCCTTTTTTATTTTCTGTTTGGATGATCTGTCCATTGCTGAAAGTGGGGTGTTAAAGTCACCTACGATTACTGTGTTACTGATGATTTCACCTTTTATGGCTGTTAGCATTTGCCTTATGTATTGAGGTGCTCCTATGTTGGGTGCATAGATATTTACAATTGTTATATCTTCTTCTTGGATTGATCCCTTGATCATTATATAGTGTCCTTCCTTGTCTCTTATAATAGTCTTTATTTTAAAGTCTATTTTGTCTGTTTTGAGTATTGCTACTCCAGCTTTCTTTTGATTTCCATTTGCATGGAATATCTTTTTCCATCCCCTCACTTTCAGTCTGTATGTGTCCCTAGGTCTGAAGTGGGTCTCTTGTAGACAGCATATATATGGGTCTTGGTTTTGTATCCATTCAGCCAGTCTGTGTCTTTTGGTTGGGGCATTTAATCCATTTACGTTTAAGGTAATTACTGATATGTATGCTCCTATTACCATTTTCTCAATTGTTTTCGATTTGTTTTTGTAAGTCTTTTCCTTCTCTTGTGTTTCCTGCCTAGAGAAGTTCCTTTAGCATTTGTTGTAAAGCTGGTTAGGTGGTGCTGAATTCTCTTAACTTTTGCCTGTCTGTAAAGCTTTTGATTTCTCCATCAAATCTGAATGAGATCCTTGCTGTGTAGAGTAATCTTGGCTGTAGATTTTTCCCTTTCATCACTTTAAATATATCTTGCCACTCCCTTCTTGTCTGTAGAGTTTCTAATGAAAGATCAGCTGTTAAACTTATGGGGATTCCCTTGTATGTCATTTGTTGCTTTTCCCTTGCTGCTTTTAATATCCTTTCTTTGTGTTTATTTTTTGATAGTTTGATTAATATGTGTCTTGGCATGTTTCTCCTTGGGTTTATCCTGTATGGGACTCTCTGCACTTCCTGGACTTAATTGTCTATTTCCTTTCCCATGTTCGGGAAGTTTTCAACTGTAATCTCTTCAAATAATTTCTCAGACCCTTTCCTTTTTTCTTCTTCTGTGATGCTTATGATTCGAATGTTGGTGTGCTTAGTGTTGTCCCAGAGGTCTCTGAGACTGTCCTCCATTCTTCTCATTCTTTTTTCTTTATTCTGCTCTATGGCAGTTATTTTTGCCATTCTATCTTCCAGCTCACTTATCTGTTCTTCTGCCTCAGTTATTCTGCTATTGATTCCTTCTAGAGTATTTTAATTTTCAATTATTGTGTTGTTCAATACTGTTTGTTTGCTCTTTAGTTCTTCCAGCTCCTTGTTAAACGTTTCTTATATTTTCTCTATTCTATTTCCAAGATTTTGTATCATCTTAACTATCATTACTCTGAATTCTTTTTCAGGTAGTTTTCCTGTTTCCTCTTCATTTATTTGGTCCTGTGGGTTTTTATCTTGCTCCTTTGCCTGTAAGATGTTTCTCTGTCTTCTCATTTTGTGTAATTTACAGTATTTGAGGTCTCCTTTCCCTAAGCTGCAGGGTTGTAGTTCCTTTTGCTTCTGTTCTCTGCCTCTGGTGGTGGGGTTGGTCCAGTGTCTTGTGTAAGCTTCCTGATGGGAGGGACTGGTCCCTGCATTCTGGTGGTTGGAGCTGAGTATTTTCCCTCTGATGAGCAGGGCCATGTCAGGTGGTGTGTGTTTTGGGGTGTCTGTGAACTCAGTATGACTTTAGATAGTCTGTGTTCTGATGGGTGGGTTTGTGTTCCTGTCTTGTTTGTTGTTTGGTGTGAGGCATCCAGTTCTGGGAGCTGCTGGTAGTTGGGTGGAGCCAAGTCTTGGATTCATATAGAGGCCTCCATGAGAGCTCTTGGCAATTAATCTGCCCTGGGGCTGGGAATTCTCTAGTGGTCCAGCATCTTGGAAAGTGCTCCCACTCCAGAGCCTCAGGCCCAACTTCTGGTCGAGGCACCAAGACCCCACCAGTCTCTCATCCCAGCAATAAAAGGGGTTTAAAAAAAAAAACAACTAACAAAACCACAGTCAAATCATAAAAAGTAAAGTCAAACAAACAGAAACAGAAACAAGGAAACACACACACACACACACACACACACACAAGAAACAAAACAGATCCAAATAAATCAAATAGCAAGAGAACAATCAGACAAACAAAAGAACCCATGAATGAAATAAAACAATTAAGAAGAAAGCTGACAAAAACCCAAAAACAAAAAACAAAACCAAAGCAGAGTGCCAACTGAAGAATGAAGCAAAGAAACAAAACAAACAGACAAAAATGATATAAAAAAAAGAAAAAGAAAAAGGGGAAAGAAGACAGAATAACAGAAAAGCAATGTAGAAACAGAAATATATTTAAAAAATGGAAAGAAAAAAATGCAAACAAAACCCTGGAGAAATGGTAAAAACATAATCAAACAAATGAAAACAGAACCAAGGAAACACACACACACAAAAGAAACAAAAACAGAGCCAAATAAAACAAAAAGCAAGAAAACAACCAGACAAATAGAATAACTCAAAAATGAAATCAAACAATTAGGATTAAAACTAACAAAAGTACATAACCTATAAACAAAACCGAAGCAGTGTACCAACTGAAGAACAAAGCAAGGAAACAGAACACACCAATAAAAATGATTTAAAAAATAATAATAAAAGAAAAAGGGAAAAAAACCCCACAGAACAATAGAAAAGCAAAGTAAAAATAGAAATGTATAAAAAAATATATATATATATATATATATTATAAAACACGGAGATCCCAAAAGACTAAAAAAAAAAACCAAAAAACTAAAACAACAAGAAACAAAAAAGAAAGAAAAACAAACAAACAAAAAGCTAGAACCAACAACAGAATGAATCAAAACATAATAAAATTAATAGTAATAGTTATGTTTCCCTGGGGTCTCTGCTGTAAGTGTCCTCGCACACACCATGAGCCACAGCCCACCTCCGCCTCCCTGAGACGCCCTCCTCTGCCTTCTGGGCTGGTCTCTGGACCTGCTGTGGACCCTGTGGGGACCCCTCTGCCTCTGCTCTGGCCCACCTCCTGCGTGTGCTGCCCCCAGAGTCCACAGCTGCCAGGGCTAGACCGTTTTCATTTGTGGGAGCACTCATTGTCTACTCAGATATTCCATGCACGCAGGGTCTGCCTAGCTGATCGTGGGGATTCAATCTGCAGCTTGTACAGCTGATGGAAAGATTTTCGATCTTCTTCCTTAGTCACCCCATCCCTGGGGTTCAGCTTTGGTTTTGTCCCCATCTCTGCATGTGGCCCACCCACAGGAGTCTGGTCCTGAGGCTGCCTTGGAGCTCTTGGTTCTGCCCCTGTGGGGACTGGGCTCAGAGGTGGTATGACTGCTCGGATCGTGGGAGCCCCAGCAGCACCAAATGCATAGGGAAGCTGGTGGCCACGGGCGCAAGAGATATGGCTCTAGTCGAGAACTTTTGATCTGTAGTGGCTTAGTTTGGTTTCCCGTTGTCATCTTAGGGTGGCATTTAAGTTGTATCTCCTCTTTAATTATATATGGTGTAGGCCTTTATAGATGCATTTGAAGGAATAAATAAATGAAATAAAGAGTAGTTGACTAGCAAAAATTGCCATATCATGTTTATGCACATAATGTATTTTCATAAAATTTATAATATATAAAATATGTGAGAGAATCACTGTATCTCAGTGTTTTCCATTTTGTAGGCAGTGCAAAGTCCAGGTGTGTTTTCTTTGTTTGATATTTGGGATTTTCTTTATTTTTTTTTAATAAGTAAGGTATAATGTACATACAGAAAAAGGTACACATATTAAGGGTACAGCTCAATGTATGTACAAACATATTTGTATACATTTATATGTATGTATACACCTACTCATATAACACCTAGATCAAGATGCAGAACAGCTTGTTATACCCTTGAAGACTCTTTGACTCATCTTCACAATTAACATCTCACTACTCTAAGATAATTATTATCCTGATTTCCCTCATCTTAGTTTGGCTTTTTCTTGAACTTCGTACACATGGAATCATTAAATATGTACTTCTGTCTTCTTTTTACTCAATATTAAGTCTGTGATTTATCTATGTTGATATGTGTAGCAATAAGTAGTTTGTTCTTTTTTTATTTCTAGGTATTATTTCAGTATATGATTAGATCACTATTTATTCACCCAATTCATTCTATTGTTGACAGATATTTTTTTTTCTTATTTTTGGCTATTATGAAAAAAGCTGCTGTGGACATTCTTGTTTGTGTCTTTGGTGGATATGGGCACTCTTTGCTCATTGGTATACGAATAAGAGTGTAATTGCTCAGCCAGAGGGTATCTGGATGCTTAGATTTAGAGTTACTACCAATTTACCAAAGTGAGTGTAACAAATTACACGCCCTCCAGCAATGTTTGAGAGTTCCAGTGGTTCCAAGTCTTGGAGAGCAAGGGGATTTGTATTATATTCCTTTGTATCATCCATCATGTGTTCCATATGCTTTACTTAGCAGGTGCTCACTGAATATTTGTTGAAGAGCTCATCTAATTCCCCTCCCATTGGGAGGAAAATATCTGACCAAATCGTGAGCCTAAGCTTCTATCCCATCTGAAGGCTCAGCAGGAGCTCCCCAAAGATGCAGCCTCGGGAGCTGCACTTGCTGAATCTTGACGCTTTGTTTCGCTTTAAGACTGTTTCCATCCTAATAAATTGTCATTATTTCCATGATGAATCATTTCACTAATAATTAGACTGATCAAAACCAGAGCCAGATAAGCAACAGGCTCTGCCACAGGACTTCTTAAGAAATGTGCGGTATCCTGGAGATGGCCACTGCCTGAAGACCAGATAATGTTCCCTGATTCGTGGGCCCTATTCCTTTCACTGGGAAGACAGAAGCATCTTAGAACGCAGGACCTTAGGTCTCCTCACAGATCAAACATGCAGCCTGAACCCTCCTCTGACACACAAGGCAGTGCATGAGCTAGGATGGATGAAGAAAGGACATGCGAATTAAAAATAATAAAAGTTAATGAGGTTTAAACACTGCCTAAGTAACAGGATGATCTTTGTGAGGATTTTAAAAACTATAAGCCTCACTTGCCTCATATGTAAATTAAGGATAATAATGGTTAATTTGTATTGAAAAGCAGATGTAAGTGGTAGTGATAACAGCAATACAACATGCAAACAATAAAAGTCATCTATTGGATGCCTTAAAAATGTGCCAAGCACAATACCAAGCACTTAGCAATATTATCACACTGTATCTTTTTGAAAAGATGCAATGCAGCATAGCATGATTCAGATACGTACTTGACTGGTAGTCAGGTACAGGCATCCCCCACTTTTTGAAAGTTTGCTTACACCATGTTGCTTTTATGAAACACCTACATTGGTACCTGTTTTTGCTAACCAAAAGAAATCTGAAGAGGATTTTTGCTTTTACGGAAAAAGGCAAAAAGCAAAAATTGCATTCAGTGTTTGTTTTGTAGCAGTCCCTTGTAGAGGCAGCTAAACCCCCAGCAGGGGGAATGGCCCCACCAAGCTCCTTCCCAGGGAACGCCACTCAGCATCTCAGCATCAAGCCACCATAGCTTTGAACTGTGTCTGAACATCTGTTCTTTATCTCCTTTTATTTTGGAATCCATTAGCAAAATATGTCCTAAGGTAATTGCTTCTTCACTTTATGCCATTTTGGCTCAGGAAAGAGCCCCTAGGAAAGCTCTACTTTTGGATAGAGGGGGAAAACTGTATTCCACCAAAAAGAGGGAGATAGTCTGGTTATGCCCTTCCCACACATTTCTTAATTGTTCTTGTCTCTTTTGAATCTATCAGATGGCATAGTTGGACCAAAATTCTAACTGCTGTGAAATTATATTACCTATATGTTTAACGTTTAGAGCATGTTAAGTAAACTCAACATACACACATAAATGAGCAACTACTAAGTGCCAATTAACTTAATAAACAGCCCTTGCTTTCAAGGGACAAATAATTATAACAGCATAAGAGTTCCTGGAGGAAGTTACATTAAATTAGGCTTTGAAGAATAAATAGGCACATTTCAGGCAAGGATAACCTTTGTGTAAATGATTTTTGGAGATAGGAAAAACACTTATTCTGAAAAATATGAGAAACTCTTTTGTTAAGGAAGCACAGGATGTAGGGAGTAGGATAGAAGTATCAAAAATTAAGGCCTGAAAATAGGTTGAGGTCAAATAGGGTCACAAATTTTAAAAATTGAAGTATTAAGACTAGAATCCACCTCTCTTGGTAAGCTTATTTCCTATGAAACACCTGTATCAACACCTTGCTTGGTTTGCAGAAGATAAAATATGAATTGGTCTGGATCGTTACTCATGAGAATGTTCAGGGGTGGGCCCCACCTGATTTGTGTGGGGATGAGGTAGGTGCAGTGTTGAGACAGTACAGCTTTAATTCTCTGTGCACCATTAGCATGGGAGATTGCTCCCTCTGACATTATTATGAGCCATGAAGTTCTCAGATTTTACTACTCCAAATGAATCAAGCCATTTTCCAAAATGAATTATGGATCATAAACCCTGGGGGTGGCTATAGTGTTGCATTTTCATGAAATCCATATCCTGGGTGGACATTTATTGAGCACATAACTATTATGAAGTATTAGCTGCAGAGCAAGTGCAGCTCCTGGTTGACTCAGCAGGAGAGAAGTTTAACATGTTCATGTCTGAGTGCTGTATTCCAATCTTCTCTAGACACCCATACACATAGGGCTTGGAACTTTAGTTACTCCTCTCGGATGTGACCAGGATGAGACCAAGGCCCAGTTAAAGGCTGTTCCTATCATCTTTGGGCTGAAAAAAACCAACAGATGCTGAATGGGATACATTTTTGAAGATAAAATTATGAGCTAAATAGAATGACTTCATTCTCAACAACCTCCTCCACATAGACCATCTGCTATAGACTGAATGTATGTGTTCACCAAAATTCATATGAACTCTAATCCCTATGTGATAGCATCTGGAGGCAAGGCCTTCCTTTGGGAAGTTGATAAGATCATCCTTCCTTTGGGAAGTGATAAGATCATAATGGGATTGCTGTCTTTATAAAGGAGACCTCAGAGAGCTCTCTTATCCCTTCTGCCAAGTGAGGTTACAGGGAGAAGACTGGCCAGCCTTCAGAAGTGTGAGAAATAAACATTTGTTGTTTAAGCCACTCAGTTTATGGTATTTTTGTTATAGCAGCTCAAACAGGTTAATACACTATCTTTCTTCCATACTTCCTGCAAATGATAAGAGAGAGAGAGAGAGAGAGGGAGGCAGAGATATTTGAAGATTCTACTCTGTTGACTTTGAAGGTGGGGAAAGGGACCATGAGCCAAGGAATGTGAGCCACATCTGAAAGCTAGGAAAAGCAAGGAAATGGATTCTCCCCTGGAGCTTCCAGGAGCATAGCCCTGCCAACCCATTTTATACTTCTGACCTCCAGAGCTGTAAATAATGAATTTCTGTTATTTTAAGTTGCCAAATTTGTGGTTATTTGTTATAACAGCAAAGTTCTTACATATATCAGTAAAGGATGTGCATATTTTCAAATATGAAAAAGAAAAGGGAAACGCAGTCCCCAGTGTATGGGGGCCTTTACGAGGGCTCTGAATAGGCTCCTTTGGCAGCACCAGCCTCTGGCTTCTCATGCTGTGTTCTAAAACGTGCAATACATATCCTCATCGCAAAGAGTCAATCAATTTGGCAAATCTATAAAAGCAAAAGTCAAAGTTATATTGCCCCAGTTTCTTATATTTCTCAGGGATACCCATGGTTATAAATATAGAATTAGATTCCAGTGTTCACCATTAATCTCATTTATCTTAATGTCCCATTCTTACAATTGTTGGAGAAATATAATTTAAAAAATTTCCAACCCAAAAACCTGTCCACAAAAGTAGAAGAGAAAGAAAATAATTTTAATATTAAAAAAGCATTAAACTAGAATGTAATCCACTAAGAGATTGTAAAGATTGAAAGAAATTTCATCCTTTTGTATAGCCAGCCAGATACATCCACTAGGAGGACCCATACATGTTCTCAAGAACAATAATAACTAGTCCTCAAGTAAGAGGACGTGATAGCACCATTGGTCACACAGTTCATTCTAACTTCACTTGGCAGTGGAGTAACTATGTGTGTTAGCTAATCGGCTTTATCTAAAGAAAAGTACACCTCTCATACCTTTATGAGAGAGAATTTTGCAGCTTGGAGCTAGGCTCCAGGAAGTTAGAAGTTAGGCCTCTACCCTGTCCCAGGAACTGGGAGACTTATAATCTTCCTTGATGATTGCATTTCAAAGAAATAGTCCCCAGATCCTTGAGAAGGACATTCTTGGGTTGTAACTCAGACTGGAGTTTTATTTAGCTTTTGAAAAGGTTTACATACATTTCAAAGAGACAGAGAAGGAACCTGCAATTATGTTTTCTAATGTTTTCTAAGGTAAATGCTCTAAGAAAAGGGGTGGGGGGAGGGATATCTCTTCCTATATTTTCAAAAGGGAGAACTAAGACTTTTTAAATTATATCTGCCCTTGTCCACTCTTATCTTGATTCATTCCTCAGTTGTCAGAGGGTAAGTCTTTGCTTCAGTTTCCTCATTTACAAAGCAAATAAATTAATTTAATAAAAACAAATATGTATAAAACTCAGAATAAGTGCCTGATACATAATATGACAATGTAAGTGATTGCTAACAATTCCTTTCCATACTGCATTGGCTTCACCTCTCCATTATCTTTATCTTCCATCTTTATTAATTGAATTAGTGTCATTTAAAAAATGTTAGTCCACTCAGCATGATTTTGAATTTTCCTGGTGACAAAGACTGTCTCCTTGACCAAACTTTAGTCAGGTTTCTCTAAGCCTTCTTCTTACTAGGCCTCAACCTTGGGCCTTGTTGTCAGACCGGCATAGGCCAGTTTTAGCAAGAATCCTAGGAAGTCGTCAGCAAGAATTGTTACCCTCAATAGCTGATCAATAACTGATCAAATTCTTCATCCCACCATCCCTCTTATCACCTAGTCTGCCTTCAGAAAGAATCCTGTCAGGTTGGTTTAGCAAGAATCCCCCTACCCTTGATGTGTTTTCTTAAAATTTTCCATCCACTGACCTCCTCAGCCTGATCCTTGGCTATGAATCCTCACTTGTTCTTGTATTTGCAGTTGAGCCCAGTTTTATACTGAGGTCTCTTTTCCTCTATTGCAATAGTTTCTCAGCTACTGTTTTTATCCCTTTAACTACTCTCCAGCCCTGGTTTTCTTTGATATTAGCTACACTCAGCTGTACGTGTGAAGGTCAAGAAGAGGCAAAGTTGGACTTGACCAGGGTCAAAAATTAACCTACATGAGTCTGAAAAAGGGAAAGGGGCAGGGAATTGAAAGTGTATTAAAAAGTGTGATTGTAATGAAGGACCATCAAATTCAAGGTCTGAATACAGAGTAAACTAAGGACCCGGTAAAATGAAGGACAGTGGAAATGTAGTGGGATCACTGGAATAAAGGTTTCTTCAAGGTCAAATTATGTTTCAGTCAAACTAGAAGAGTGAGAGAGCAAGGACAGTGACAGCCTTAACGGAATAATAGAAGTGAGGCAGTTTTACTAACAAGGTCTGGAGTGACCACGGGCACGGATAGCTTGAGTTAGGTGCAGAACAAGATCATGAACTTGGAAGCCAAGGTATTAAAATAGTTGCAGTGGGGATACTAAAATCACTGTGAATTATTAACAAGAGCAGACTTGGAGAAGGGACATTGGCAGGTGCTAAGTGTCCAAGGAATTGAAAATGTACCTCAGATATTGACACGGCTGTAATATTTGCAACACACGCATAAATGGCTGGGACAAAGACGGGTAGTGAGTGAAATGATTTGTAACTTCAGAGTCTTTTTCAGGGGAGAGAGAATGTTCTGAAATTGGCAATAGAAGGGAATAAACCACCTGGCCTTCTTGCAAGATCAAAGCTACAGGAGAAGTGAAGTCCTGAGGGGTGATCCAGGTCTTCGGTAAAAGTAGAAAGGAAAAGGGCATGGCATTTGCTGGTTATGATTGGTGCATTCCAGAGGACTCATGAGAAAGTTGTGGGGAATTGGGCAGTGGTAGGAGATGGATTTAATTTGTGGGTGCACACCTATATGTAGATTAAATGATTGAATGAATGAATCAACAAGGAAGTACGTCCCTCTTCCACCTCCTCTAAGAATGAGCTCTGGCTTTTCCACAGATGTGACTTGCTAGTGTGACAGGTAAGGGAGCTGGAAGCGCATTTATTCTATCCTCTCTCCAGACAAGCATCTCCACTCAGAATTTAACTGTTTCCCCTGCGGCAAGGAGGAAGCTGTCTCCCAGATAATTACCACGTGTTAACACTGAAGCGGAACCCCCATTTCACTGCTGAATGCAATCATTGCTCCCAGTATCACTGTAATGATAGCCCCCTCCCTGGCCTTCTGCCTTTAAGCTTGGAGTTAGAATCTCAATTGCTATGGATAAAATTTAACATGGCACAAAATATCACAGAAGAGAAATGAGACCATAAAATGCACCTTTTGGTGGTGAATTATTGTAGTACTGGGCAGTATTTCCTTGGAGACAGGTCATTAACAGCCTGCTGCACCTGGGCTGTTGTTCTGCTGATTGTTGGCCTGTAGGCGGATGTGGGCAAGTTGTGCAAAGTTGAACTTTGAGACATGCCCAGGGGGAGTTGTCTCGAGGCTACACATTTTGCAAACATCTATTGAGCACATATCAGGCTGCACTGAGCACTGGGGCAGATCCAAAGATAAATGAGATGCAATTCCTTCTCTCACAGTCTAGCTGTGCAGACAGACTGCTCGAACGGTTGTAATGGTGGCAGCAGTAATAATAATAAAAGTAAATAGCAATATCTATTATTCATTGAGCGCTTGCTAGATGCTAGGCGATGAGCTATGAGTTTCACATACCATGTGTCAACATATTATCCTAGCTTTGCAAGATTGGCTTGTAATAGATTCCATGGCCCTCCAGGAAGCCAGACACTTACTTTTGGAAGGGGATGCAAAAGATCCCTTACATCTCTTTACTTAAGGTGGCAGTTAGTCTAGTTATGGGAGAGAACGTTTGGGGAAAAAACCATGTGACTGGTAGAAGAGGTAGAAGGAAGGGCTTGAGGACTCTGGAGAGGGTAAGTACAGATAAAGGAAGACTTGCATCCACAGGAGAAATATGTAACATTGCAGAAAAGTGAAAATAAATCACCTGTGAATTTATGGAGCCCACTTGAGGGACTACAGGGATTCTCAGAGCTGCATACTCGAGGGAATGTGCTAGAAGAAGCAGCAGCTGAGAGTGGTTTAAAAGAGGGAGACCTGCTTACAGAAATTAATTTTTGAATTTGTACCTTGTAGGGAAACAACTTTACATTTTTCTTCATAGGCTGGGATGTTATCACTGCTCTAAAATGTCTTTAAGGATATGCAGATTATCATGGATATCCTCTGAAGATTATTAAATTGATTTGTATCCTCTGATGGTCATGTTAAAAATAACTAGTATATGTTAAGCGTTTACCATCCGTGAGGTACTTTTGAAAGCATGTCCTTACAAAGCCTCATTTAATTCTTACAATTACCTCTGCAGTATATAATAGTATAATATATACTATTATATATATATTTTTAAAGTTGAAGGAACAGAAGCTGGGAGAAAAAGGTTTGATAGTTTTCTTAAAGTCCCTCTTTCTTCCACCCTGAATTGGAAGGACCCTTATGAAGGGTATCACCATGGCCCTGCATCACTCTGACCCTCTGCTTCCATCCTTACATCTTCTCTGAATCTGACACCCCTGCCTCCCTCTTATAACAACCTTTGTAATTACAATGTGCCAACCTGGTAGTCCAGGATGAGCTCCGCTTCTTAAAATCCTTAACTTAATCACATATGCAGAGTCCATTTGCCGGGTAAGGGAACATACACACAGGTTCCAGGGATTAGGAGACGGGCATTTTTAGGGGACCATCATTCTGCCTATTACAGTGTCAAAACTTGTAAATGGAACTAGATTTTTTTTTTTTTTTTTTTTTACTAGCCAGATCACTGTGATTCACTCATTCATGCAGCAGCTATGAATTTAGTGACTTGGTAACTGTTGTATGTCAGGCATTCTTGGTGTTTGGGTCCTCCTGAAGGAATGGCCAGTAGAAGTTCTGCCTTTGTTAATAAATATCCTCCTCTTCCTTCCCTCCAATTAGATTTTCTCCCTAGAGATCTTGACTAGTGATTTGAAGACAGACACTTAGAGTTTATAGAGCTGACATCTTGATGATAACTCCAAGAGAGAAGATTCGTAATGTCCTGTTCTTTGTTCTTTTTTTATTCCTGCCCTTCCAGAGGGTAACTCAGCACTATTTTCTACCGGAGGAGTTATGTAATTTCCTCCCTAGCAAAAGTGCTTCTTTCTTTTTTTTTTTTTACTTAGCTAGAGTCAGTCTCCATCACTGTTGCCCAAAAGAGCATACCATATCCTCGGATTCTAACCAGTTTATCAATTGCAAGAGCCTGATATGTATATATATTTTTATGAAGAGTTATCTCAGATTTCAACATCATATACAACACTTTTAATCTTTTTTATTCACTTAAAATGCATAAACAGCATGTGGCATTTTAATGTAAAATATACAAGTAAACTAAAATAATCTCATATTTTTTAACATCTTTATTGGAATATAATTGCTTTACAGTGTTGTGTTACTTTCTGCTGTATAACAAAGTGAATTAGCTATATGCATACATATACCCCCATGTACCCTCCTTCTAGCATCTCCCTCCCACTCTCCTTATCCCACCCCTCTAGGTGGTCGCAAAGCACCAAGCTGATGTCCCTGTGCTATGCAGCTGCTTCCCACTAGCTATCTATTTTACATTTGGTAGTATATATAAGTCCATGCCACTCTCTCACTTTGTCCCAGCTTACCCTTCCCCCTCCCCGTGTCCTCAAGTCCATTCTCTACGTCTGTGTCTTTATTCCTGTCCTGCCCTTAGGTTCTTCAGAACGATTTTTTTTTTAGATTCCATATATATGTGTTAGCATACGGTATTTGTTTTACTCTTTCTGACTTAACTTCACTCTGTATGACAGACTCTAGGTCCATCTACCGCACTAAAAATAACTCAATTTTGTTTCTTTTTATGGCTGAGTATTATTCCATTGTATACATGTGCCACATCTTCTTTATCCATTCATCTGTGGATGGACACTTAGGTTGCTTCCATGTCCTGGCTATTGTAAATAGTGCTGCGATGAACATTGGGGTACATGACTTTTTAAATTATGGTTTTCTCAGGGTATATGCCCAGTAGTGGGATTGCTACATATGATAGTTCTATTTTTATTCTTTTAAGGAACCTTCATACTGTTCTCCATAGTGGCTGTATCAATTTACATTCCCACTAACAGTGCAAGAGGGTTCCCTTTGCTCCACACCCTCTCCAATATTTATTGTTTGTAGATTCTTTGATGATGGCCATTCTGACTGGTGTGAGGTGATACCTCATTGTCGTTTTTTTTTTTTTTTTAAAGAGATTGGAGTTTGTTTATTAATTTATTTATTTTTGGCTGTGTTGGGTCTTCGTTTCTGTGCGATGGCTTTCTCTAGTTGTGGCAAGCGGGGGCCACTCTTCATCGCGGTGCGCGGGCCTCTCACTGTCGTGGCCTCTCTTGTTGCGGAGCACAAGCTCCAGACGCGCAGGCTCAGTAGTTGTAGCTCAAGGGCCTAGTTGCTCCGCGGCATGTGGGATCTTCCCAGACCAGGGCTCGAACCCGTGTCCCCTGCATTGGCAGGCAGATTCTCAACCACTGCGCCACCAGGGAAGCCCCAATCTCATTCTTAATAATGATAATTACGTTTTTTAAAAAAGTAACCTTGGATATGTCAGACTTTTTCAGTAGTTTTTGCTTTAGCATTTAGTGATAAAATACATACTTAAAATAATAAACAGATAATTTTCTTAAATGTTGTAACTTAAGAAATTAGCATGAGGAAACAAAGTGTATGCATTAGTTATCTATTGGTGCATTAAAAACTACTACAAAACTTAGCAGCTTAAAGCAGCACATGGGTATCATCTCAGTATCTGGATCAAGATTTCAGGCAGCGCTTAGCCAGACATCTGCCTCAGGATCTCTCACAGGGCTGCAGTGAAAGTGCTGACCAGGGATGTTATCCCATCTGAATACTCCACTGGGAAAGGGCCCCTTTCGTGCTTGTTTGGTTCAGTTCCTTTCAAATTGTTGGACTGAGGGCCTCAGTTTCTTGCTGGCCATTGAATGGAGCTGCTTTCGGTTCCTTTCATGTAGGCACAGTTCATAACATGCAACTTGGTTCATCTCTTGCAGTCTTATCATGAAAGTTGCATCCTATCAGTGTTAAGGTATTGAGTAGGTTAGGAGCAAATTACTGAAGGGAAGGGGATCATACATATCTGTAAACACCAGGAGGCAGGGATCATTAGGGCCTATTTTAGAAGCTGTTTATACATAACTAGCTTGGCAGAACAGTGATTAGTGCCTTGTAATTCTCAGTGCCAAGTGTCCTTAACACGCTCCCCTGGTTGTGTGCATTCTCTTTCCAGCCATGGACTGGACTTGAGTTACTCTTGTGTCTCTGAAACTTACCTAACCTTGAAAAAGTAATTTACTATCTGGACTCACTGTCTTTAGCTATACAAACAAAGGGATTTGACTTGACTTCTTTTTCCTAATAGTATTAAATCTTCAGATCATTAGACTATCTAAATTATGTCTCATTCTCAGAATATCCACAATGTTAACTTCATCATCGCTTTCAAATCTTTGTCCACCTAGCTCCCTCTCAGTGGGGCCTACCTGTTTAAATTTCAGCGTGATCCTCTCCATGTGTTTATGTCTGTGCATGTTTCCATAGCACTTATCATTTTAGTATATTATATAATTTACATGTACGAAATATTTATTGTATCTCTCCACCACTAGAATATAAACTTCCCATAGACAGGGATTTGTGTCAGTTTTGTTTGCTAATATATCCCAAGTGCTTACATAGCAGCCTTTTAATAAAAAACTATTAAATTATATCTGTAAATTATTTTATAGAAAAAAAGAACACAAGGAGCTATACTAAATTATAATTACTGGATACCTGTTTGTGAATAATTGATTTTTAAAATTTTGTTTTTAAACTTGTTTAAACTTTCTAAAAGCCTTATATAAGTATTCATTTAAAAAGTAACAAAACATATTTAAAAACTGCAAATCAAATAAATTAGAGGGTTTATGTTTTCATTGCATATGTGTCAGAATCTGAGTTGGAAATGTCTACCCTAAAAAGAAGAAATAAAGAATGAGTTTTGAGTTCATTAGCACTTCTAATTTTAGCTTGTCAGAGTGAGCTATAGATAATATAGTCTAAAAAAACCAAACACTTAGATGGGGTCATTATAGAATGCATCCTCTCATATTTGTAGATTTATACTTGAGGTTTAAAGAGAGACTAAAGTGAGGAGAAAAAAAAAACTTTTCATCTAAAATCTATATTGTCTAAAATTATCCAAATTCATTTATTTAAATTGTCTAAATCAATTTTGAAAATTAAAATTTAGATATTCAGTATATGAAAGTATTGCTGAAGAACCATTAAAAAATTTTTGACAGATCTTCCTATACAGATATATTCAATATTTATGAAACACCTGTCATTGGCAAGTTATTGTTCTGAAAGCTGATTGCTTAGGTTTCTTGGAGAAGGAGGAGCAGAGACAATCTCAGTGACCCCTGACCTTGTTTTAATATCGAGATGAGACACATATGGAAACAATACCCAGACATCCTCTAATAGAGGATCAAACTGTGCACAGTGGAAGGAGGGGAGGAAAGATCACTTCCAACTGAGGGCATGGAAGCAAACTCCCCTCAAGTTTTGTCTCCTCTGTTCTGCTGCCTAGTCTAATCAAATTGGTGTAAGTTTCTTGTTAACCTACGTAGCACCACTTTTCACAAAAACTCTCAAAACTTCACCAAAACTTAGCTTATAAAACATCACCTGAAAGCTTCCCACTGCAGGTAGGTTAGTTTGCGACATAAAAAATATTGCAGGTGAGTACAACCAGAAACAGTGGATCATATATAAAAATCATCGATTTAAAAATACTGGAGAGCTATATAATATAAATAATGACTGACTAAGTGAACCAAAATTTTGGACCGAGTTACTTTTCCCTGGGTACATTTTCTAATGCTAGCTGTGGCGGAAGCAGGAAACTGGGTGTCCAGGTCTTCATCAGTGAGGACAGCTTCTTTAGGACAGAGAAAGGAGCAGAAAACTTGGCAGTGGCTCTGGGCTGCTATGACAGCATTCTAAGCTTGAGGAGCTAAAACACAAGGCTGATTTCCAATTCAAGACATTCTTCCCACCCTGGTAGGGGAGACCCTAGTGACCCTTTCAGTTTAAAGTCCTAGAAGGTTATGCTCCAGGATTAGGGACAGACCAGAGGTAGACAGAGTTTTACCAAAACTGCAGATCGGCTTCTACCAACTCAATCACCAATCAGGTGAAGGTATCAGATCCTCTATTCTGTCTTCCCAGTGTTGGAAAGTATGGGTGCTCACTGGTGATTTTGTTATCTCCGTCTCTCTCTATTTTTTTCTTACCTGATGGTTAACATTAGTTCAGAAAAATTAATAGTTTGACAATAGATAAGATCATGTGGCTAAAGATAAAAATAAAACTCATGGACAAAATGACTCACAAGCAATCCAGTTATTGATGTTGACAAAGACTTTGCAAAACTATAATTACTGTGTTTAGAAATAAAGAGGGAAGAGATCAGAGTTTTGTGAGAGAAATTGAATCTTAAAATAATAGTAATATAGAAAATTTGGTACAGAAAAAGCAATAACTGAAATTAAATATTGGTGGAAAAGTTTGATACTAGACCCATCAGAAGGAAGGAAAGTGAACTGAAGAAACATCCAAACTGTGATATAGAAAGGGGAAATAATAATAACTAAATACAAATAACAAATAAATACAACTAAACCCAAATAATGTAAGTGTATCTATCAAACATATTGTTTGGTGCAAGAAGCCAGACAAAAAGAATATATTCCATTGCTATAAAGTTCAAAATGGACAAAATTAATTTTGGTGGTGAAAAAAGCCAGGCTACATATTACTTTTGTCTGGGCGATGGGAGGTAGGTGACAATTGAAATGGGATGACAGGCAGACTTCTGAGGGACCTGTCACATTCTGTTTCTTTGTATGGATGCTCCTTACATAACTGTATTTATGAAAATATGTTTAGCTGTACACTTATGATTTATGCACCTTTCTATATATGTGTATGTTACGCTTCAGTTTAAAAAGTTCACTTTAAAAAATTAAATGCAGTATTGGATTTGAACTACAAAGCCTTCTGTGGGTGTTACTTTGATTTGGTGGATTCGATTTAACACATGAAGAATCTGAGAGCCACAGATGTTAAGTGACCTTATCAAGAGGGACAATAGCATTGATCCCATTAAGGGTCATTGACCCTCTGTGATACAGGTTTGAACCTGATTTTCCAGGACCTCAGGCTTTTCCTTTTCAAGACGGCCTCCCACACTACCTATACCCTCTAGTCAAAGTGATAGAAAAGGAGCGTCCAGGGAGGGAACAGTGGACCATTTGGGGTTAGCAGCTGGTGTCGGGGAAAAGAAAGTATACCTTCCACATTACCAGGGCTCACATTTTTGATTACTAAATGGAATGTCAACTTGAGTACTGAACTCTGCTCTATCTCCTCGATTGTTTTTAGCTTTGGCCTGTAGCTTCACTAATAAGCCCTTGCATTTATATCAAGATTCATCACTAAAACATTCTTTAAAAATAAGTTAATTCATATGATCCCCAAAACAACCTTCTAATATACGTATTTTTAACTAATTGTTCCAGATTAAGGAATACAATATTATTTCTCATTTTCCTCTGCCCAAACCCTTCTTTACACCATCTACGGTGGAAGTGTTAGCAGTGGGAGGTAGGGAGATGAACCTGTCTGACTGAGAAATATAGATGTATATTTTATAAAACATTTGAGTCAGAACAAAAGATTTGTTAGTTCATTCATTCATCAGTTTATTACAATAATGTATATAATGAGTGAATGGATTCCAGGTCCTGTTTAAATGAATAAGCATAGTTTGAGTGTCCAGAAAGATCTAATCTAATGATAAAATATATCAAATAAGGAGCTGGGAACCACTGTATGAAGTACTGCTTTGGAAGTATGAGATAAGCAAGCCCATCTGTTCTGAGAATTGGAAGGAGGGTGAGAAGATATTTTTTTCAGCTTCATTCACTTTATTTTTCTCATAAAAAACTATGTGGCGGCCACAGCTGGAGCCTGGGTCCTCTGCACGGAAACTCTGGTGTAGGTCTTTACCAGATGGTCAGTAAATTCCTGATAGGGGATCTGGTGAACACCGTGTCTTCCCAGAGATCAGCAGTGAGATAGCTGTAGGTCTTGGAAATGGCATCAAAAGTGGCCTTGGCGAAGTTGCCCAGGATGGCGGTGCAGCCCCTGGCAGAGGTGCAGCCGTCATCAATACCAGCCGTCAGCAGCAGCTTCTTGGGCACAGGGGCTGAGACGATGCCAGGGCCTCTGGGGCCAGGATGAGGTGCACTAGCACAGAGCCACAGCAGCCAGTACCTTGCAAGGGAGGGCACGGGGATGATGGAGAGCTTGGCCAAAATGATGGCTGCACGGAAGGCAGTGGTTACCTCCGTGGAGCGCCTGACCTGGTCTGCTGGCCAGCACAGGTCTGCTTTTGCACAGGCATAATGGGAAGATTTTTTTAAAAGTCACAGAGGAGGTAACATTTGAGCTGAACCTGAAAAATGGGCAGGAGTCACCAGAGCAGAAGAGGAGAAAGGGATCCCAACCTGAATGGCTGTTTGGGTGTCATCCAGCATCAATGTAGTTCCAGGTACTTCCACAAGCTCCTGCCAATACCATGTTCTTACCCTGCAGGGAACAGAGAAGTCAGGGAATTTGGATGAAAATATCTAATGGAATTTTGTTATCCTATGCAGAGAAGACCTAAAACAAACCATTATTAATATTAATAAGCTTTCTTTTGTTATCAATTTTGCTATTTACGATCAAAGCTTTGCCGTTAAACATAATTAAGGCTTGAGAAACATTTATTAAATAATATTCTTTGAACTTACTTAATTCAAATGATGAACATAATAAACCACACCATTAATAATACTGTCTTATCTTCATTCTGCGTTTGTTTGCGGGAGACACATTTGCATTTGTTTGCGAGAGACACATTAGTAATGTGCCAGTGCACTTTATCATGGTGTGACTCATCTTGTCTGGGGCCACACTTTTTTCATCTTCTTATTTCTGATCCATGTTCAGTTGTTGGAGCTTGCTGTGGTTGTGTCCTTTAATATACTTCTGTACAATCTACTACTTCTTCCTAATTCCCATCCCTCCTGCTCCACCTCCCTTCAACTGCTAAACTTATATCATCTTAAAGCTCAGTTCAAAAGCAACCTCTCAGACCCTCCTCTCACCCCTAACCAGTCTCTTGCTCACTGTGGTCCTGCAGGACTTGTGCCTGAATGCCCTTGGAATGGAGAGATTCTCTAGCTCCCCCAGCGTCTGTGTGGATAGGCCCTTGACCCAGGAGAAACCTCTCTTGGACACACTTGTTGATGTATGATGCACGCACACGCACAAACTCAGCTAATCACAGATATTCCCTTGGGTTCTCAAAGTGGAGGTTGATAGTAGTATCAGTTTCACCTCCTATAATCTTTCTCTAAAGCAGCTGGAAAGAATTAACGTAACCCTTGAAGAGAACAGTAAAAGAGATTCCTGCTCTTTTCCAAGACCCTGGATCCAGTTTTCTCTGAAGACATCCTCATCCCTGCCCTTTAATGTTAACCGATGAATTCCTCTTTCTCTCTCACTTTCTCTCTCTCTCTTTCTCTGTCTCTCCTTTTTAGTTAAGTTTTTGTCTCTTCTAATTTAAAAATTATTGACAAGTATAATACTCCATATTGGGCTTCCCTGGTGGCGCAGTGGTTGAGAATCTGCCTGCCAATGCAGGGGACACGGGTTCGAGCCCTGGTCTGGGAAGATCCCACATGCCGCGGAGCAACTCGGCCCGTGAGCCACAATTACTGAGCCTGCGCGCCTGGAGCCTGTGCTCCGCAACAAGAGAGGCCACGATAGTGAGAGGCCCGCGCACCGCGATGAAGAGTGGCCCCCGCTTGCCACAACTAGAGAAAGCCCTTGCACAGAAACGAAGACCCAACACAGCCATACATACATACATACATACATACATAAATAAAAAGAATGTAAGCAGACAAGAATAGCATTAAAAAAATAAATAAAAAAAAAATACTCCATATTAATCATTTATTTTTCTTGCCACTGGACAGTAGAGTGAATGAAGACAATGTCTTGCTTTATCTCTGTACCCCAACACTTGACAAGACACCTGACATCTTAGGCACTCTATAAATAATTGTCAAATAAGAGAATAGAGATCAAACCTATTTTGTAAGGAGATAGTTGCATAATGCAACATTGTGCCCATCATAAAGAGTCCACATGACTAACATGTTTTAAATGTTATGAGATCGATTTTTTAATTTAAATTTTATTTTATCAGTATATTAGAAATATAGTTGATTTACAATGTTGTGTTAGTTTCAGGTTTACAGCAAAGTGATTCAGTTATACATATTTCTTTTTTAAACAGTTTTCCTAAAATTGATGAGACACCTGATAAATGTAATTTTAAAATAGTCAATAAAGGAGAGAAACACTTTCTCTTTAACTCAACCACTCTATCCAGGACCTTTTATACACACACACACACACACACACACACACACACAAAGTTTCCTCTATCTATAATATTTCTCCCACCTTGATCACCCAGGCAAACTTGCCTTCAAGTTGTGCTCAAATATAAAGAACTTCTGTCAAGTATTTTATGATACAACCCCCTTTAATAACACTAGACTTTCTTTTACCTAATCCCCCAAAGCATTTTGACTTTATCTCATTCTGTAGAAATTATTTATTTTCATTTCTACTCCTTCCCTTCCTAGAGGTTAAGCTCTTAAAAGGATGCATATTTAATTTATCTTTGCATCTTCAACCTCTAATATAATGACTGGCACCTAGTAAGTTATCAGTGAGCACCTGAGGAGAAATCACTTTACAAAGAGTTCTTGCACAAGAACTCATTTGAACAGCACAGAAAACTGGAGGGGTCCATATTATTCTGTCAGTTTTATAGATGACAAATACACTTGTAATAATAGGCCTCCTGTGCCTGTAATAAGAGGCCTGCTTGTCTCTCTGGATCCCTAGCGCATCCTCATGACCTGGCACAGTGTCTGGCATGTAAGGGGTGTCATGGAGGAAGTCATTTTCCGCTACCCTTCTAGGTTCTGACTGGTCTAAGAATTAAATTGACAAGAGGAAGATCAACAAGAGAAAATCAATTAAAAATTTAGTAACGTGTACATGGGAGAGACCCAGGAAAACTGAGTAAGTCCCAATGTGGCTGAAGCTCTCAGCTTACACACCATCTTTAGCTAAAGACGAGGATGTTGGGAGTAGTCGTTTTGGGACTTCAAAGGGGAGGAAGGCAATTTACGTGGAGATGGACAAACAAATGTTTGGTAAACAGATGTTTGCTGGGCCAGGCAGAGACAGTGGGACACAAAGTGGACTCCCCCACCAGACCTACTCCATATTCTTTGCAGATCTCTCTGGTGATAGATCTATTCTGGAAATAGGCCCTTCATCAAAATTCATTGAGGCAGTTAGGGGGAAGGTCAGCGTTTCTGCCTGAGTCTTTTGGGCCCTGTTTTTAACCTGAAATACTTCGCCCCATAGAGAGCCATTTGGGGGGGGGGGCACATCTTGCTCCCTACAGGGGTCTTTTTATAAATACAAAGTCAGGAGCCGTAGCTACTTTCAGTGGCAGTGCCTTCATCTGAAGTTAGATTTACTCAGCCTCAGTGCTCAGTCCCACCACACTGTCCTGCTGTCTCTCTCACTGGCCACATTGGGAGCAGTTTATGGGGAGAGGTGGTGACTTCATCAATTCTGCATCCCCCATGGTTCTTGCACACACCTTTGAGGTGACTGTTTACCATGAGTCCAGAATTTTGTTGGGTGCTTTCATAGTTTGAGTTGTAATCATCATCATAATTCCGTGAAATGTATATTATATCCTCACTATACACAGAAGAAAATCAAGGCTTAGAAATCTAAGATAATTTAGTATGTGTAGGTCCTCACTCTTTTTTATTTTTTAACTGAATGGAAATGAAGTGAATTTAATTGTATATTATTATATAAAACATCTCGAACTCACTTTGCACTGAAAAATCTTAGAACAAATAAATAAACAAAAAGGTTAAGCAAGGTCTGTGTTCAACTGAGCAAAGCCTTCGTGAAAACCTAGCAAAATGATGACTTCCTTAGTAGGCTTTTCCAATTCCTATCAATACTCAACAGAGAGGAGTTTAAGTAGCTACTTAAATACCAATTACTTAGAAATGGAAAACAAACAAGGGGAACAAGGCAAACACCCTGTTTAATTTACCAGAACACAGAGAAACCTTCACTACTCAAGGCAGAGACTAGAACAGTCGCCCCAGGTCACACAGAGCTCCAGTGCAAATTGGCACACAGCTAGGGGAACGCGGAGACGCTGGGCAGGAAATCAGCTCCTGCCACTTCAGTTGTTTCTTTGCTTCTTCCTAGAGCTGAAGCTTCCCTCCAAAACATGGGGCCATGTGGTGGATTTCTTCAACCTCCTGTACTCAAGGACAGGAGACAGACATTTTAGAGGAGTGGACCCCTGATACAGGACCATGCATCCTGCTGTGTTCTCATAATTTAGGAGCAGTGCTAGTTTCATGGAGATGAGGCATATGTAGGGCCCCGTGCTCAGGGGGATCCATGATGGGTTTAGTGTTTGGCTGTGGCTGTAATGAAGTTGTTAAAGATTTTATCTCTGAACTTGTGTGTTTTATTAGTGAGGTCTAGTGGGATGTAGGGGGGGAAAGATAATTTTCTGTCTTCCCCTCTAAGTTCCTGGCTGTGAACCCCTTTTAATGAAAGATAGATTAATAGGAGAAAAAAAACAAAACAAAAAAAACCCCAGAAGGTTAGTAACATGTATAATTCCTATATACATGGGAGAGACCTAGCAAAACTGAGAAACTGTGCAGAATGGCCCAAGCCATCACCTTAAATACCATCTCCAGCTAAAGACAAGAAGATACTGAGAGAGGGAAGCCTGCTATGGAAGGTTACCAGGCAAAGCACAGTAAACAAGGGTAGGGTTGTTATGAGGAGTTAAGTCAGTTGTCTTCTCCACTGTAAGAATTTCTAGAGATTTAGTCATCCTCCTCTTCCTGTTACAGAGAGGGACACCCCCTGACAAATGGAGATTTCCCTTATAAATGTAATTTTCCCTTACAAAAGGGTAACTTCTACTTGGTTTTCAGAGCTTCTCCTGTGTTTGCTCTTTCTTAAAAATAATCAGCTCAAGATAATCCTTACACCATAGAGCCATATTTGGGGGTGGCAAAATCTGCTCTCCTTCAGGGACAAGGGGCAAACTTCTTGCTACCCCTTTCTAGATAGTGCTCCCAGTGTCCTTCGAGCACAGAATCCTGGTCCCATGGTGTGGTGGAGTTAAGCAAGACTCAGGGCAAGTACAAAGTAAGCATTTAACATCTATGATTAATTGGGGTGGTGACAGCTCCAAGAAGCCACACTTTTCATTCAAACCCAAACTTGCAGAAAGAAACAGTGATGTTCTAAGAAAACCGAGTGACTAAGAAACTCAACTGTATTCTTTCTTCTTCATGTGACTTCCCTGTGTCAGCCAACCACCTAAGCTGAAATGATGACTTAGAAGGAAAGGGCAACCCATAGTTCTTTTCCTTTTCGTTTTTTTTCTCACTAATCAGTAAACCACAGGTACAGAGTTTCAGTAGAATGTGTGCATATCAAATCCAATAAAACCAGTTGAGTTTATTTTGTGCAGCGATTACTTTGTCCTGCTGAGAATGAAATACATGGGCATGTACGAGCTATAAAATATAAGTTGTGTAATTTAATGCTTCCACATGTGAGTTAAATACTCTTATATTTAAAACTAATTTCACAATATAAAGGTAAACATACAATTCATTTAAAATTTTTTTTTTTTTTTTACTTAGAGTGGCATTGACTAGCAAGTGCAAAATCACCATGACAAGTCAAGAAAGTGACCATGGAAGAAATTTAAAAACTTTATAACTGAGTATCTTTAACAAAATTGTTTCCCTGCTTTTTGAACAAGGGACCCTGCAGTTTCATTTTTTCCTGGATTTCTCAATAATGTAGTCATCTCTGTTTAAACAAGTTAAGTAGATAGTAATTCTTTGCAAAATTGTTAACAATCCAAATGGAGAATAATTAAGTGAACAGATCATTTTAGTACACTGCGGTGAGTTCAGTGATAATTTTACAGAGAAAACTACAAGAGCACAAATTTTAACTAAGGAATCATGCAGATTTCCTGATACAGATGGTTCCAGGTCTGAGTCTTGAGTCCTAAATTATTTATAGAATTTTAGGATTTATCCAGGTAAAAAGTTGTAGTGTTGGGAAGAGGTATGTGGAAAAAACATCCCGTGTAAATGAACCTAAGGCATTAACAAAACATAGTGAGGAGGAGAAAAGAAAAGATATTTATAGGACACCATAGTAACAGATATAATCTTTATTCTTGGTCACATCATCTGCTACATCAGTCAAGGTGCTATTTCCTTCTCTTCACCTTTCGGTTGGTGGTACTGCTGTCAAGGAAGATTCCTGATGTTCAGTTGTTCGTTGTATCCGCATCTGTTCGTGCTCTTCCTCCTGTCCCCTTGGCACTATTTCTGATTCCAGCTGCAGCTGAGGACTGTTTAAAAAAAAAAATTCAGTCAAGTAAATCTGAAGATCTACTTGGCTTTATTCAACAATCCATGAATGGTTCAGGCAGCATCACATCTCGCAACTAGAAGGGCGCTCAGAGGGGTTGTGCGAAATAGAAGGTTTTATAGGAAGAAGGGTGGGACAAGGGAGCTATTAGCAAAATTAAAGAAGGGGTAATTTTCTGCCAGGACATCATTTTGTGGGGGAGGGAAGGGCAAGGGTTTTTTCATGCTGATTGCCTCTTCTTCCTCTGGGGGCGTGGAGAGAGCCCACTGTGACAGATTACCTCCTTGATGCTGACCAGAAAATCCCAAACTGGTTGATTAAGATTACATTTCTGATGAAGATCAAAACTGTAAGTAAGTCAGGTGTTAAATCTAGGTATGGTATCATGGACTTTAGCACAAGTGATGTCATTTTGGGCCTGCGGTTTTTCTCTTTAAAAGAACACAGTTCCTTGTAGGCATGGCCTCACTTCATGCTGCCTGCTTCCCGCTTCTTAGTCTGTTGGCACTGCAATAACAAAATGGCGTAGACTGTGTGGTTTATAAACAACAGACCTTTATTTCTCACAGTCATGGCGCCTGGGAAGCCCAAGTTCAAGGCGCCAGCAGATTAGGTATCTGGTATAAAGGCCCACTTTCTGATTCATAGATGGCTGTCTTCTCAGTGCGTCCTCACCTGGCAGAAGGGTCGAGGGAACCCTTTGGGGTCTCTTTTATAAGGGTACTCTGTGCTGTGATCTAATCACTTCCCAAAGACCTCACCTCCAAACACTATCACATTGGGCATTAGGATTTAACAGGTAAATTTGGGGGCTCACAAACATTCACTCCATAGCAAGGCTTCACTTATCCTAAGCATTTTCCCTTGCCACAGAATCCTCTGATGCCATGGATGCAATGGGATTTTGGACAACCTGGATCTATACCTAGCATGGAAATATGTGGCAGATAACATCATCAGAGCAACCCTAAATCAATGAGGATGGATAAATGCTCCTCACTCCTGTCCTCAGGGTGAGAGATTCTGTACAATCCTCAGGAGGTCCCTGTGGGAAAGAGCCCCCATGCACCTTGGCGGCAACCTTCCTAACACCCCCAAATTGATTTTCCTTCCTTCCCCCTGCCACTCTCCCAGGGCTGTCTTTCCTGCTTCTTGAAGTCTTGCAATAAAACTGTCTGTTCACTTGTCCCTATTTTAGGTTCTCCTTTGGAAAAATCCAAATTTTGAACACTTTTTATTTATTGTCCTTCTTAAATTAATTCTCAAAGATTCTTATATGTTAGCAGGTATAATGTTAACTGAAAGTCATCATTTTCATGTTTCCTATTTCTCTGATACAGCTCTGCATAGTTTTTTTGGTAATGGGCATTCTTGTTTGCTCCTGAATTTAATATAAATATTTACATTCTTTCATTATGAGTAATGATGTTTGCTACAGATTTCTGACAGATTCTTTAATAGGGAGCACATTTAAATTTTATCAAAAACTTTCTCATTTTTTTCTTTTTCCATTAATCATTTTCATCCTTCGTTCCATAATATGTTCTTGCCATATGGCTCCACAGGCTTCACACGTTCTCCATTTAGTCCAGCTTGGCTTTGGCTCTACGTGGAGCCACCCAGACCCTTCCCGCGTGCATCCCTCACGGTTCACCCTGGAAGCGCACGTGTGCTCACAACACCTGCACCCACAGATCTCTATTTGCTTATGGCTTTGATTCATGTTCTCTCATCTCAGGCTATCACCAAACAGCAGAAACAATTTAGGTAACAGTTCCAAATGTGAAGCTATTCTGCTCTAGGGCCACAGTGACTACCTCTGTTCTCTGACGCTATATTATCTATGCTTTGACCTTCTGGCGTCTCTCTAAATCTTAGCGTGAAGTTGGCTTCCTCACCCTTACTTGACCCAGGGATGGACTTGCCTGTTTCCTCATCCTTACAGGCTAAGACTCTTTGTTCCCCATCTTTTGTGTACGCCTGCTTTTCAAACAACCTTATAACATAATCTCTATTTTTGATTGTGGAGAACGTCCTCAGCATTCTACAACCCCCCTACACCAAAAGCCTTAGAATGATCCTTAACTCTTCCTTTGTTCTTCATATCTGACACTACCATTTGTTAGCAATTCTACTTAAAAAATCTATCATAGACATAGTCTTCATTCTTTATTCTCACCCGACCTGACTAGTCCAGGCCCTGATCATCGCTCGCTCAGAGAGAAGAGACACCGCACATTTCTTCTATACCCACACTATCTTCTCCCAGTGGTTTCCCCACAGTTCCCTGTATTGCCCAACCTCACCTTTGCTCAGACATTTCCATTCACTCTCCAAGGTCAACTGGATAAATTCCAAATCACTCCCCTTGGCATAAGAGATTCCTTACGGATCTTTCTATATACCCAGCCACAAATTTTGCCACTTTTATTATGTATTAGAACATGTGAAGCATTTGAGTATGAGATGGTTTGACATGTCATTTGAAGTTGTAACTAGTCAGTAAAATCATGACATAGACGTCGTGATCCTATAGCCCATCTTCAATTATCCTGTTAAAGTGTCTTAATAGGAAATGATTACAGAATTCCAGATGTCCATTGAACACCCCAGAGTTAAGTAAGTCATAAAAATGTATGTGAAATACCTGCCATTTTTTTTGTTTCCTTCTTTGTCATTTTTTACCTTTCGATTTGGACACTTTGAGTTATGTAAAATAATTCACAACATTTTCCCCACCATATCAATCAGGCAAATCATTTGGCGTTTACAATTAGTTTAAGCTCCTAATTACTTTTTTCTTTAAAATGTGAGAAAAAGTCATATCTTCTTTTGTCTGTGTTTTTCTATACCAATGGTTGTCCCTTTAACTATGCATTAGAATTATTTGTGAGCTTCTGTGGTTAGAACACAGTTCTAACCCGCAGACTAATTTAATCAGATTCTCTGGTGTAAGATCTGGACATTCTGAAATATGTATTTTTTTTAAAAATATGTATTTTTTAAATTCAAATTTTGTAATCCTGGTTTAAAAAAAAATACTGGTTATGCTTTCTGTTTTCTCTTTTGGAAAATGGCTGCACCATGTGTACCTGCTATTTGGTGACATCATTAGCTGTCTAACATACCTGTGATGGAAAAAGCTTCCGAGCATCTAACATGCTGCTTGTTATTATTCTAATTATTTGTTCTGACTCTCCCTTGACTGGTTGATTTAAGAAACATTAAAAATTCTAAGATATGCCAGGAGAAATCATTTTAACATTTTTATATCAGATTGTCCTCAGTTTCCCCCTTTTCCCTATGAATCTTATAAATACAAATAGAATGTCAAGTTCTCTGCAGAAGAAAATAAAGCCGTTGAGATTTTATTGGTGGAATTTAGCAAACAGCATTCCTCATATTTCTTCAGCCTAATTCTTGGTTACCAAATGAAACCACTAACACCATTTCTGCATGGGATGTTAGGGGCCTTGGGGTTCTGTTAGATTCAATGTTTTGGAATTAAGACAAGGTATAAAAGCAAGTGAGTGGCTATTATTTTATAGTCTAATGGCTGACAGAAGCCTCTGAAAAAAATCCATGTTCAGCTAAGCACCCATACTTTCATCTCTGCTTCACTCTGTTTTGGATGTATAAAATACATCCCAGGAAGAAATAAGCCTTGTTAAAATAGTATATGATGAGAAGTCTGTTTACCTAGTTTCCTTCATCCCGCATCAAAGCTCATCTGAGATAGGCAGATAATATAGACACAGACTAGATATCAATCTATAACAGCATTTGAAGTAGAGTTTTTCACTTCCAGATTTTATAAGAATAATAGAATGCACAATAAAGAATGGCTGAACATTTACTATGGAATACAAGGTATGCACATTTTCATTAAATGTTAACATCATCATAAATGTGTTCAATAAACAAGAAACAGTAAAGAATGTGTTTATAAAGTAAACTTTCAAATGGTGTTTAAGTAACTTCTAAAAGAAAAAAAAGAATTAAGAAAACAAAATTTCAAAATCTTTTTCCTTCACATTCTGCAATTTCTCCTTTGCCTCTAATGCTGGTCTACCCGGGAAAGTAATTTACTTTTCCCGGGAGCATATCTTCCATCACTTCTTCTACACTTGTTCAAGTCTGAGTAACTAAGGAGGGTGGCAAGGCTTATTTCTCCTGGAATTTATTATTCTTAATAAACTATGCAAATTTTCATGTGCTCACTCTCTTTATTAATGAGAAATTCCTCCCTCTTTCTGTCACAAGCTCAATAAGAGTAACCTTGCACCACTCAGCCCACTTCTCTTTAGTGGCATTTTTAATTAATCCCCTCTTCAGTAAAATAAAGGGAAATCGTTTAATGATCTCTGCGGCACCTTCTAATTCAGAGGCTCTATGATTTTGTTGTTGTGTGCATTCTAGATTTAAAAGGATAATAGGATACAGAAGTAAAAACAAAATTAAACAAGAAATTCTTTGAAAGACATGCACGTACCAGGAAGTTAGGAACTAAGATAAAAAAAGAGCCCTGATTTTAACCAGAAGATATCTCTAAAACATAATACTTTGTTTAAATTATCTTTCTATACTCAGCCAAAAGAAAAGACATCCACTCTTACATGTTGTGTGTAATGTTTTCAAACTCTCGTTCTGTGTTCTCCAGTGTCCCTCAGTTTACTACATGCATTTATTAAGAGACATGAATTAATACTTGTAAAGTATTTAGAAGCATGTGACAAAATATTATTACTAGAAAGGATAAAGAGAAATTTGGTCTCCCCTTACAGTTTTTATACCACTGGACTGAAAGACTTCTATGGTGTCTTGATTCAACACATTTAGGGATCCTGAAGTGCTAGGAGTTGGCATACTTAAGTGCAAGCTGTGTCCTGAGAGTTCCAGAAGTCACAATTAGAAAGACAGTTGTGTGCTGGGGAAATTTCACTATTGTCAAAATCCTCTTCTGTTCCATTAAGGTTATGAGGATCCAGACTGGAAGAAACAGTCAAGAAACAGGTTTTTTTTTCTTCCAAGTGTTAATATTGCAAACGTGATAACTCATTTCAGAATTGTTTTCTTCCATTATAAAATCCTACAGCTACTTAGATAAAATGCTAGGGTTGAACACTGCCATGCCCTGATCTGGTTGTCCTTCTCCTCCTCCACAGTTTTTCTTTTCCAGCCCCACTCCCTGGCCTGGCTGCTGAGAACTTGTGCATTCCCAGCTTTACTCTTTACTGCTACACCAGGCTCCTAGCAACAGTCATCCCTAATAGACCTCACAATGCACCCACATTGAAAATATCTATTTCTCATTAATAGATTAAGCAAAAGCTGCTAAATAATGATGATAGTAATAATTATATAGAGGGTCTAAATACAAATAAATTTTGAGTCGGGTTGGAAGGCAGGGGAAAATCCAATTTTCCAATCTGCACTGCCAAGAAGAGAAACTGCTGCCTGGTGGAATTCAATACAGGTCTGTATGTTTAGCTGAGTAAATGAGCCCTGCTTGCTATAACTAAAAAGAATACAAATGCAGGACATAAGCATGGACTCAGGGCACTTCATTTATCATCAGTGTCTCTGTGCCTTTGTGCTTCTTGTCTTCGTAGCTTAACTGAATCATTGCTCTACTACGATTGCATAGAAATATTAACTATGCATTTTCTTAATTTTGAATGATTTAAAAAATATATTTTTGCACTCCCTTACTTTAAAAATCCCTTTATTAACTCTCCATTTCTTGTATGATAATGAGTTTCCTCTGTATTATGACATGGTGCACACAGTCTGTGTCTTTTACTTTATCTCTTCCATGTCCCCATCACACTCAGTGCTCCCATCCCACTGAAGGCTTTCCTGAATATAGTAGGCTTTTCATTGTGGGTGACTTGAGGGGTACAAAGAAAATTAAGCAATATACATCTTTAATCATCTCAAAGGTAGTTCTGGTTGATGGGGGTGGTAAATGGACAACACTTGGAAAAATATTGACTCAGAGGGTAAAATATAAATGACTTATATTTTTCTCTAACTCATCCTACTTCTTCCCTCCCTCTGAATGCTCCAATTTTTTGTCCATATTGTAAGCAGAGATGACGAGATGCAAACTCCTGTTTACATTTGCACGGATCCAATCCAGATGCAGTTGCATCTGTCAAGTCCTATCTTTGAGTGCCCAGCGTTCACACATGTTATTTCTTTTAAGTTTCACATTTCCTCTGGAGGGTAAGCAATCTTACAACCACTTTACAAATGAGGAAATTGAGCCTTGGAGAGAGTGAGTAAATTTTCCCAAGTTATATGTTACAGATATGAGTCATTTGAGAGTTCACACCCAGAGTGTCTGACACCAGATATTACTAAATATCTCTCCATGTAATTGCACTGCAGTTTGGAGAATGTTTCTGCCACCATGGCAGTGCATGTTGCTTCATGGATTATGTAAATAAAGTGTTATGTTTAATTTCTTGAGAACAATGTAAAACCCTTATGATTCACTAGTTTTTACAAATCGCAGATAAAACATATACAGTTAAAAAAATCCTACAAAAGCTTATACAAAAGAAATGGAGTCAGTTTTAGTAAGTTCTTGTCCCAAATCTTATACCAAATAGCTCTGTGACCTTAATCAACTGTGACACTAATATCTTTGGGTATCTGTTTCTATATCAGGAGAAATGCTGACATATTTGAGAAAGTTTTTTTGGTCACATTTGCATTCGTTTATTGCACGATATTCCACACATACCACGCATTCTGGCCTAATGGATCAATCTCTTTTTTATGACTTTCATGCCTAGCCTAGAATTTTTTGCTAATATGTGAGGATACAAATCAATTAATCAATTTTAATTTTTCTCTATAAATGTTGAATCATTTGAGAAATATATACTTGAGACTGATATTAATTAAAAACTTGTATCTGTTTTATTACTAACAAGTCTGGATTAGAGAATAAGATTTATATCTAAGACCAAAATATGCTTCCTTCAGCCCTCCCCAAATCTACATCTTTAGGCCAGTTCATGGTAAATATGTGTCTGCAACATATTTATCCATTCAGTAATTCTTCAGAAAATATTTCTTTATTGTCTGCTATATGCCTGCAACTATTTAGATGCATCTTATACAACAAAGAACAAAGGAGACAAAATCCCATGCTGTCATAAACTTTTATTCCTGAGGATATTGGCCTAACCATCTGACGAGCCTACAGTATTATTTCTAGAAGGGGGTGCAAATTCTGATCCCATCATGCTTAATATATGGAAGCAGGTTCAGAGTATACGGAAAGAAAGTGTGCCCTTTGTGAAGTTCTGCTGCTTTGAGGGAAATTCAAAAGAGGCTGGACCATTCATCCTTACTTAATAGAAAAACATGGCTCAATGAATGCCTGTCTTTCACTCTCACAAGCAAAGAAATTCAGGAGTGTCTTATGATATAATCCCTAAAGAAGGAAAAGTGTTAGAAGAAGGTATTATAGCTGCCTTTGAAATAAGTTTCAGAGGAAGAAACTGCTTCATCCATTACAGTTCTCCAAATATTTGTTATTTAAACCCACTGAGCTTATCAAATAAGCTCCTGGTCAACCAGAAAGTTCCTCTGGAGGAGAAGACCAGTAGTTTGTTGGGCAAAGTTCAGCTTTTGTTCCCAGAGGACTCTGAAATTGTCAGAACACAGCACTGATGAAATTAATGTCATGGCCACACTATCCCTTAGGCTAAGCATTTGCTCTCTATCCTCTTTTCAACCCATTGAGTACCCACTGAGTGAAGCAGTAGCATTTAATTTAGTCATCATCTAATTTATCAAATGTCACAGGCCCAATTTATATATTTTAATGATATTATTAAAATACCCTTAACCAATAAATTAGAAAGCTTATATGAAGTGGAGAGTTTTGAAAACAAAAATATTATAAAGTTAAAACATTCTGATTCAGAAGTAGTATAAAGCCTTGACAGTATGATAACCATTGATGTAACTGAATGAGCGGTTAAAAGCCTTCCCTGTAGAAAACTACAGTCATGCGTGGTTTCATCAGAAAAACCAAACTTTTAAGAAATAATTCTAAGTGCATATAAATATTTCCAGAAAATAGAAAAATGAGAACATTCTTCATCCAATTTTATAAGTGCTATACTTTATCTTTATACCAAAACCCTTAAGAACCAGACAAAAATGAAAATTTACAGGCCAAAGTTACTCATTAACTTAGAAGTAAAAGTCCAAAACAAATGTTGGCCAGCCAATCTATGTATCCATCTATCTATTAATCTAAAGATTTAATTAAAATTTAGGTTTATCCTGGAATCCAAGTTTGATTTAGCATTAGAAGAATCTATGATGGGAATTCCCTGGAGGTCCAGTGGTTAGGACTCCACGCTTCCACTGTAAGGGGCATGGGTTCAATCCCTGGTCAGGGAACTAAGATCCCGTGAGCCGTGAGGCGTGGCCAAAAAACAGAAAAAAGAAAGAAAAATCTATGAATACAGTTTACCACATATTCATATTAATAGTAAAAAACAATTTTATCTCAATAGGTACAGAAAAAGCATTTAATAATGTTCAACATCCATTAATATTAAAAATAATTACTAAATTGAGAATAAAGGAATAATTAATAAATTGATTTTATGTATCAACTTGGCTAGGCAACTGTGCCTAGATGTTAGGTTAAACACCAGTCTAGATGTTGCTATGAAGGAATTTTTAAGACATGATTAACATCTGTATCAGTAGTCTTTGAGTAAAGCAGATTATCCTCCATGTTGTGGGTAGGCCTCATCCAATCAGTTGACGTTCTTAAGAGAATAAGACTGAGATTTTTCCACAGAGAAAAAAATTCTACCTGTAGACTGCCAGACTGCCTTTGGATTTGAACCGCAACGTAAAGTTTTCCCTAGGTCTCCAATCTGCTGACTTGCCCTGCAGAGACCCCCAGTCATGTGAGCCAAAAAAAAAACAAAACCAAAAAGGTAACAACAACAAAAACCTCTCTCTCTCTGTCTTTCTCTCTCTCTCTATGTCTACACTTGTTTTAGTGTATAGATATTGCTATATAGTATAATATACATAGAATTTAGTGTGTATATGTTTATTATTTCTTCTGTGTCTCTGGAGAACTCTGACTAATACAAAAAGCAATTTTTCAAATCTTATCTTTAAAAAAGTCAGTAAGTCATCATATTTAAATGTGAAACGTTAAAGTCTTTCCATTAGGCTTAAAGAATAACACCAGGTTGTGTGCTCTGACCACTGACATTTAACACAATGTAGAAGATCCTGGCTGCATGGTAAAGCATGAATAAATGAATGGATGGCATCAGAATTTATTAGAAAGAAATTTAGGACAGATCATGTGAATTTTTTTATACAGATTTTTCCAGCCTACATATTTATTATTAATGAGTTTGACAAGACTGATAGATGATTAAAAATTGAACATGTTTCCACATACCAGCAATAATTAGAAAACAAATTTTAAAAACTAAAATTTCATTTAAAAAATCAAGTACTCAGGAATGAAAGACAGTTAAGACCCACACAGGGAAAATTCTAATAATCAATTGATTGTCATAAAAGAAAACCCAAATAAAGGATAAACAAACCAAGTTTTTTAATTGGTTGTTACAATTGTTAAAGTGTATTTTCTCCTGATATAAAAATATCAGTTTTCTCTTGATTAAAATATTATCAAAGTTTTCAAGAATCAGACAAGTTGATTAGAAGTCTCCTATGACTACCCTATTTATATAGTTCAGACCCCTCCACCAGACCATCTGGAACCCACATACTGATCTATAATTTTGTAGCTCTCTTTACCCTCTAGTATTCCTTATAATATACCTTATTTCTTATTATTACTGCTGTGGCCTATTCTTCCCCACACATGTTAGAATGTAAGCTCCACAGGCATGGGAAGTTTTGTCTTTTCTTTTGCATGATGTAGGTCATGTGTGTATAATAGCTGCTGTCACATAGTAGGTGATTTGTAAATATTTTTTGTTATAAGTGATGTTCAAAACCAATGTAGAAATATAATTGGAAAAGAATAGCAAAGACACTATTGAATAAAAATTAGAAAGATGTCGTCAAGACTTATGAAATTAAATTAATTAGGACAGTAAAGTTTTGCATAAGTAGAAATAAACAGACTACTGGAAGATAAAGGAGAACCTATAAATAGATTCAACTCATGCATGTTTGTGCTCCTGCTGTCATCATAGAGAAATGAGGGAAAGGACAGTCTTTGCAATGAATGGAACTGTAACAGCACTTATCCTGTACCATCTGTGTATCAAAAATACTATAATGGTCCTGAAAAGAAAAGCTACTGGATTAGATAGTATATTTTTTTAAATGAGAAAGGACTAGTTTCATGAATATATAAATTATTCCTTCAAATCAGTAGGAAGAAAGGCAGAAAAACCAATAGAAGAGTGGGCAAAGATCTTTAGGAGCTACTTGATCAAAAAAAGTCCAAATATATAATCGATAAACAAGCTCCATTATTAATCAGAAAACTCTAAATGGAATCATAATAGACAACTACATTCTAAGCAAATTGGCAAAATTTAGCAGTCGTATACTACCATGTATTGGTGAGAATGTGTAGTGACAGAAACTCCCATATAATGCTGATACGAATGTAATTTCGTACAATCACTTTAGAAAAAAATTTGGCATTATCTAGTAAGTCCAAAGCTTTTCATAGCCTATGACTAATTGTTTCCACTTTTAGATACCCAACAGGACTGGTGCCCACATGCACCAGCACATGTAGAAGCATTATAGGCGAAACCTCAACCTGGAGACAACCCAAACATCCATCAGCAGTAGAAAAGATAGACCAGTGTTGATTCATGCAGTAGAATATCACACAGTCATGTAAAAGGACAAAGTGCTGTCAAATGAAAGAATATGCACAAATCTTACAAACACAAGGCTGAGTAAAAGAAGCAAGATTTAAAAGAACACATATTTTATTCCATTTATATAAAGTTAAAAAAGAATAAAAGCTAAATTATATATAACATTTATATTTATCTTATATATTTTATATATAAATTCAGTTTTTATTCATATATATGTATATAATTAGTGCCCAGATTTAATGAATACTTCTCTGTGTGTGTATATATGTATATATATTTTATAAATAGTATTTAATTTTAAGTATTTATATCAATGTTGATAGAGATATACATGTAGCTATTACAGGAGGGGGAGAAAGAGGAGACACACAGAGAGATGATTCCGGGCAGTAGCAATGTACTTCTCCATTTGCGTGGTGGTTACATAGTGTTCAGTTTATAATGACTCATTCAGTTGCACAACTTTTGTTTTTATCTTTTCTGTGTGTATGTTATATTTTTAAATAAAACAAAACGAGAAAAATTAAAAGATGCTTAAATTTACTACTTAGGGAAATTAAATGTGATATCACAGAGAATAAAGTCATACCCTGACAGTAATAAAATACACTTTTTTAAACTCACACTATACGAACAGTATTGGAAACAGTGGAGTAACAGAAACCCTTATGTGTCTAAATACTGGAAACTTTTGACAGTTAGACGTACATTGGGTTTGCCTTTTGGAAACTATACAGTTAGACATACATTGGGTTTCCCTTTTATGACGTCTACTCAGGTGGAATTGTGGGGGGATGGAATTAAGTGAAGAATCTAGGGTTTTTTGACTCACACTGCTTCATGTCCAAACTTAACATCTTAATACCTTGCTGTTCCAAACATAATACTATTCCCCTTAATGTTATTTTTTATTGAAAATATTGAGGTTTGACTAGACATAGAATCAGAAGTATATATAGCATTACCTAGAGATAGGCGTCTAAGTGTGGAGTTGCATGTATATGCTCAATCATTCATCAGGTATTAACCAGCTTGTGCTTTTGGTCAGTCGATCTGATGAGTGGCTGAGGATATAAACTGAACCAGATACCATTCCTCATGTAGAAGACCTTAGAGTCTTAGAGAAGAGCTTAGAGCTTAGGGAAAAAAACAAAGATACACCGAAAGTTTGAAACTATGCCTGAAGGTGGACAGAATTCTGGATCTTGATGTTCATACGTCCAGCAACGTGATCTGTATATCTGTGGGGAGTTAAATGACAATATATAGTTGACCGTACAGAGGTGTAAAGTACTGGTCTTGTCAGATTATGTGAGTAGTTAACAATTCCTGGCATACAGGATACGTACGAGAGAACTGCAGAAAATTACAAATTTAGATTAGATTTTGTTAATAATTGAAACTCTTTTTCCTTTATGTAAATGTGAATTATCAAATCTTAGGAATGTTCTTACCTAATCATCAATCCCTTCATCTATTATATGCATTTATAGACATATTTGTACACATACCCGAGTATTAAACCAAGGTTGAACTTCCGATATCAATGTGTCTGCTTTAGCCATTCCCAGTGGTTCTTATAGCCACGAAATAGCATAGTTCCATGCTTGCAGCAGATGATCAATAGATGGCTACTAAATTTTTGAATTAGATTATTTTTTAAAAAACAGGTGAGTAGGAAACCTCATATTTCTCTTTGAAAATTATAACAAGTTGCTTTGTCATTTCACACTTGAGTGGATTTTTTCCCTGTGAATTAGTGGCCTACATAAATAAAACTTCCTAGCCCCTGTTTTATAACATTAATTCAAGAAGAGAAGAGATATATATATGCTGCCCATCGGAGTTTGTATTGATTGCAACCTCATAGCTCAAATATTATTATAGCAAATAGAGTTATGATGGAACAGCCTTCACCACAGTCATTCATTCATATTCGTTCATTCACCTGACATTTATGGAGCATCTGTCTTGAGCCACGCCAACCTAAATGACCAACGCATTAATTAACTGGAAAGCGGTGGCAAATTTCCAGACCTGTACTATGGCAGCGCTGCAAGAACGTATTTTATTAGACACAAAGCTTAAAGAAGAACAGTAAATCCACAAAGGCAGCAAAATATTTATATTTTATATTTCCCAGGTTTACTAGGCAAAGGAAAGACGTAAATAATTGCTTAGCTGTTGCCCCATGAATTATTCCCTAGGAGCTAGTCGTGTTTAAGTCCTTTCTTCTGTCTCAGAGGGACTATAGCTTTGATTTCACAAATATCCATCAAGTCTGTCCCATGGGCTTTTATTTCTCCCATGCAGTTGAAGTGTTGAGTGATTATGCCAATGAATCTAGAAGGCAACTGGCATCAAACTTTGCCCAGAAATATTGTGAATGACTAGTCCTACACGAATGCACTTTCTGACCACTTGTTATCTGCACTTGTTATCTTAGAGATCTTCCCATGCTTTCTCCACAGTGCCCTTGCTACTCCCCCTGGGACAAGGGGCCTTCAAGACCACTCCTTCTCCCTTCCTCACTTCCTCTTATCCTGCAGAAGGAATGATGTCTTTAAAATTTAAACTGCATACTATGACCCCGGGGCATCAAAGCAGATGCCAGAAAAACGGACAAAGCTTTATGCACAGAGAAGAAAAAGAATTTCTCTGTTCCTGAGGGGAAGGAAAGAGAGGTGGCTGGGGGCAAGATGATAAAAGCTGAGAGATGCTGCTATGAGATCTTTTTCTAAAAGTTATAATCATTTGAGCTTATTGGTGTGAGTGGATTTTTGGAGAGGTTCAGCTGTGCAGTTTGGTAAACAGAGGCAACCTGCAGAGAAGAGACCAAATATGAATGTTCGAGACCTAAGAATCAGGAGAAATTGTGAAGGAGCTCTGGTCTTTCTCAGGGCAAGAAATGCTCTGGTGTTTAAGACAATTATACTAAAATCACTGAGGTGAGTAAGACAACCCAAAAGATTTTTATTTAATATCAATTCAACAAATATGTTTTAAGAAACAGTAATAAATAAGATAGACTTAGTTCCTTCCCTAATGGGGCTTAAAGGCGAGTCAAGGAAGCAAAAAGAAAAAAAAAGTTATACACACACACACACAGACATATAATTACAAATTGATAAGAATATGAAAAAAAGGTATTAGTTGTAGAAAATAAATAGTTGTATAGCTAGATTAAATTGACAATTCTTTTTTTTTATACAGTGGCTTTATTCTTTATTTATTTATTTTTAAACATTGTTATTGGAGTATAATTGCTTTACAATGGTGTGTTAGTTTCTGCTGTATAACAAAGTGAATCAGCTGTACGTATACATATATCCCCATATCCCCTTCCTCTTGCGTCTCCCTCCCACCCTCCCTATCCCACCCCTCTAGGTGGTCACACAGCACCGAGCTGATCTCCCTGTGCTATGAAGCTGCTTCCCACTAGCTATCTATTTTACATTTGGTAGTGTATATATGTCAATGCTGCTCTCTCACTTCGTCCCAGCTTACCCTTCCCCCTCCCCGTGTCCTCAAGTCCATTCTCTACGTCTGTGTCTTTATTCCTGTCCTGCCCCTAGGTTCATCAGAACCATATTTTTTTTAGATTCCATATATATGTCTGTTAACATATGGTATTTGTTTTTCTCTTTCTGACTTCTTCACTCTGTATGACAGACTCTAGGTCCATCCACCTCACTACAAATAACTCATTAAATTGACAATTCCTGAAGGCTTAGGATGTTCCAGGATTGTGCTGAGTATTTCAATGTATATCAAATTTTAATTTTCCCAACAAACCATAGAGGCAGTTTGGCATGTTAACCCCATTATATATATGAAAAAACTTTTTCTTAAAGAGGTTCTATGTGAAAGAACTCAGTCTCATGAATGTTAGTGCTTCCTGGACATTCATTTCTAGGGTCTAGGTAAATCAGGGAGCTTTTTCTTATATTCTTTGGATTCAGGCCCTGGTGAGACCTTCTGAGCTCCTCCTGATTCTATTCTGACTCCTGGAAATAGAATCCCCACTTCCTGCTGATTCTAATCAGCCCCTCTCCAGAACTGCACTTGCAGATAAACTCCAGCCTTAAGATGCCCCAGGCTGGTAGCTGTACCTCCCTAAACTCACCTTCCTACTGAAAGAGAGCTCATTAGGACCAGTTTTAAGCTCAATGATCTTGCTTCCTTCCTCCTTTCCTTCTTTCCTTCCTTTCTATATAAAAACACATTATAATGGAATTTGAATTTAAACCCCTTGAGCATATTTAAGGTATTAAGTGGAAAAATTAAGTAAAAAAAAAACCAAAAAACTACTGAGAAAAACAATCAGAAATGCATGAAAACTGCAGGAAGCAGGGATCCATTCAGGATTTTCACACTCTGACTAAAATTTAAAAACTTAACCAGAGAAAACATGTTACAACAAGAACAGTAGAATTGCTTAGATTTATTATTTGCCCATTGATTGCCAATTTCTAACCTATTATTCAAAACTCTATAGGAGAGTTATCCTTAATGTCAGCCAGTTAAGGAACAGGCTTAGCAAGGTTAAGGGACTGGCCAAAGCCACAATTTGAACAGCCTTTGTTCTTCTGCTCCCTTGAAATTTCCAGTCTGGCAGTAAAGATAAGTCAGGAGATGGAAAAAGCAGCCAGGCTTGTAGAAGTGAGATCACCAGATGGCCCATGATGGTGTGAGTGGAGACCAAAGAAAATTTACCTTTTCAGCCACTGACATAGTTACCTGTGTTCCTACACCTCAGACTTTTTGTGCATCAGAATCAGGGTGTAGTGCTTGCTAAAAACATAGACTCTGAAGTCTATAACTTGAGCAGTTTGGGTACATTTTGGACATTTGTATTTTTAGCCAATTCCCTGGCTGCTTCTGATAAACAGGAAAGTTTGAAGGTAACTCATAGCCTTCCTTTTCTGAAGTGAAAAGTAACGTAAAGAAGAATGGCTATAGAATAGCTAAACTGGATTACATCACTGCTTCTTCCACAGACCATTAGATTATTTAACCTCTCTGCACCTTGGTCTCCTTATCTATACAATGAGGAAATAATACCTTTCTGCTTGTTTTAAGGGAAAAAAAATATGTTAAGACATATAAGGACAATATGTGTGTTAAGAGTTAAGGGAGACATATAATAATTTATACAGTATTTCTTGTAAAAATGCATATTTTAATCATAAGGAGACAGCTATCAAACCCAAACTAAGGAACATTCTACAAAACAAACAAAGCACCTATATACATAATTTTTTCTTCAGTATCATGAAAGACAGAAAAACTGAAACTATTGCAGATTTAAAAGGGAAGAAAAAGACATGACAATTAAGTGTAATGTGCAATCCTAGCTTGGAAATTGGACCAGAAAAAAATACTTTGAAGGAAATCAGTGGAACAATTGGTGACATTTTAGTGTAATATAGACTACACTTAAAGATATCAGAATGCTATCTCTGTTAATTTCCTGATTTTGACATCTGTACCATACATAAGTGTGTGATTCAAGATGTAGATTCCCCAGGTCCCCCTTCAAGGAAGGAGTTGCTTCCCAGACATGGATCGTGGAGTTAGCAGGCAACCTCCAGTCATCAGCTCCTTCAGGCTCTAACTCAGCTGCTTAAAGCTACCTCGGAAGGCATGAGATCATGTCCTTCCTGGGAAATTTCAAATGCATTATACTCGGATGAGCAATTTCACACCAGAGCTGCTGGCAGGCTGGCCGAAGCTAACAAGCCAGCTGGTATCACAGTTTGACTTCCTCTGTCCAATCTTACTTCCTGCCTCTTTTGTTCAGTTGATGATCCCTAATTAATGTCTTGCACAACAAACTCTGTCTCCGTGTCGGCTTCCGGAGAACTCAACTTGCAAACTCAGTATGGAAAGCAATATGAGAAAGGAAGTGATAAGGTTAAATTTGGTCTTTGATCACTCTCCTACTGGCAGTGAAGATCCTGTCACTGGCAGTAGGGGGAGGACAGCCTCACACAAGGGGCCAGGCTACCTGTTACCACATCCACCTTGTATGGAACGGAAGAAAGTTAGTTTTGAGAAAGATAATGGGGTTGGGTGGCCACGGTTTTGTTCCACGATCACAGGCACTTTACAGAAGCTGAAGTTGAGTAACAGGCAGATAAAAGCTAGGTATGAAAATTAGCAGCCTCTTTGGTTGCATAAACAGAAGTGGTGGGAGGGCAGAAGAAGACAAGGAAGAAAAAGAAAAGCAGGAACTAGTAATCAGAGTGGCTAAATGTCAAAGAAGACCTCTAATCAAACAGGTGTGTTATACTATGGGCAGGGTCCTGGTGAGGGAAACATGGGACCTTAATGCAACAAATGGGGACACTTGGATTAATACCTCTCAAGATTTTAACTCTTCAGATTCCTCTGAATCTTCTGACCCTGTAGATATGACCCACCCCTCCCTATTACGAGCTAGCCTCTGTTTTCCTCTCTCTGAATTGGAAGATAGTCAGAGGGGAGAGGCCCTGCTCAGGACATGTGTCCCCGTATCTTCTTGACATTGAGTCCATGACTTAAGTTAAGTTGCCCATAACCCAGCTGGAGAAGTTCTGGGGCCGATCAGGGAGGAAATGCACTATTCTTCAAAGGAGCTGCAAGATTTTGCCAGCACATACCTGCAGGCACTGAGAGAGTACAGTTTATATGGTCTGGAACCTGGAGGTACTTGATCAAGGGGTCAGGGCATAAAATTGAATTGGAAGGAATTTGTTGACTTGGAAGGGCTCTCCTGAAATATATGAATTAATATTCTAGAAAGGACCCCGGGAGATATAAGGATGAACTTGCTATAAGAATGGTGCCTAGAAGCATGGAAAAAGTGACGTTCCATGGTGATCAAAATGCAAATTGTTAGGGCAGATGGTAGAGAGAGGGATTAAAAGGCTCAGAGAAGTGTGCATGCTGGAGAGTATATACTGTGTTTGATCAGGAGACTTGGCACATGATTGTATTTCATGGCAAGGTCCCAAGGGAGTGAAATATACAAAGGCTACAAGGAGCGTTTGATGGCAATGTGCAACATCAAAAGTAAAGTGTTCAGTGGTGGTTCTCCTCTGTATGGCAGGGTTGACATTAGGACTGTTATGTTAAAAAAATTAGCTCACTCATAGCAATGGGGATAATAGTACAAAAATCATTAAAGGTCTGGTTGCCTATTAGCTGTCAAAACCAAAAGTTGCCAGTATCATAATAAGCATCAAGGCCATAGAGAGTCATAGAGATATTTTATAGAATGTGGCACGAAACCTCACATGGTGTAGTATCATGCCAGAAACCCACTTTACAACTGAGAAGGCGTGGGAGTGAGCCCATGGCCATAATATTAACAGGTGGTATTCAGATCACACCACCCAGAGCCTGCTGGCCTGCGAGAACTTTGAGATAACCTGTTGAAGGTGCAGCTAAAGTGCCAACCTGGAGGCATCGCTCTGTGGGAAGTGCCATCTGCAGGTCACAGTACATGCACCAAATCAAGGACCATTGTATGCTTCTGTGTCCCCAGTGGAAAGAATACCTGGATCCAGGAACCAGGAGGTGAAAGCAGGACGTGTGCATTCTGCCACCGCACCTAGTGCCCCATCTTCTGCAGGGCTATATGTCCTGGGACCCGTTTTCATAGAAGTCAAAGCATGAGTCCTATTGAATTGTTAGCGACGGTGCTGCCTTGTGACTAGAAACTAACAGATGAGAGGTGTCATCTTCCTGGTAGAATAATTGACCTTCCCAACAGGAGGAAGCAGGGCTGTTGTTACATAATTAGAGCAAAGGAGAATATGTGCAGAACTCAAATGACCCCCACGGATGCTTCTCAGTGTCCAGTTGTGACTCTAAATCGATGGGTACAGAAATCTTGGACGGAGAAGGGCTTGGTGATGACACACTCAGGCTCTCTGAAGAACCTGCTTTGCAGTTCCCACTCTACTTCCTCCATCTTCCCAAGCTGAAAGTGGAGATAGAGAAAGTGTAAGAAGTCTGGTTGGTGGCACTTGTGAAGGACATAACTGCCTACATGTTTGGAAAGAGGATAGTAGGAAACAATGTCCTGGTGAGGCTTTCAGGCTCTAGCCTTGAATGATGTGCTGTGGAGCAGTTCACTGCAGTTCATTCACAAGCTTCGCTAACAAGGAAGTGATGCTTTAACTGTTAATGCCTGTTGGCCCTTTTCATATGTTTTCCTTGACAATGAGTTGTGACAGGCCAAGGTAGGATTAAGGTACTTCTTGTTCTCTTGGCTGAAATATCATATGCTAGAACCCCTATCTCCTATCTCCTCCTCTAATGCATAGTGCCTCTACACACTTAAAAATACCATACATGCACTGTCTAGTCACACTTGTATCCACACTCTTGGGGAAATTGGGTGTTGAAAAGGAGAAAGGGGACGGCTGCAGAGATCCACAGAGCTTGAGTTGATACTCTCCTCAGAGCTCCACGCCCAACCTCAGACCTGGCACTCAACCTCAGCAATGAATAGTATTAGGGGAAGTTAAAGTTGCTTAAGAAATTGTTACTAGGTGTGTATTTTTGCCATTTTGAAAGAACTGCAAGAGCATGGAAGCCAACGTAGGCAGTAAACTTTCTTTATCCATCTGTCACTAATTTAAAAGAATGCCAAAAAACATATGGTCATGGGACTATCAGGAGAGACAAATGACTGAAAAGGAGTACACTAACTACAGATCTAAATAATACTGTTTTCAGTAAGTGGCTGACAAGTTCGTCAAAAGGGAAGAATAACCTGAAATGAAGGCTACCCAGGGCATGTATGATACTACAGTTTTATTCCTCTGCATGTTTTAATGATACTTCCTGGCACCTAACACAGATATTATCCTACAGAAACTCACCTGCTGGGTTTCATCAGGCTTTCTCTGAGTAAATACTAAACAAGTATATAACACTTTGTATTAACTATATTTTCTTATTTTCTGTATTCTTGATGCTCTGGCATTTGGGGCTTTGCAGACCTGGAAAAGAACTGCCTCTCCAAGGGTTAACTAATTCCTGGAGACAAACAACCTGCTTTCCTCTATGTCTTTTGTTATAGACTGAATGTCTGTGTTCCCCCCCAATTCATATGTTGAAACCTAACCTGCAGTGAGAGGGTATTTGGAGGTGATGCCTTTGGGAGGTGATTAGGTCAGGAGAGCAGATCCTTCCTGAATAGGAATAGTGCCCTTGCAAAAGAGACTCCAGCAATCTCCCTAGCCCCTTTTGCTCTCTGAGGACAGTGAGAAGACAGCCATCTATGAACCAGGAAGCAGGTCCTCACCAGATACCATATCTGCTAGTGCCTTGATCTTGTACTTGCCAGTCTCCAGAACTGTGAGAGAAAAAAAAAAAAAAAAAAAAGTTTATAAGCCCTCCAATCCATTGTATTTTGTTATAGCAGTCCCAAAAGGCCAAAATACCTTTAACAGGCAAAGCATCCAATCCAGAGTCCATATCTCCCACTGGTCTCATTTTACTTGACTTATTTATTCCAGGACACTATCCTCTGCTCTATCACTACAGGGTCAGTGTAGGACAATTGGGGAAATTATTCAAACTATCCAATCAAAAGTTTGTACTGCTTGCTTACCTGGCTTCATGCACTCCTTTCCCTGAAGAACTGCTATAAATGCTCTGGCCCTCATTTCCCTTCTCTCTCTCTGTGCTTCTCAAGTTGAGTTGGTGCCTCCTGTGTGGCCCTGCCACCAGTGGAATCTGAGTTCAACAAAAACTTCTTCCTTGATGGCAATCATATCCATCTCTGTGTGTCTTACTATACTTGCTCAAAGCAAGTCCCAGGTATATTTTCAGAACCGCCTGATTTCAAAAGTAAGCAGATAAATAGGCTAAAAGATACATAATTTAGAAATTGAGGAATAGTGGCTAAATAGAAAATTCTGCTTGGACTGTGGATTATTTTTAAAACTTTTAAAAAAAATTTTAGTATATTTGTTTCATTTAAAAAGCATTAATTAAGCAGTAGGGTAATTGCTCTCTATATAATTCCAGGCAAATATATAGAATATAAGGCCAATTTGGTTCCACAAAGAGATTAGAATTAAAGGCTAGATGAACAGAACACAAATAATTTACCAACTGTGTCTTATTCAAAAATAACCTTTTACTAACACTCATAACATTTCCGTCTTTATCTAATCTGCTAGAGTCTTTTAAGCATATCTCTTTATGGCATTTATGACCCTTTTACCTGCTACTAAATTCATTAGTATGCAGGTCTTATGGCATCTATAACATACACAATTCAAGCAGGGTAGAGTGTAAGCCCTGATCATCATTTCATTTTGTTTTCTTTTTTGTAATGCAAGTGCATGACTTAAGCTTTGCTTTCAGAGACATCTGTATCAAGGAGGCATCTCTTTCAGAGATGGCTATCTCTAGTAAACACATTGCCCACTGAGGCTCCTTCATTTTAAAGATCTTGGTTGATTTCAATCTTGGTTGACCATTGGGCCGCTTGTTTTCTCTCTTCTCACTCTTTAAATTCCCATTTTTTTTTGTTTTTTGTTTTTTTAATTTTATTTTTAATTTTTTTATTTTTTAACATCTTTTTTGGTGTATAATTGCTTTACAATGTTGTGTTAGTTTCTGCTGTATAACAAAGTGAATCAGTTATATGTATGCATATATCCCCATATCCCCTCCCTCTTGTGCCTCCCTCCCACCCTCCCTATCCCACCCCTCTAGGTGGTCACACAGCACCGAACTGATCTCCCTGTGCTATGCAGCTGCTTCCCACTAGCTAGCTATTTTACATTTGGTAGTGTATATATGTCAGTGCTACTCTCCCATTCTTTTTAAAAATTCACCAATAAAGAGGGAGTCCTCAAAACCCTCAGTCCCTACCCTCAACCCCAATAAAAGCAGAACCCCATGCCCTCTCTCTCTACCTGCAGTGTCACTATGTGGCCCCAGGTGTGCTGTGTAATTTCTAGATCCTGTAAGTAATAAACCTCAGTTTCCTTATGGTTATTGCTCAATGGCTTCTTGCAATCATAATAAGAACCACAATGTTCAGCCATTGGTTATTGATAGGATGAAACCAGCACAAAACCCAGGCCCAGGAGACAATATGGTGCACTGAAAAATGCACATAAATCCAGGTGGGAATGCTGTCCTCTCACTTACTGGCTCTGCATTGTTGAGCAAATTATTAAATAGTTTTCATCTCAATTTTCTTCTTGGTTGAATGGGGAGAATAATATATCCTTCAATAGATTGTTGGAAAGATTAAATGAGAAAATACGTGTAAAATGCATGAGACAGAGCAGGTGCTTAATAAACCTCAGATTTCTTCCTTTTGCTTTTAGGAATCTTAGAGAATCATGAGTTGAATAGTTTGCTTATGTAGTCTTTAATGAAGTTTATCACATAAGGCCCTAGTTCTTTATATAGAAACAAAGATAAATATACATCTGTACATTTATGGACAGAGGTAGAGGGTTTTAAGTTAATATTATAATGCATACCTGCAATTGTTAAATCCTTTACAGAAAAAAAAGCTAATAATATATACATGAATACATGTATGTATGTATACATGCATTGTATATATATGTGTATATATATACATGCATATATGATAATATATACATGAATACATTAAATAAATGCATATGTTGATACACTGTGCAGTATGGTGAAGCATATCATGTAAGTAAGAGCTCACAGTTAGCCAATGGTTTCCCAGAGTCCAGCACTGGGCTGACAACACATTACATGTATTACTTCCTTGTGAGGTATATGCTACCATTGCATCTCTCTTCTTGGAGAATGCTAAAAACTAGGAAAATTAAGTGACTTTTCCAAGGTCTACAGCTAATAAATTTTTGAGAAAATATTTAAACTCAGTCACTATGGCTCCAGAATCCAAGATAATGACACTCTTACCAATCCCGCATCACTTTTATGCCTAAGATATGCTCTTTTGTATTCTACCTGTGAATTTATATTTCATGAATATGTATGTTAAATATGCAAACATTGATCAGTCCAACAGATATTTGTTAGCTGCCTTCCATTCTGAGCTCTGGCTTATGCTTGCTTTGCTGCTAGGGAGCATGTTTTACATGCATCTCCATCTCCCCTTCCTCCCCAATTTCAGGCTGTTTTTAGCTTCTAATTTTAATAAAGTTTCATTTATTATTTTTCCTTTTTTTTTTTGGTTAGTACTTATTGTGACCAGTAAAAAAGAAGTTTGCCTACTCCATAGACATGAAGATATTCTTTTATGTGTTCTTCATTTACCTTTTATATGAAAGTCCAATTCATCTCACATTGACTCAGCTCCATTTAAAAAAATACCGCCCTGCTGCACTGTATTGTAGTTTCACCTTTGTCCAGAATCAGTTGACCATATACATATGGCCTCTTTTGTATTTCATAGATATATTTCTATTCTTATACCGATGCTGCACCATCTTAATTGCTATTGCTTCATGACATGGGATGGCATCGGGTAGTATGAGTCCTCCAGCATTTTTTGTCTTCAAGATCATCTTGATTATTCTCTGTTCTTTGCATTTTCATATAAACTCTAAAATGAGTTTGTCAATTTTTACATGCATACATAGACACACACAGATTGAGACATTGATTGTGATTTATTATAGAAATCACAATTTGGATTATACAGATCAACTTGGGAAAGTTGATATCTTTACAGTATTGAGTCTTTGAATCTATAAATATGACTCTCTCTCTCTCTCCTCTGAAATATATATATGTTCTATGCTGTTTGCTAGGGCTGGGGAAAGTGAAATGTGCAAATTGTATCCCCTTTCCTTGAGCAGCTCACAGTTCAGATGGAGAGATGCTTCACATGAGGAAAGGCTGAAGGAGCTCCAGGAAGGAGCTACCAAATTCCAGTAGAACTGCAGTCAGGGAATTGACACCTGGCTGATGACTTATTTCAATTTTAGTCTAGCTAAGCACATATCACTATCTGGGTTTTACACCTGCTCCTTAGTTCCTTTCCATTTAGATTATCTTTGGACCCCAAATCCAGTCAAAATTGATGGTCAGTCTCTTCATGTTAAAGCTTTATTTCACTGTGCTTTTGCACAGAATGTAAACTCACCAACAGCAGGGAATAATATAAATATATGTTTACTGCTATATCTCTAGTGTCTAGAAATGTATCTGGCAAGAGAAGATGCTCAATAATTAATAAACGGAAACCTCAATAAAACAGAGTTGGGAGACCAGAAGGGGGAGCTCTCATGCCCTGAAGCAGGAAGAGATTCGTCTTCTTTCCTGGCGAGGTCTCCGCCACCAAAAACCCATGGACTCTGTGTACTATGCCCTCCCAACTTCTTTTTCCTCTTTATGAAAGTGTTCTTCTTCCCTTGCTGTGTGGGAACTTGCACGTGGCTCACTATGGTTGCAGATCCTGAATCGCGATTCTTTGCTGATCCCATATAAGCCCATCTTTGTTGGAGAAATATGTGGCAGTCTTTGTTTCAGGTCAACAGTATACTTACCACTTTTATTTCCTTTTAAAAAAAGGTCTTTTTTTTCATCCTTATGCTTTCAATAAAACTCTTTACATTAAGATTTGAAAAAATGTTTTTTTTTCTTCTTTCCTTCCATATGTGAGTCTCACTTGTCCACGAAATCTCACTTTGAACTCAGCAATTAGAACTGAGAATTATGTCTCACTTTGAACTCAGCAATTAGAACTGAGAATTATGTCCTTTGTCCCATCACTCTATTCTTAGTTGTGAGAATTTGTAGGCTATATTACAATAAAAAATGTACCCCAAATCTGTCTCTTCTATCTTTGTTAGAAGAGCTGTTTTCTTACTTACCTTCACTTCCTTACTGCCTAAGTTGGTACCTGATCCATAATAATTTAGTTTTCATGAAAGAGCAAACGAATGAGAGAGTAATTGAGTGAATGAAAAAACTGAAATCAGAGGTCACAGAAATAGTAACAGAGCTGAAAAGAAAAGCCCTGGTAATTGACTGATGTCAGCACAGTTGACTGCAATTCAGGTTCACATATGTACTAATTGAGGGGTCCAAAGAGCTTTGGTAACTAAAACCAGTGTTCATTGCTTTTTGGTTACGAGTGGAAATTTACTTGTACTTGTTTCACATCCAGCTTCTATAAGGATCCAATAGATTGTGGTGTCTAAGTGATTGCATTAACCTTGTTCTTGGGTCAGACAGAAGTTCCTAATCCCTGTCTGTTCTCCCACAGTGACCAGATGGTCTGGGTAATGTGGAGATGACAGTAACAACAAAACTAAATAATTGCTTCAACCACAGCTAACATTTCTGAGTTACTGACATTGTGATGAACATTCTCCTAAAATAATTCCCTTCACTTCTCGCAACAAACCTGTGAGTAATTAGGCTGAAGTTTTTTAACTCCTGGATGTGGATCCGAGGATGGTGAGAAATCTTGAGACTGAGTTTCTCAAGGACACAGATCAAAGGCAGAGCTATGCCTTATCCATCCCCCACCCCCATGGCATAAACATCTTGATAAAACATTTCAGTTACTCCCCATGCATGATCACTAACCCACATAAAATCCAAGTTAGGCAGGAATTGTGTCCTTCATTTTATAGCTGAGAAAACTGGCTGTTTAATGTAGTGAGATTTGAATTCAGGTTTGGGTGATTCCAGAAGCCTCTTTACCTTCTTATGAGATGCTGATACTGCTCTGTGACAGAAACATATAATTATTCATAAACCTTTTTTTTAATATCTTATCCTTTAAATTGGTGGATTTGCATACCAATATTTTGGCTAATAAATAACAGGGTGATGAACACATTACACTAGAATATGAAATGACTGTCCTTTTATTAGTAGTCATCATTTACACCGTCTAATTCAATAAGCACATCTCACATTTGTTTCTTACAGTTTTGCCTAATATTTTATATCATAATTATAACTTAATCATAACTCAGCCTTATTAAAAACTGTCAAGCCCTAGCTGTTGATGTGGTTAGTTTTCCCCCTAGTTATTTGGATCTTTCTCTCCATTTCAGAACAATTTGTAGTCTCCTTCCTTAGGGAAAATTCATGGCCTTTTAACACATGGGCAAAAATCTGCAAATACTCAAGGGGATCAGTACAATGTTTCCTATTTAATTTGTGAAGTGCAAGTCTGTGTCCAAAAGACTGGAGGAGGTACAAAGTATCCCTGTCACTGAAAATGACTCTTTGAGAATGAATGCCAGCATATCTTATATATGAATAAGGCAGACGGCACTGGATGATGCGCCCATTTGTAAAGGATTCCCAATTACCCAGATACTTCATTCTAGTGTAAGTCTTTCCTTCTTCCGAAATCCCATCTGTACCTTTCCCTTGACACCTTTCCTTTCTACCTTACCTTATGGTTATGTGTGTTTAATAAAGAACACATAACCAGTGAAGAAGGCTGACTTGAACTTGAACGATTTCAGCTTTTCCAAGTGTTGTCTGCATGATATTGGGCCAGAGCGGTTATCACCAAGCCTTAGTAGACTCAGACTCATTTAGAAAATAGAGTCGCTATGTGAACTAAAGGCTTTGATATGTTTGTATTTATTTCTGGGAACTAACAGATAATTCTCATATTCTCCACTAATCTGCAAATTAATTGATAACTGAAACCGTGACATATTCATCATTATCTTTACACCTCTCACAATTACAACGAAGGCAGAGGGGAGTTGATTACAATTATGAAGATGAGGCTAATAGAGTTCACTCAGTTATTCGGCTTGAACTGAACTAATTCATTCCAACATCAGATCCTCAACTCCTCCTTTAACAAATTGTAGCCATTTTTCAAAAGTCTGTGAAAAGCTATGTATATCCATGTATTCCCCTTTCATGTAACTGGAGGTACTCTTGGTAAAAGTAACCCATCTCCTATACCTATCTACTGGGATTTATTCTTTTCAACCCTTAATTATACACTTGTATTCACAGTTTATCTTTCTGTTCCATTTAAGCTAATTGAGATTAGATACATATCTGACTATTTATCTAATACTGGATACCCCAGTGGTCAAGGGTGGTCTCATGAGATTAACTTCTTTACTTTCAGGTTGTACATTAGTAAATGTAAGTGTCCCCATAGACATTCTATACTGTAACGTCATAGAAGACCAGGGACAAGAAAACAAGACACCTAGTTTAGGGTCTATGAATTTTGCACTAAACCTCTTGAATCTGTAAGCTGATAGCCTTCACCAGTTTTGGAAAATTGCAGCCAGTATCTCTTCAAATATTGCCCCCATCCTCTCCTTCTGAAGGGTGCACCTCTCTTACTGAAGTGTCAATATATTAGGTCACGTGTGTGACCCACATGATTCTATCACTGAGCTCAGTTATTTCAGTTTTTTTTCCCTCTTTGTGTTTTCAATTTAATATTTTCTCCTGATCTATCTTCAGGTTCAGTAAACCTGACTTCTATTGTGGCTGGTTTGCTGACAAACCCATTCAATAAACTCTTAATTTCAGATTTTTTGTACTTTTCAGGTATGGAATATCTATTTGATTTTTTAAATTGTTTTAGTTTTCCATTGAAATTTTCATCCATTTTGGCTTCTTTCCCTCTACTTTCTTTCACATTGTCCACAGCTATTTTAAAAAGTCCTTGTCTAATAATTCCAATATCTGCCTTACCTTTGGGTTCACTTCTATTGTTTGTTGTTTTTTCTCTCTTCATTATCATCCAGCTAGCCTTGCCTCCTCATATGTCTAATAAGTTTTTGTTATATTTTTATAATGTGCCGGACAAGTGCGTACAAGAACTACAGAGGACCTAGATGATATGTTCCCCATCTAGGGTTTCTCTCTTTTCTCTTAGGTGGATAGGACCACTGGCTGATCCCTGCATTACCATTATGCAATAAGATGGACTGGAGTGGTTTTGCATTTTTAATCAGATTTTTGTTTCTTGTTCAGTTGTATTCTTTAGGTGATACCGATACCCTCCTGAAATTTTTACTAAGGGTCTGGCTGATTTCTGCATGCTGAGCCCTGAAAGTCTTGCCTCATGGAGATTTTAATGCTAGGTCTTTAGCTTGCAACTATCTTGAGAGGGCAATTAGTTTTGTTTATTGCAAGCCCCCTCCCTCTTCTAAGCACTCTGCCTTTCTGGCTCAGTTCCTCAGCTTCCTGCATCACTAAAGGACTGTGAATGTCCTATGGGAAAACTTCGATTTGCATTACAGACTCCTCTAGTGCCCAATCTGTTTCAGTAACGCTGCACAGCTGCCAACAGCCCTTTTCCCCCAGTGGACTCACCCAGCATGGGCCAAGCCAGATTCTCAGTCTGAGCTCAATATAGACAAATGGCCCCACGGGTAAAATGGCTGAAGAAAACCAGTTTACCTAGGAAAAGAGTTTCCCTCTCTTGGATTTCTTTTTAACTTTTTATTTTGAGATAATTTTAGGCTTACAAAAGAGTTGTAAAAAATAGCATAGCTAATTCCCACGTACTCCTTACCATATATCCAACCATAGAATATTTATCAAAATTAAGAAAATAACCATAGCACAATGCTATTACCGAAAGTACAGAACTTATACAGAACCAATAGTGTCCTTTTTCTGATCCAGGACCCCACAGTGCATTTAGTTGTCATGACCTCTTAGTCTCTTCCGATCTGTGACAGTTCCTCAGTCTTTCCTTATCCTTCACGATTTTGACAATTGTGAAGAGTATTTGGTCAGCTATTATGTAGGATGTCCCTAATTTTGCTGTCTGTTGTTTTTGCATGATTTTTCTGGGGTTATGGGCTTGGGGGAAGAATACCGGAGAGATGGGGTGTTTTTCTCATCACTTTATACCTGAGGGTAGGGATGGGCATATGATATCAACATGACTTATCACTGGTGATATCAACCTTGATCAGATTTGCCCAGGACTATCCTAATTTTAAGATAGGAAGTCTCACATTCTGAGAAGCCCCTTAGTCCAAGACATGCACTGTTAGTTCCATTTGGAAAATCTCAAGTAAGGAATTCTGTACGTTATAAAATGACATGGTATAGAGAGATTCCATCTAGGAGGAAAAAATAAGACTACCATAAGTCTGTCTTCATTTCAAGACCTCTGGGAGTAGATAAACTTACAGACCAGAACAAAATCTCATTGCCCAGAGAATTACCAAACTGTTCTGAAAATTGAAGAATTCTCTAGAGAGAATCTCTGCAGTGGAAAAATGAGAGCTCCTAATGCTTTCCCTTCTGAAATGCAGACTGAACTTCTTATTGCTAAAATGGTATATGTTACATTTTTGTTAACATGAAAGTACCTACTTACAAGAGGAATTGCTTTTGAAAAAAATTTGTTTGGCTAATATTTTTATCTTTCCCTTTCCTTTGTCTATCTGTGACCATTGTTTAATATAGTATCTGTTGAATAATACACACCAGACAAATGTCTGCAGAGAATGAATGGAAAGAAAGTAGAAAAATTTAAAAACTTAAATGAGTCAATGAATGAATTAAATCAATGATTTCTATGGGCTTTTAGGTTAGTATGACTGTTTTCAGCTTGACAAAGTTTGGTTAATAGGCTAGCAAAGAAATGTATGCTATTTGGATTATTTTGAAAAATCTCCCATCATGTATAGATTGTGTGAAAATTATTTGATTTTATTTGTTTGTTTTTATTTATTTATCTTTAGATTCTCAGATTCAGACTTTATTCATCTTATAGTTGAAAGTTTGTACCCTTTTACCGACCTCTCCCTATTTCCCCACCCCCTATCATCTGGCAACCTCTTTTCTACTCTGTTTCTATAATTTTGATTTTTTTCTTTTTTTAGAGTCCACAGATAAGTAATACCAGTGCAATGAAAATTATTTGATGTTAAGAGATTATACAGCTTTGTGCATATTAAGATGAATAATCTTTATGTAAATTAGATACTATTGATAATATGACTACAGTTATGCCAATTGTGTTAAAAAGATGTGCTAAGTGGGCAAAGATCTGTGAATTAATCATAGGATGGAACGGTGTCCTTGATCTATACAGTAGCTAGAGACTTCACCCCTTGGCCAGGTCTGTCTTCGTACAAATCCATCATTTACACACTCTCATTTGATTCGAATTTTCTCTTTATTGTGATTCTGAGGAAAGGCTATGGAGTCGGAATTCCATTTTTGCTATGTTAGCTGAGTGACTTTAGACAAGCCAGACGGATTGAAAAAGAAAAAGAAGATAATAATATGTGATATTTGGGCTTCTCCTGAGGATTAATAATATACTGCCTATTCTGTGATTTAAGTTTTGTTTTAATCATATAACAAAAGTAAATAAATGAACTAAAGTTTGAAGACTTACAGAATTATAACTGTCATTCCTGATTTCTAATGAAGATTCTCACTATATTCTTCCATAATTTTAAAATAACTTTGATATATTTTATGTTACACAATCAATGTATGTTAAAGTGAATTATATATGACGATACCCTAGTTCCTGACGTATATTGGGTACCTCTTAACACTAACCTTCTTCACTTTGGTTCTTCTTTCTTACCTCTCCACTCCACTCTCCTCTCTCCCCTCCTCTCTACCTCATATTAGCCTCCCTTCTCTCTTTCTTTGCATTAACTAAGTCCTTTGAATCATATTGAATTTTTAAATGACCAGAGATGAATCCTACTGTCAAGGAGCCAATAATCTAATGTTGGCCTTTAAACATGCACCTACCAATTTACATTACTTAGAAGTGACTTAAGAGACATATGGGTACAGGACTGTGGTAGTTTAGAGAAATGAGGTGCTACTTTCAGCCACAGAAATGAGAAAACTTTCAGTGGAACAGAAACATATAAAGGGCACATAAGAATTGAATGTGGAGTGATACCATTCTCCTCTCTCATTGTACAAGTGCAAAGCTAACGGTTTTGAGTAGCTCTGGAATCCCAAAGGTGGAGAGTTTAGAGGAAATTCATCCTCTTGGCTGAAGGAATCTTCAGAGCATAGGTCTTGCTAACGATACCGGCCAGAGCCGTTAGGTCTTCTGTGGCTGAGCATCAAAATAAAGCTCATAGCTTGGACTGGCTGAAGTAAGAGCAGGATTGTTAGAGCTAAGAAATAACAAACAAACAAACAAAGCAGGTAACAAAGTTAACACCACTGTGGCAGTAAGAAGGCCAGCAGGGATAACAGATGATCACTCCCAATTATACCACCTAGACTTGAACCACCTTATAGGAACAGTAGAAGGAGACCCCTTGAAAAACTGCAAAGGTGATGGTAGCTCATTACTATGCTTCTTTGCAGTCCTCCCCTTCTGGCCTCTGAAATAGTAAGAGAATTGAGGATATCTGCAGGCTAAAACAATATTTTAAATCAAATTGCTCTCAAAATTCTGGAGGTAGAATTGGGAAAGATTAAATAGGTCAACAAAAGCTGAAGTGCCAGTGGCTTTGAGATCTGAGAGTTTGGGTTGTGTTTTAACTCAGTGTGACCTAGTCCACCAGCCATGCTAAGCCAAGTAGCAAATAATATGGCCCAAATACACTGTCATAGGTCTTAAACTTCCAGCCACTCTCATGACTGCTAAAAGGCCTCATCTACTTGGAGAGGGCTCCAGCACCAGTGGGCATATAACTGTTCAGAGTTTTCTGGTCATATTGAATCTTTTATTTAATTTGAGACTCATAAGAGCTCATTGATGGAAAAAAAGACTCTAACCAGTACTCTAACTTTTTTTTTTCCTGCCTAGGAAACTATCTTTCCTAACTCTGCATTTTCTTCTAACTTTATGTCAATCAACTGTTTTTCTTTCAGGATTCAACGTGTCTATGTCTTCCTTGACCTCTCCAGATGGAATGAGATGCCTTGTCCCATGCTTTTGTAACTTGTCAAACTTCTCACTCATTGCCTGAATTCCAATTTTAATACGTTTGTAACGTAATTTGTAATTATATTTTCTTAAAAATATAATTCTTATTAGAACTTAAACCACACATAAACAGGAAATACATTTGTTTGTTTCTACTGAACTTTAGTGCCTATCACATGGTCTTCCACACAGTAGGTGTCCTAAAATATCACTTTAGAATAAATAAATGAATCATAAATCAAGTAAATTTACAGTAAAGGAAAATTGGTATTCAAAGAGCAAACTACTTGTTCAAAGTCACAGTTGGAAAATATGACAAGGGTGTGCTTGAACCCATACCTTCTTATTCAGGTTCAGTATGTTACCTAACACCCTTTTTCTTTTTCAATATAAAGCAGAAGAGGTAACATGTGGGGAAAATATAATAACATATATTAAGATTTCAGAGAAGTTAATGAAGTTTTTAAGCCGTGCAGGTCTGAGAATATCCTCAATCCTAAAACACCCAAGTTTAATTTCCTCTAATTCTTTAACCAAGCTTCACAAAAGTAATTATCACATAATTTGTTGATTTCTTTCCCAAGTGAATGTTTGCCAAGCACTCCCCATCAAAGATTTCATATGCATTAAATATTTATGCCCAAGCTGTTATATAGAAGACTTGAGTATATACTTTGCTTTTAGAATTAATTTATTTCTAATTTTTAATGCAATGTAATTAGCTGAATTGCTCTTAGAATATAATCACTTGTTATATATTTGAATAAGTTAATCATGGCTTTGTGAAAATGTGACTGGTTTATAATTATCTAGGAGCCTGAAATGTTCTTTTTGGCTAAAAGAGTTATGATCAAAGTTAGTGGCCACTTAAATGGAATCACCTTAAGCGTGACTTTATGCAAAGGGTCACTCCTGGAAAATGTGCCTTGTTTCTCTGTTTAAGTCAATCAAAAATGAAAGAGAGCGGTTTTGAAGGAAATTCCTTAGACCATACCATATCTGTAGGCTAGGCAGTGTGACCAGTAAATTAGCTCACAGACTGGGAGATAGAATGCATTATGTGACCTTGGTCAAGGTTATTATAATCATGCATAGACTAGATAGTCTCTAAAGAACTTCCTTGGTCACTCTGTACATTTTGTGATTTTTATTTTCAGCAGAGCATATACCACAGTAACAGTGATGACCCCTTCATATTTGCACAAAGATTTATAGATTCCAAACCAGATTCACATAATGCTTTCCTTCTAGATTTTCACAACAAGCCTAGGAGGAATGATGTTATCATCCCTAATTTACAGTTTAGGGAATGAATTGAAATTCAAAGATCATGACCTGATGCTTAACTGTTCCAATCACTGTTAGACAGGGTGGCCACCCAGTATCTCTACTTTCATTTCTGACCTCTTTGAAGAACAGAATTTATCTCCAGTAAACCAGATGATTTGTCACACCTTTTCCCTTTCAGATTCGATCTATAGAGTATCCTTCAACACTTTCAAATTAAAGCAGGAATTTTGGCTGCGTCTGCTATCAGTGGTCCTGCCTTCCTGATTCTCAAGAGGTGCAGCACGGGGAAGGGGCTGCATGCCAGCGAGAACTGTGCTGGGCTTTCCTTTATCCTGGAGTTAGTCTTACTGCCATTTGCATTGAATCCCTTGATCAATCTGAGAACAAGTAAAGGAGCCCAGGGGGGGGAGAAGTTTTGAGAAAAACATAGTATTTGCTGGCATATTCATAGTGAAACTAATACTACAGTAAAGTAATGGGATTTTTGATATGAACCCAAATCTGGCACTGATATGTTATGTCTTGGCAAATAACTTATCTATTCAGTCATCAAATAATCATGACTCATAGCAATAACAAGGATACTATGAATAATGATAATGCATACTATATATTTATTATTTGCTACATGCTGAAAAATATGCTAAACAGTTTTATATCCACCATTGCATTTAATTCTTCAAATTTCCCTATCACAAATGTATCATTTTACATATTTTATAGATAGAGACTAAAACCAAGACTAAGTTTATGTAGCTGAACACTTATATATGTCCTAGATCAGTGGTTCTAATACTGGCTGTACATTAGAAACATTCTGGAAACTTGAAAAAACATAATGTCCCACATCAAAAAAAATTGATTTAAATAGTTAGCCCAGTCTTTGCACCCAGTGGAATTTTAAATGTTTGTTATATTTTGCAACAGGTGGAGAACTAGTGTGTTTATATGCTGGTTAAACAAAGAGGAAGAGGAACTGGCTTCAAAGTGCTCTCAGCATCATAGAGGCAAATGTGCTATAAACCCAACAGTAGAATATTATAAGCCCAGCAATAGTGATGTGCAAATACTTCATTGGGAGACAGAGTGATAATGTCATTTGTACAATTTATTTAATCTTGGTCTATTTTTTTTTATCTGTAAATGAGGATACAAACAGCTGCTTTCCAAGGTTATTGAGGTATTAAGCTGGAGACCTTATGTTGAAAATCCCTAGTACTGCATTTGGCACATAGGAAGTGACTAAAAGTGGATTCTCCTTCCATATTTACAAGTGCTATGGAGACCCCAGCTCTCCATCTGTGAAACAGTGATTCCTTAAGGATCAAACAAAACTGTATAAGACAAACCTTTTGTAAAATGCACCAAACAAATGCAAAATATTTTTATGATTCTAAATATCTAGGCTGGGAGATATATAGGATTCTTCTCCATGAATCAAGTTCTCCTGACATCTCAGCACCCTCCCGAGTGACTTGTTTCGAGGTGTATCATGGCATTTTTAAAAATGTCCTCTTTAAACTCTCCATGACTATGTGTGTGCATTTGGCTTCTTGTCCTGAAATCCCTCTCCATAGTCAGTATCAGGGACGGCAGGGCTGGACTTGCTGATCATTTGTTGGAGGTGGAATAAATCAGAACCTGGGAAATTCTCACTCCTACTTACTTCAGCTGTGGGGGTTTTTTTTGGGTTTTTTTGTCACTTTTAATTATCTTTCCTTTTCCACCCCACCATCCTGGTAACTGAAGACCATAGGCATGCTGACTTTCTTTTTTAATTCTGCAAAATACCAGATCTCTATTCTGGAGAATTTGGCTGACTAGAGGCAATGACCCACTTAGATTTCATTTCCTCATTCTCTTCGAACTCCCCATGACTCTTAGGAGGAAGGAAAAAAACATCCGCCATCCGCACACACGAGAGAGGCAGCAGTGTTCTCTAAAATGACTTGTATAAGTTTGTAGATGAAACGTAAATTACATGGAAGAGTGGAAAGTGCCTGGGCCTGGGTGTTAGTGTCCTGAATTTCACTCCTGTGTTTGCTAAGTCCCTGGTCCTCAGGAGGGCTGGGTTTGAAGGAAGAAAGATGGTGGATTATGGAGATTCAAAATAGGCTGCCTGTGAAGGAGTGCAGTGAATCCGGAGGAGCTCTTCAGAGAGCGATTACGTAGCCAAGTTAGAGTTACATGCTTGGTGTGTGGATCCCATGAACACAGTTTCCTTACATGTTATATGTACTCCACATGTCTTCATTATAGAATGAATGCCAGCCTGCTTTGAAGAAGAGAACCAGAGCCTGAGGCTTCTGCGGTTCTATTACTTTTGTCATTTTGAGCCTTACCCATTTCCATGTATGTAGAAAATGAATTAGTATCAATATAATACTAATTATAAAAGTATAATATTTGCCTTTCATTGATTAGATGTTATGTACTTTTCAGGATATTGTGTATTTGGTATATCTATATAGGGTATTGATTAGGTTTCCGTATATTATCTCATGTACCTGTCAACATTAGTCTATTGCTATATACATTTTATCATCCCCCTTTGCCAATGAAGAAAAGGATGCACAAGGCTGTTATACAAACTATCAAAGGTCACCCATCTAAAGTAGAGACAGAGGATTCAAATTCAGATTTCTCTTATTCCAGAATGTGTGTACTTTCTACAATCAGGAGTAATCAGTGACAAATACACAAGTGTTTACCTTTTTTCCAAAAGGGCCTGTTGTGACAGAAGCAGATGCTGTTGGTGTCCAGCTCCCATCCCGTCACCATCCACCTTCACCTGGTGAAAGGCACTTGCTGTGAACTCCTGTGTCTTTCTGCCTAAGAGCTGTTTTTTATTTGTTTTGTTTTGTTTTGTTTTGCTTTGTTTTGTTTTTTAATCCTGACCGGGGAGCAAAATGGGTTTAGGTATAGGGCAAGCTGTAAGTGCCAGAGGATTAATGCCTTCAAGAGATGCCACCTTTATCGAAGAGCATATGAAGAATAATGAATAGACACACCAGTGTGCTGATCCCTAAATTAAGATGAACCCGAGGTTTGCTCTGTGGTGTCTCTAGCATTTCCCAGAGGGATCTTGCCTCAGTTGCCCTTAGGGGCTACTGTATAACTTTGCAGATTTTATTGGCCACCTTTCCTTATCTCAGTTTCCCACTCAACTAGTGGTAGTTCTTGAGGCAAACTCTCAAACTACTGCCCATCAAATTCTTGTCTTTAAGTTTGTTTCTGGTCGAACCCAAACTGAGATAGGATCTCAGATTTTTTGAAATGTCCATATATTTCACTCATTGCAGGTTAATTAAGTTCCCCACAGTTTCCCTAATTTCTTCTCAATACTTTCTAGTTTGATCATTTCTGTCCTTGAAGCAATCCCCATCTCTTGGTTTGTATCTGTAAAATCCCAATCCAGTAATTAATATCTATTACTAGTACATGTGAGGAGATGTTGTCTGAGGCAATATTTGCTTATTTATCTACTCTGTAGACTTTGAAAACCATGCCCTTTCCTTAAATGGCCTCAGGGCACATGTACAATAAAGGATTATGTTAATTAAAATGCAGCTGGCACATTAATAAAGCATCAGACGAAGACTGCAGATGACACAGCCATTTGGCGGTCCCACTGCTTTGTTAGGTCAGGGCTTTGCTGTTAGTTTCTCCCCCTTTCTTTCATTAATAGGTCTTTTTTTTTTTTTAAATGGGAATTATTTATTTATTTATTTATGGCTGTGTTGGGTCTTCGTTTACTGTGCGAGGGCTTTCTCTAGCTGCGGCAAGTGGGGGCCACTCTTCATCGCAGTGCGCGGGCCTCTCACTATCGCGGCCTCTCCCGTTGCGGAGCACAGGCTCCAGACGCGCAGGCTCCAGACGCGCAGGCTCAGCAACTGTGGCTCACGGGCCCAGTCGCTCCGCGGCATGTGGGGTCTTCCCAGACCAGGGCTTGAACCCGTGTCCCCTGCATTGGCAGGCAGACTCTCAACCACTGCGCCACCAGGGAAGCCCCATTAATAGGTCTTTAATCTCTCTGAGATATCTAATTTGTGCTGAGGATAATGAATACCTGATCCCCTCAATGAGAGCTGTACCAACTTGAGAGAGGCCCGAGAGAGAGGGGAATTAAAGTACACTTTTGGGAGCATCTGGGCAGAATTGAGGCAAAGTGAAAGGAGGGAGCCCAAGGATCAACAGTTGGAGGGATTTTATAATATATTTCTTCTTACTTTGCCGTATTACTTCTTTCTTCAGCTCTTATTTCCTCTCCTGACCATACAAAAGCAGTGCCTTCGTGTTCTAGGGAGAGAAGGCATGTGATCTTATACTCTCTGCATCTCTAAAATAAGGATGATTACTCAATTCATTTGGCCAAATATGTCTGATTCCTTCATACAGCCTGGAGAGGGGATGTTTTCATACTTTGTTCACTCTGTGCTTTTTCTCCTGGGTGCCTGTTGAAGTTGCTCTAGGACTATATTAAAACGGGGGTAACCAAATCCTAAAATTACAATTATGCAAAGGACAGACCATTTCGTAAACACTCTTGTGAGCTTGCATGCTTCCACACTGGGGGACATGGTGCTTACCTTCATGAAATAATAATGTTCCTAACTACGGAAGTGTAACTCTTACCAGTTATGAAATGATTCCTACTTGCTAAGCATTTTCCAAGTGATTGCTGTCTCATGCATTTTTCATTGACTCTTCATCAGAGATCAATAATGTTGGTTCTGTCACTATTCCCACTTTATAGATGAGTGGATCTGTCTTCTCAAGTTCCTTCTACACATAATTGGTAGGGAAAAGCATCTTACATTCTTAAAAATATTCTATACTTGTGCCATTCAATAGTGTAGCCAATGGACATGTTAAATAAAATTCAAAAATTAAACCAAATGTAAAATCAGATTTAAATTAATCTTGTTAGCCACATTCTGCCGTGCAGTAGCCGTGTGTGGTCAGTAGCTATTGTATTAGACAGATTTTTCCATCACAAAAAATCTTATTGGACAGTGTGGCTCTCTACTGTTGCCATTTGAATGTTTTATTTCTTTTATCAAGCGAATTTTATTTTGTTATTTTTTTATAGTTGTGAACATTATGTACATGTAATTTAGATTCTTTTTTCATTTATTTCAAAATCATAAGCTTTTTATCACAACATTAAATTTTATCCTATTTTGTGTGATTTAGTACAAATATGTCTTAATACACCCTAGCTATCCAAATTATAACTTTTTTTTCCATATAAATTTGACTGAAGAGAACCTTTTTGAAAATAACGTATTTTTATATTAGGGGTTATTTGAAAAGGTGGCTCAACAAAATGTCTGTCAGTCCCTACATGGGGCAAATACTGAGGGGTTTTCATATCTGATCAAATATGTCTTGGGTCATTTTTTTTTTTCTCTTCAGCCTAAGAGAAAGCTGGAAGAATGGGGAACAAGCTTGTTTACCTGGTGTTTGTTTTCTGTGGCATCACTTCCTTATAACAGGCCCTTCCACAATGCTCTTTTCTGCCTTCCCAAATTCATAGGATGCAGATCCCGTATGTCCCTTGTCTCCCGTTGGAGAAAGTGTTTGTAAAATATTTTGGGTACATGAGTACATTGGACTTCTAATGCTGTCTCACTCTGCAGACTCGGGTAAGGTGCTTTACCTTTTGGGATTTCAGTCTCTAACACAATTCTCCAAATAGAGTAGGAGCTCAGTATTATTGTTACTTAAAAATTTTTTGAAACACAGCCTCTTTTTTTTTTTTTTTTTTTTTAATTTTTTTTATTTTTTATTTTTTTTATTTTTTTAAAATTTATTTGTTTGGTTGCACTGGGTCTTAGTTGCGGCTTGCGAGCTCCTTAGTTGTGGCATGCGAACTCTTTTTTTTTTTTTTTTTTTTTTCCACACACACACACTGTATTTTATTTTTACAAGAGATAAATAGACTGACACCAAGCATTGTACATGGATGACCACAACAAAAGCAACAATGATTGCAATTACCAAACATGAAACACACTTATACTATGTCATAATATTGACATTCAGTCCAGTAATCCTCCACTGTAACAGCTCCTTTACTTTGCAGTGAAAATTGATTTGTATATTCTTTTCCTCTGAGTCCTTGTGGGATTTTTTTTTTTTAATTCAGACAGAAAGTCACAAAAATTATACTCATCCTCATCAGTTCACTCAGTCCCATGTAATTAATTTCTTTTTTTTCATCTTGATCTTTTGTTAGCACTTTTATGAGTTCATCAGTTTTTCATTAGAGTTCTGAAAATGCTTATTCATTCAGTTCAGCAGTACAGTCAGTTACCAGAAACCTGTACTTGTCAGAGTCTTTTCCATGAATTTCTTGAAGATGAAACCCTTTTATAGGAACATATTTGCAAAATCATCAGAGTACGCCCAGAACTGTCTGTAAATGACAAAAGACTTAAAAATGACCATGGTTAAAGATTTGATGAAAGTTCATAATAATGCAGTTGACAAGAAAATTAGTTATTTCTGAGATATACATTTTAAAGTAATAACTAGGATTATTACTTATAACATTATACCAGAACATATAAGATTTTTAGAAGTTTCCTGTAATGTCTGAAACATTTATATTAACATATTTCCATACATATTTCCATACAAATACAAATATAAGATTTTTAGAAATTTCATGTAATGTCTGAAACATTTATATTAACATATTTCCATACATATTTCCATACAAATACAAATATAAGATTTTTAGAAATTTCATGTAATGTCTGAAACATTTATATTAACATATTTCCATACATATTTCCATACAAATACAAATATAAGATTTTTAGAAATTTCATGTAATGTCTGAAACATTTATATTAACATATTTCCATACAAATACAAATATAAGATTTTTAGAAATTTCATGTAATGTCTGAAACATTTATATTAACATATTTCCATACAAATAACCCAATGAAAGTTTAGTATTAGTTGTTTTGTTTGTTTTTTTATACTGCAGGTTCTTATTAGGCATCAGTTTTATACACATCAGTGTATACATGTCAATCCCAATCGCCCAATTCAGCACACCACCATCCCCACCTCATCGCAGTTTTCCCCCCTTGGTGTCCATATGTCCATTCTCTACATCTGCGTCTCAACTTCTGCCCTGCAAACTGGCTCATCTGTACCATTTTTCTAGGTTCCACATACATGCATTAATATACGATATTTGTTTTTCTCTTTCTGACTTACTTCACTCTGTATGACAGTCTCTAGATCCATCCACTTCTCAACAAATGACTCAATTTCGTTCCTTTTTATGGCTGAGTAATATTCCATTGTATATATGTACCACAACTTCTTTATCCATTCGTCTGTTGATGGGCATTTAGGTTGCTTCCATGACCTGGCTATTGTAAATAGTGCTGCAATGAACATTCGGGTGCACGTGTCTTTTTGAATTACGGTTTTCTCTGGGTATATGCCCAGTAGTGGGATTGCTGGGTCATATGGTAATTCTATTTTTAGTTTTTTAAGGAACCTCCATATTGTTCTCCATAGTGGCTGTATCAATTTACATTCCCACCAACAGTGCAAGAGGGTTCCCTTTTCTCCACACCCTCTCCAGCATTTGTTGTTTGTAGATTTTCTGATGATGCCCATTCTAACAGGAGTGAGGTGATACCTCATTGTAGTTTTGATTTGCATTTCTCTAATAATTAGTGATGTTGAGCATCTTTTCATGTGCTTCGTGGCCGTCTGTATGTCTTCTTTGGAGAAATGTCTATTTAGGTCTTCTGCCCATTTTTGGATTGGGGTGTTTGTTTCTTTGATATTGAGCTGAATGAGCTGTTTATATATTTTGGAGATTAATCCTTTGTCCGTTGATTCATTTGCAAATATTTTCTCCCATTCTGAGGGTTGTCTTTTCGTCTTGTTTATGGTTTCCTTTGCTGTGCAAAAGCTTTGAAGTTTCATTAGGTCCCACTTGTTTATTTTTGTTTTTATTTCCATTACTCTAGGAGGTGGATCGAAAAAGATCTTGCTGTGATTTATGTCAAAGAGTGTTCTTCCTATGTTTTCCTCTAAGAGTTTTATAGTGGCCAGTCTTATATTTAGGTCTCTAATCCATTTTGAGTTTATTTTTGTGTATGGTGTTAGGGAGTATTCTAATTTCATTCTTTTACATGTGGCTGTCCAGTTTTCCCAGCACCACTTATTGAAGAGACTGTCTTTTCTCCATTGTATATCTTTGCCTCCTTTGTCATAGATTAGTTGACCATAGGTGCGTGGGTTAATCTCTGGGCTTTCTATCTTGTTCCATTGATCTATGTTTCTGTTTTTGTGCCAGTACCATATTGTCTTGATTACTGTAGCTTTGTAGTATAGTCTGAAGTCAGGGAGTCTGATTCCTCCAGCTCCATTTTTTTGCCTCAAGACTGCTTTGGTTATTCGGGGTCTTTTGTGTCTCCATACAAATTTTAAGATGATTTGTTCTAGCTCCGTAAAAAATGCCATTGGTAATTTGATAGGGATTGCATTGAATCTGTAGATTGCTTTGGGTAGTATACTCATTTTCACAATGTTGATTCTTCCAATCCAAGAACATGGTATATCTCTCCATCTGTTGGTATCATCTTTAATTTCTTTCATCAGTGTCTTATAGTTTTCTGCATACAGGTCTTTTGTCTCCCTAGGTAGGTTTATTCCTAGGTATTTTATTCTTTTTGTTGCAATGGTAAATGGGAGTGTTTCCATAATTTCTCTTTCAGATTTTTCATCATTAGTGTATAGGAATACAAGAGATTTCTGTGCATTAATTTTGTAACCTGCAACTTTACCATATTCATTAATTAGCTCTAGCAGTTCTCTGGTGGCAGTTTTAGGATTCTCTATGTATAGTATCATGTCATCCGCAAACAGTGACAGTTTTACTTCTTCTTTTCCAATTTGTATTCCTTTTATTTCTTTTTCTTCTCTGATTGCCGTGGCTAGGACTTCCAGAACTATGTTGAATAATAGTGGTGAGAGTGGACATCCTTGTCTCGTTCCTGATCTTAGAGGAAATGCTTTCAGTTTTTCACCATTGAGAATGATGTTTGCTGTGGGTTTGTCATATATGGCCTTTATTATGTTGAGGTAGGTTCCCTCTATGCCCACTTTCTGGAGAGTTTTTATCAGAAATGGGTGTTGAATTTTGTCAAAAGCTTTTTCTGCATCTATTGAGATGATCATATGGTTTTTCTTCTTCAATTTGTTAATATGGTGTATCACATTGATTGATTTGCGTATATTGAAGAATCCTTGCATCCCTGGGATAAATCCCACTTGATCGTGGTGTATGATCCTTTTAATGTGTTGTTGGATTCTGTTTGCTAGTATTTTGTTGAGGATTTTTGCATCTATATTCATCAGTGATATTGGTCTGTAATTTTCTTTTTTTGTAGTGTCTTTGTCTGGTTTTGGTATCAGGGTGATGGTGGCCTCATAGAATGAGTTTGGGAGAGTTCCTTCCTCTGCAATTTTTTGGAAGAGTTTGAGAAGGATGGGTGTTAGCTCTTCTCTAAATGTTTGATAGAATTCACCTGTGAAGCCATCTGGTCCTGGACTTTTGTTTGTTGGAAGATTTTTAATCACAGTTTCAATTTCATTACTTGTGATTGGTCTGTTGATATTTTCTGTTTCTTCCTGATTCAGTCTTGGAAGGTTATACCTTTCTAAGAATTTGTCCATTTCTTCCAGGTTGTCCATTTTATTGGCATAAAGTTGCTTGTAGTAGTCTCTTAGGATGTTTTGTATTTCTGCGGTGTCTGTTGTAACTTCTCCTTTTTCATTTCTGATTTTATTGATTTGAGTCCTCTCCCTCTTTTTCTTGATGAGTCTGGCTAATGGCTTATCAATTTTGTTTATCTTCTCAAAGAACCAGCTTTTAGTTTTATTGATCTTTGCTATTGTTTTCTTTGTTTCTATTTCATTTATTTCTGCTCTGATCTTTATGATTTCTTTCCTTCTGCTAACTTTGGGTTTTGTTTGTTCTTCTTTCTCTAGTTTCTTTAGGTGTAAGGTTAGATTGTTTACTTGAGATTTTTCTTGTTTCTTTAGGTAGGCTTGTATAGCTATAAACTTCCCTCTTAGAACCGCTTTTGCTGCATCCCATAGGTTTGGGGTCGTCGTGTTTTCATTGTCATTTGTCTCTAGGTATTTTTTTATTTCCTGTTTGATTTCTTCAGTGATCTCTTGGTTATTTAGTAACGTATTGTTTAGCCTCCATGTGTTTGTCTTTTTTACGTTTTTTTCCCTGTAATTCATTTCTAATCTCATAGCGTTGTGGTCAGAAAAGATGCTTGATATGATTTCAATTTTCTTAAATTTACTGAGGCTTGATTTGTGACCCAAGATGTGATCTATCCTGGAGAATGTTCCGTGTGCACTTGAGAAGAACGTGTAATCTGCCGTTTTTGGATGGAATGTCCTATATATATCAATTAAATCTATCTGGTCTATTGTGTCATTTAAAGCTTCTGTTTCCTTATTTATTTTCATTTTGGATGATATGTCCATTGGTGTAAGTGAGGTGTTAAAGTCCCCCACTATTATTGTGTTACTGTCGATTTCCTCTTTTATAGCTGTTAGCAGTTGCCTTATGTATTGAGGTGCTCCTATGTTGGGTGCATATATATTTATAATTGTTATATCTTCTTCTTGGATTGATCCCTGGATCATTATGTAGTGTCCTTCCTTGTCTCTTGTAACATTCTTTATTTTAAAGTCTATTTTATCTGATATGAGTATAGCTACTCCAGCTTTCTTTTGATTTCCATTTGCATGGAATATCTTTTTCCATCCCCTCACTTTCAGTCTGTATGTGTCCCTAGGTCTGAAGTGGGTCTCTTGTAGACAGCATATATATGGGTCTTGTTTTTGTATCCATTCAGCCAGTCTATGTCTTTTGGTTTTGGCATTTAATCCATTCACGTTTAAGGTAATTATCGATATGTATGTTCCTATGACCATTTTCTTAATTGTTTTGGGTTTGTTTTTGTAGGTCCTTTTCTTCTCTTGTATTTCCCACTTAGAGAAGTTCCTTTAGCATTTGTTGTAGAGCTGGTTTGGTGGTGCTGAATTCTCTTAGCTTTTGCTTGTCTGTAAAGCTTTTGATTTCTCCATCAAATCTAAATGAGATCCTTGCTGGGTAGAGTAATCTTGGTTGTAGGTTCTTCCCTTTCATCACTTTAAGTATTTCATGCCACTCCCTTCTGGCTTGCAGAGTTTCTGCTGAGAAATCAGCTGTTAACCTTATGGGAGTTCCCTTGTATGTTATTTGTCGTTTTTCCCTTGCTGCTTTCAGTAATTTTTCTTTGTCTTTAATTTTTGCCACTTTGATTACTATGTGTCTCGGCGTGTTTCTCCTTGGGTTTATTCTGTATGGGACTCTCTGCGCTTCCTGGACTTGGGTGGCTATTTCCTTTCCCATGTTAGGGAAGTTTTCGACTATAATCTCTTCAAATATTTTCTCTGGTCCTTTCTCTCTCTCTTCTCCTTCTGGGACCCCTATAATGCGAATGTTGTTGCGTTTAATGTTGTCCCAGAGGTCTCTTAGGCTGTCTTCATTTCTTTTTATTCTTTTTTCTTTAGTCTGTTCCGCAGCAGTGAATTCCACCATTCTGTCTTCCAGGTCACTTATCCGTTCTTCTGCCTCAGTTATTCTGCTATTGATTCCTTCTAGTGTAGTTTTCATTTCAGTTATTGTATTGGTCATCTCTGTTTGTTTGTTCTTTAATTCTTCTAGGTCTTTGTTAATCATTTCTTGCATCTTCTCAATCTTTGCCTCCATTCTTATTCCGAGGTCCTGGATCATCTTCACTATCATTATTCTGAATTCTTTTTCTGGAAGGTTGCCTATCTCCACTTCATTTAGTTGTTTTTCTGGGGTTTTTTCTTGTTCCTTCATCTGGTACATAGCCCTCTGCCTTTTCATCTTCTCTGTCTTTCTGTAACTGTGGTTTTTGGTCCACAGGCTGCAGGATTGTAGTTTTTCTTGCTTCTGTTGTCTGCCCTCTGGTGGTTGAGGCTATCTAAGAGGCTTGATGGGAGGCTCTGGTGGTGGGTAGAGCTGACTGTTGCTGTGGCGGTCAGAGCTCAGTAAAACCTTAATCCACTTGACTGTTGATGGGTGGAGCTGGGTTCCCTCCCTGTTGCTGTGGCGATCAGAGCTCAGTAAAACCTTAATCCACTTGACTGTTGATGGGTGGGGCTGGGTTCCCTCCCTGTTGGTTGTTTTGCCTGAGGCAACCCAACACTGGAGCCTACCCGTGCTCTTTGGTGGGGTTAATGGCAGACTCTGGGAGGGCTCACGCCAAGGAGAACTTCCCAGGACCTCTGCTGCCAGTGTCCTTATCCCCACGGTGAAACAGAGCCACCACTCGCCTCTGCAGGAGACCCCCCAACACCAGCAGGTACGTCTGGTTCAGTCTCCCCCAGGGTCACTGCTCCTTCCCCTGGGTCCCGATGCACACATTACTTTGTGTGTGCCCTCCAAGAGTGGGGTCTCTGTTTCCCCCAGTCCTGTCACAGTCCTGCAATCAGTTCCCACTAGACTTCAAAGTCTGATTCTCTAGGAATTCCTCCTCCCTTTGCCGGACCCCCAGGTTGGGAAGCCTGACATGGGGCTCAGAACCTTCACTCCAGTGTGTGGACTTCTGTGGTATAAGTGTTCGCCAGTCTGTGAGTCACCCATCCAGCAGTTATGGGATTTGATTTTACTCTGATTGCGCCCCTCCTACCGTCTCACTGTGGTTTCTCCTCTGTCCTTGGACGTGGGTATCCTCCTTGGTGAAGTCCAGGGTCTTCCTGTCAATGATTGTCCAGCAGCCAGTTGTGATTCTGGTGCTCTTGCAAGAGGGAGTGAGAGCACGTCCTTCTACTCCGCCATCTTGGTTAATCTGAAACACAGCCTCTTGATTTCTCTTCAGCTTTGCTCTATACCTTTAAAGGTGGCTTACATCCTCCCCTACTCGGAAACACCCAAGGACCTAGGGCCAGCTCCTAGGAGCAGAATCTCTGACTACCAAGCTTTAATGCAGGCTATATCCTGAGCAGTTTTGGTTCACTAGATGTGCCCTCCATTTATGACATGGTAATTGACGTTTTAGACTCCTGCCTTATGCAATGTTTGCTTCTTGGAGCTTCACATCTGCTCCTTGGACCCAGTTAGTCTTGACTGGGCTCCCTTTTACACTGTAAGTTAAATCTGCACCCAGCTGTTCCGGGGGACAGACTCAGCCTAAGCCCAGCCCAACCATTCTCAGTCTAAACCACGAGCTGTATCCCATCATGTTTACTCCACATTCATTCAAAGAGAATTCCTCAATGCATTCCCCACCATTTCCTGCACACTTAATGAGATTTTTATAACCCATTAATTTTATTTTCATAGAAAATGTAACAGTAGGATTCCATCTACAGACAAGAAGTTTGTTCTGCACGGAAATATTTTTTAGAAAAAGGGAATATTACACTATAAATCTGTCACATAAAAGTGATTTCCTATTTCTGTCTTAACTTGGATGCATCTGCACAAGAAATATTATCTTTCTTCTATGTACAGTGTTCTCTAACTGTCCTGTCTGTATGTTTAATGAATATATTTAATGACAAAGCTAGGGAAGGGATGACAAATGGGGACACAGAAGGCTGGATAAAGATGCTGATAGATATAGTCACCAAGAAACCCACATGAAAATGTAGGACAGAGCTTAGCTTCATGATCTTCCATTACTAGTAAGATGAGCCATTAGCTTCAGCACTCTGCAACTAGTGATTCCACACTTGCAAGGAAGGTATCCTAGCCCTGCAAGGGGGGAGGATTAGTCTGACACCATCCTCACTCGCAAGGAGCATGCAATCTGGCGAGGGCAACAGACATATGGACACACTATGCCAACATATTGAATCATGTGAAACAGTTCAGCAAAGCATGGAGAAAGAAGGAAGAATATATTTGAAGAACTGAAAATAACTCAGAATTACTAAATTATAGGCAGGAACTGTAGAGCTAACAGATACATAGATAGATAGGTAGATAGGTAGATAGAAAAATAGATATTTCATATTGAACATAGAAACCTCTCATACTTTTTCAAGTTTTTAATTTCTTATATTTAAAAAATTTTTAAACCATCAATACCATAATACTATTGTCTTAAGGCATAAATGGTCTCATATCTTTTTTTTGCCTCTCTCCCTAAACTTCCCGTCTCTTCCTCTCTCAAATTTTTTCACTTTCTTTTTCATCTTTCCTCTGAGTCTCCATTCTTTCCTTCACTTGCAAAGATGATAGATTGAAAGTTAGTAAACTAAGGTCCTTGGCCTAATCTTAATTTAGTGAGAGATGTAGATGTCTATAAAATACTCCCAGTGTAATAAAGTCTGTAGGAACAAAGTGTTAGAAGCTATGCCCAGATCACCTGTTCTTTGTTGTTGTGTTGTTTGATTTTTTATTGCTCAGTATTGAGAGTACTTTATACATTTTAGATATATTGTTTGCAATCATTTTCTCCCTCCCAAATTGTAGTTTATTTTTTCACCATTTTCACCTGAGCTTTCAGAGAGTAAAAGTTTTTAATTTTGTTAAGGCCCAATAAAATGATTTTTTTCTTTAATGAATTGTGAATTTGGTGTCAAGTCTGAGAGTTCTTTGCCTGGCACCATATGTTTATTTCTAAATGTTTTATAGTTTTTCACTTTACATTAAGTCTATAATCTATTTGAGTTAATTTTTGTATAAGTTGTGAAGTTTAAGTTCTTTTTTTCGTTTATTTTTAAATTGCCTACAGAGGTTCAGTTGCTTCAGACTATCTGTCCTCCAATGAATTGGTTTTGTATTTGCACCTTTCTCAAACCTAAGTTGAGCATATTTGTGTTGGTGTATTTCTGAGTCTTCTATTTTGTTCCATTTTATTATGTGTCTATTTCTCTGCCAACATTACACTGCATTGCTTACTGTAGCTATATTGTAAGCCTTAATAGCAAGTAGAATAATTCCTCCTACTTTATTTTTCTTTGTCAAGAATGTTTCAGCTTCTGAAAAATTCTAGGGCCTGTGCCCTTCCACATAAATTTTACAATAAGCTTTCCTGTAGCCTCAAAAAAAAAAAAATCTTGCTTGGATTTTGTTAGGAATTGCATTAAATCTGTAGATCAATTTGTGCAGAATTTAAATCTTTATTATGATGAGGCTTGCAATACATACATACCACATGTCTCTCCATTTGTTTAGGTCTTCTTTGATTTTTTTAATCAACATTTTGTGACTTCCAGCATACATGTTTTATTAAGTATATACTTAACCAATTTTGGGGAACAATTTTAAATGCTGTTGTGTTATTAATTTTGCTTTCTGCACAGCATTTTCATTATTAGCGTATAGAAATGTGGTTGGTTTTTGTGGTGATCTTATATCCTATGACATTGCTGAGCTTACTGATTAGTTCTAGGAGTTTTTGTAGATTCCATGCTATTTTCTCCATAGACAACTATGTTATCTGCAAATAGGGATGACTTTATTTCCTCTTTTCCAATCTGTATGCCTCTTTTTCTTTTTCTTGCTTTGCAGAATTGAATGGAAATAACTTCCAGCATTATGCTGAATAAGAATGAGAAAAAATGCCTTGCCTTTTCCCAGTCTTAAAAGGAAATGGTTCAGTCTTTTACCATTAAGTATAATGTTAATTGTAGGGATTTTTGTATGTGCTCTTTAGTAAGTTGTGATCATTCCCTGCTATTTTTAACTTCCTGAAAGTTTTTATCATGAATAGGTATTGGCTTTTGTCAATTTATATGATTATATGAGTTTTCTTCTTTAGCATGTTTAAATGGTAGATTACATTGGTTAATGTTCAAATGCTGAACCAGCCTAGTATCCCTGGAATAAATGAGGTATATTTGTTATAGTGTGCAATTATTTATATACATTGTTGAATCTGGTTTGCTAATATTTTGTTGAAGACTTTTGTGTCTAAGTTGATGAGAGATATGTAGTTTTTGGTTTTTGTACTCTCTTTGTCTGCTTTTGGTATCAAGACTTTAATACTGGCCTCATGAAATCACTTAGAACACATCTCATATTTTCTGGGAGAGATTGGCAAAATTTGTGGTGTTTTTATTTTTGTTTTTTAATTTCACAGAATTCTCTAGTAAAAGCATCTGCCTTAGAGATTTCTTTTGTGGGAAAATTTAAATTACAAATTCAATTTTTGTGATGGTTATAGGGCTATTCAGATTGTCTGTTTCATCTTGGTTTAGCTTTGATACATTGTAGGCTTTGAAGAGTTGCTCCATTTCTTCTAAGTTGTTAGATTTATGAGTATAAAATCATTCAGAATAATTGTTTTAATGGCTCCAGTATCTGTAGCAATATATCTTATTAAGTTTATACCACCGATGATCTGCATATTCTCTCTTTTATACATATTGATCTTGCTAGAGGTTTATCAGTTTTATTGAGAAAACAAATTTTATATCATTTATTACCTCTATTGTTTCCTATTTTCAATTTCATTTGTTCTATTCCTGTCTTTATTTCCTTCCTTCTTCTTGCTGTGGTTTATTTTTTTATTCAGTATCAAGTTTTGTGAGGTAGGTATTTAAGTTACTAATTTGAGACCTTTCCTCATTTCCAAAATAAGCATTTAGTTCTATACATTTTCCTGTAAAATTTTTTAAACAGTTTCCCTCAAATTTTGATATGTTGTGTTTTTATTTCATTCAGTTTTGCGTATTTCAAAAATTTTCTTGGAGACTTACTCTTTGACCTATGGATTATGTAGAAGTGTGTTGTTTAATATTCACATTTTTAGAGATTTCCTGTTGCCTTTATGTAATGTATTTCTAGTTTGATTCCATTATTGTACGATAACACACTTTGAATCATATCAAACTTTAACACTTTTCTGAGTTTTATTTTAGTTACTGCACAGAAAATGGTTTAATCTTGGCTAATGTTCCATGGTTGTTTGAAAAAAAAAAAAGTGTATTTTCTTCTCATTGGGTGGAGTGCTCTACATCTGTTAAGTAGATACTTTTGGAGAATTACGTTGTTCAGACCGTCTGTATCTTTGCTATTAGTTCTATCACTTGTTTGGGGTGTATTGAAGCCCCTATCTATAATTGTAGATTTGTCTGTTTTGCTTTTCAGCTCTGTCAGTTTTTCTCTTATATATTTTATGCTCTGTTGTTGCGTTAATACACATTGAGTTTTGCACACATATTTAGGATTATGGATTTATACTGTTTGTGGTTTGCTCAACTTCTTGGATTTGTGGGGTTGTTTATTACACCAAATTTGGTAAGTTTTTGCTGTTACTTTTCCAAATACCCTTTATCTCCCTTTTTCTTTCTCCTCTCCTGCTGAGACTCTGATGTACATGTTGGTTTGTGTTTTATTGTCCCACAGATCCTTGAGGCTTTGTTCACTATTGTTATTTTTTATTCTATTGTTCTATCCTCAGATCACTGACTGGATCCTTTGTCAATTTCACTCCACTATTGAGCTCATCCAGAGAGGATTATTTTATTTTGTTTTGATTTTATTGATTTTATTTTTTAGTTCAATAATTTTCATTTATTATTTTTGAAACTTCTGTTTCTTCTTTGAGTTTTTTTATACTTTTTCATTTGTTTCAATAGACTTTTTTTTTTTGTTTCAATAGACTTTTTAATGGGTTATTCAAGCACTTTAATGATGGTTGCTTTTGAACCTTATCAGATGAGTCAAACATCTGATTTATCTCAGCGTTTGCAGCAGTTGATTGTTTTTCTCACTTAAGTTGTAATTCTGCTGGTCCCTGGCATGATGGGTTATCTTTTATTATTGTATCCTGAATATTTTATCATTGTAGTGGGAAACTCAGGGGCTATTTACGTATTTCATTTTAGCAGGTGATCACCCATTCTAAGTTTATTGTGATGGTCTGGCCTGACTCTGTAGGCTTCTGTTCCAATGACAATTTAGTTTTCAGAGCCTCTGAAGTGTTATTTTGGTATGCTTGGTTTATCTAGTGCTGCTGGGCTCCCACTGATCCCTGGTGATGTTGTCAAGCCCAGATTCCCGTGTGTGTCTCACTGAGTAATGGCTGTGGTGGTAGTTCCCTACTGATACACCCCAGTTACCCCAGTGATAATTGGTGGGGAGAGTTTTTGGGCTCCTGGGGGAAAAGAGGTTTGCTATACCAGGGCACTTGCTGTGCCTGGGTCCCTTTTTCAGTTCCATCAGCCTGCCTAAGTTTCTCTTAGTGGAAAAGAGGAGCCTTAGACCCAGCAGGACAGAGTACTTCCCTTGGCCACTTAATTCTGGTTGGGCTCCCACTCAGTCCCTCTTGATAGTGATGTCAGATTCATATGTTGATGTCAGAAGGACTCATGTTCAATTTGGGAAAAGAACAAGCCCATCTGGGCTACCTTTTTTAGAGTGTATTACATCTTTGAAGACATTTGGAATGAGAATTTCACTATTAAGACCAACCAGACTAAGCATTGGTTCTGTCCATAACAACAGCCTAAGTTAGCAACAGAGTCGTTTTTCTCCATGATAATTCTGAAGGGTGCAGAAGGTGTCCTGTGGGCAACCATAGTGTAAGAAAAGCTAGAGGTATGTGAGAGACAGTGCTGTACAAGGAAGGATGGACAGATTCCATAACAGGTAGACCTGGGTTTAATTCTCAGCTCTGTTGCTTATGGGCAGTTAACCTTGGGCAAATAAGTGAAGTCTTATGTCTCTTTCCAAAGCCCATGGGCTCAACCATTAGGCGCTATAGCCCTCCATGGTCATGACTGTATTAGTTAGTATGGGCCATGTGGCAGTAACAAATAAACCCAAAATAAAGATGCTTGAAGAACAAGAAGTTGATTTATTTCTCATTTCACAGTCCAGGGAAGGACTCAGTCACTGCTGTGATCATTCATAGATCAGAGTCAACAGCCGTTCTTCTGCCTTCACTGAGGGGCTTCCCAGATCACCCTGAGCATTAACACTACAGTCAGCTGGAATCTGGAAATTCCCCCAGGAATTTCCTGGAGGATCACCATGAAAGTATTTTTATGGGCCAGGCCTGTACATGGCACAAATAATTTCCCTTCACTTATCACTGGAGAGGGCTTAGTCACATGGCTACCTGTAACTGCACATGAAGCTGGAAAATGCAAATATAGCTGTGTGCCCAAGAACAAAGGAAATAAAAAACAGATTTTAGTAGATAGCTAGTAGGCTCTGCCACAAGAAGCCCATGATATATATTAAACATGCAAAGACATTGAGACATGGACCTAGAGCTCCAGCAGCTGACAATCTAGAGAAAAAAAGTCATTTAATGTCCATTATGTGCAATGATGAGGCAATAGATGACACATTTACTTATTTGTCATGTTTCTGGTACTGTGCTCAGTGCTTTACATAGAGTTTTAGTGTATTTCTTTAAAACGTGTAGAAGAGGAGGCAGTTGTATAGTAGAAATATACAGAAACTTGGGACTTTGAAACTGAGCTGGTTTAACCTCTCTCTCTTTCTCTCTCTGCATATATTCATATATTACTTGACCATTTTGTTTGCCAATCCCCTTTTTGTTTTTAGAATTAAATAAGATACTACGTGTAAGGGACCAGGACTCTTGCTTTGAACACTGTGAGATTATGTGACAAAGGAAGGTAGCTAGTAATTAAATTGTCATGCTCCCCATTCCATACTGTAAAACTGCCTTTAGAAAACAGTTATCTTAACAAGAACAACATTTTTCAATTCTCCTTGTAGTCATAGGAAACATGGAGGTCATGCAAGCATTCTAGTCAAAAAAATGTGAGCATAAGTCATGTGTGTCACTTCAGGGCAGTGACTCAACAAAGTAGGTGGGATTTCTCTCTCACTCCCATCTGCCTACTGGATAGAGACATTAAGGCCCTAGAATGACAGAGTCACAGGATGGAAGGACCAGGTCCCTGAGCCACCCTGGAGAGAAAAGCAACCTACTAACCAGAAAAAGATCAGTGTAGAACTGTGTACAAAAGAAATAAACTTCTATGATGTAAGCCACTGACATTGTGTAGTTACTTTCATTGAGCAGTGCTACTGAGACTGATACAGTATTGAATCAAAGTTACAATACAACAAAAATAATAGCGATACATCAACTATTAGTTCTACTGTGTTTATTTTTTTGCATTATTGTTTGCATGTCAGGGGTCCTGACAAGACAGTAATATGCTTAAACGTCACCTATAGCTCTTAAAGATATTTACCATTTCCGTTCCCATTGTCCCCATATGCTGCTGCCCTCCCCTACCGAACTCTACCCTTCACCTAAGAGGGCATTTTGTTCTGAGAATTCCCACCCACTGCTGTCTCCATCCCCTCAGGAAACTCAAAGCTTTAGAAAATAAGTTTGGTTTTTGCCTTTTATTTACTTTTTGACATAAAAAATATTTTTACTCCAGATACTGCACTAGCTTTAGAGACATAACTGAGCAAGGGAACAAACCTGGCTTGTCTTCTCACCCATCTTACATTTCAGTGACAGAGAAGGAGATTAACCCAAACAACCACACACTCAATTATTTAGATACAAGGCCCACAGCAGACACTGTCATGCCTCACACATCTTTACTTTCATGAGGTCATAAATCATGCCTGTAGTTCAGGGATTCAGCCCTTTTCAAAGCTAGTGCAAAAAACAACAATAAAATTATCCAGATTAGGCATATTCATTAACACTAATTTTAGGGAAGACCATCACAGCTAATGACTTTCTACGGATTAATCAGTAATAAAATTAGGGTATTGGATTTTAAAATGTACTTGGCCGACATATTTTGTCAAGGGTAGCTGGGAAGTAATTATTTATTTTGGTTTCATCATTCATTCTAATAGGAGTTTCCAACCATGGGATGAATTCTAAGTAATAACAGCAGTAATGAGGCATTTGGTATGCATCTGGGATGTGTCGTTTCTGCCTGATAAATCGGGGACGACTTATAGCATTTTCTCCAGGTCTGTGAACCTGGGGGTAAAGTCAACAGTGTAAGCTGAGTAGGATGTAAGAGGCCCTTCTTGGTTTATTCCCCCATGCTGCAACTCCGTCTCATCTAAGTTTACACCTCTAGTTCAAAAGTTCAGTCTTTCTCAGGATGCTTCTTCATTTTAGGCCATTTTTATTGATGGTTTAACCCGGGAAATATTCTCCATTATATAGCGACTCTCAGGCTTGTATCTGTACTGTCATGACCACCAGGCACAGTTCCCAACCCAGAATCATCTGTCCACCCACTCTTCTCATCACCAGTGTTTCTTTGATCCAAGGCCAGTTTCCTCTTTCATAACCACGGCTAAGTGTTATCAGAAAACTCAGTCTGTCATACAGAGTGAAGTAAGTCAGAAAGAGAAAAACAAATACCGTATGCTAACGCTTATATGTGGAATCTAAAAAAAAAAAAAAAAATGGTACTGATGAACCTAGTTGCAGGGCAGGAATAAAGAGGTAAACATAGAGAATGGACTTGAGGACACAGTGTGGGAGGGGAAAGCTGGGGCGAAGTGAGAGTAGCATCGACATATATACGCTACCGAATGTAAAATAGTTGGCTGGTGGGAAGCAGCAGCATAGCACAGGGAGATTGGTTCCATGCTTGGCGATGACCTAGAGCAGTGGGATAGGGAGGATGGGAGGGAGGCTCAAGAGGGAGGGCATACGGGGACATGTGTATGCATATGGCTGATTCACTTTGTTGTGCAACAGAACTAACATGGTATTGTGAAGCAATTATACTCCAATAAAGATCTATAAAAAAAAAAAGACAAAAAAAAGAAAATTCAGCTTCTGAGACGTGCATCACATGGAAACGTTCATTGTTCTAAAATGAAGAAACAGAGCAGTTTCACACAAAGAACATGAGACTGTAAAGCATATGACAAGTAAGGCTTAAGTAAAGCTTTAACTCTTTGTCCCTCTTATCTAATCCCTTCTCAGCTTTCAGGGTCCTTGCAATGCCTCCTGACCCATCAGTGCCCCTTGTCAGAATCAATCCCATCTTTTCCTAACGTCACAAAGTTGCTGAGATACATATCTAATGATCACAAACTGTAGTCTGCATTTTATTTATACTTTTTCTAAGAGAAAAACTAGGCCTGATATAAAAACTTGCATAATCATGTTTTCCAAGTATAGTGAAGCAAAAGCAGCTTTTGGTTGAGTGAGTGGTGCAAGGAGAAAACTTAATTGGAAATGTTTGTTCACTCACTTCTCTGCTTATTATTTATTAATCAGTATCCGGTGGGTTAAATATTCAATTAAGTAGTATATTAACTCACAATTAAGTACTAAAGTCACTGGCTCAAAATAGAAATTGTGTGTTGTCAAAATTACCTTTGAAAAATCTTTAATATATAACCAACAAGGACCTACTGTATAGCACAGGGAACTATACTCAATATTTTGTAATAACCTATAAAGGAAAAGAATATGAAAAAGTATATATATATATATATATATATATATATATAAAACTGAATCACTTTGCTGTACACCTGAAACTAACACAACATTGTAAATCAACTATACTTCAATTTAAAAAAAAATTTTAGGGCTTCCCTGGTGGTGCAGTGGTTGAGAACCTGCCTGCCAATGCAGGGGACACGGGTTCGAGCCCTGGTCTCGGAAGATCCCACATGCCGCGGAGCAACTAGGCCCGTGAGCCACAACTACTGAGCCTGTGCGTCTGGAGCTTGTGCTCCACAACAAGAGAGGCTGCGACAGTCAGAGGCCCGCGCACCGCGATGAAGAGTGGCCGCCGCTCGCCACAACTAGAGAAAGCCCTCGCACAGAAACGAAGACCCAACACAGCCAAAAATAAATAAATAAATAAATAATTTTTTTTAAAAAAAATGAGCTTTTAAGAACATTACCATGAACTTTAAAAAAAATTTTTTTAAACATAAAAAAGAAAATAAAATAGAAAAATCTTTAATTCCCTAGGAAATTTTGACTTTCAGTAAGTCAAACCCAAGCAGATTTTCTTCCAGGGTTGGAACAGATGCTTCTTTGGCTGAATACTCTATACTCTACAACAGCGGTCCCCAACCTTTTTGGTACCAGGACCCGGTTTTGTGGAAGACAATTTTTCCACGGACTGGGGTGGCGGGGGGAGCGGGATGGTTCAGGCGGTAATGAGAGCGATGGGGAGCCACGGGGAGCAGCAGATGAAGCTTTGCTCACTCGCCCGCCACTCACTTCCTGCTGTGCAGCCCGGTTCCTAACAGGCCTCAGACTGGTACTGGTCCGCCGCCTGGGGGTTGGGGACCCCTGCTCTATAATATAACTAAATTTTATTGAGTGTGTACTATATTTTAGGTCTCTTAATATTTATCACCTCATTTACTTCTCTCAAGCACCCTATGAACAAGGTGCTGCAAAACATGTCATACTTTATACATGAAAAAGCTAACGTAAGTAGACATTAAATAGATTTCTCAAGGCCATAATTCTAATGAGTGCTAGGAATGGATTTGAACCTACAGTTTTATTGAAACTAAAATATAACCTCTTTCCTCTACTTGTTGACAAAGACTGAAACAAATTAAATATTGGCAATGGAAAACCAATTGCTACCACTGTATTACTGGTCATGGATTCAAAAATACAGGGAACTCTTGAGAGTGTGTCATGCTCCCTTCACAGCGTACTGAAATCTTTTTTTTTTTTAACATCTTTATTGGAGTATAATTGCTTTACAATGGTGTGTTAGTTTCTGCTTTATAACAAAGTGAATCAGCTAAACATATACATATATCCCCATATCTCCTCCCTCTTGCGTCTCCCTCCCACCCTCCCTATCTCACCCCTCTAGGTGGTCACAAAGCACTGAGCTGATCTCCCTGTGCTATGCGGCTGCTTCCCACTAGCTAGCTATTTTACGTTTGGTAGTGTATATATGTCCATGCCACTCTCTCACTTCGTCCCAGCCTACCCTTCCCCCTCCCCGTGTCGTCAAGTCCATTCTCTACATCTGCGTCTTTATTCCTGTCTTGCCCCTAGGTTCTTCAGAACCTTTTTTTTTTTTTTTTTTAGATTCCATATATATGTGTTGGCATACAGTATTTGTTTTTCTCCTTCTGACTTACTTCACTCTGTATGACAGACTCTATGTCCATCCACCTCACTACAAATAACTCAATTTCATTTCTTTTGATGGCTGAGTAATATTCCATTGTATATATGTGCCACATCTTCTTTCATCTAAATGCTCCTGTAATTTTAGCTCTATGCCACTGCTCTCCTTCTCACATGGGTTCTTCCATTGGAAGTTTTCACCTAAAACTCTCCAATATTAAAAGAATAGCAACAAACTCTTTTGACTTCACGTTCTGCTCCAGTGACCTGACTCCTTGGAAGAGCAGTCTTCATATCTGAGTCATTCACTTTTTTTAATGTATTCTTTAACTGCCTCTAACCTGACTTCCGATTCACTCATTTTATTTAAACAACTCCCAATAAGGTAAGCAGTAAGGTGACAAGGGTTCATGTTACCAGATTTACTGAACATAATTTAGACTTCATTTTTGTTCACTGCTTGCCCTTTAAAGTGTTTTATCCTTTATCCCTTTTGCCACAGCACCAGTTATACTGAACACCCACTTTTAGGACTTATCCATATGGCTAAATGCACATCTAGTTGTTGGTTTTAACTGCTGTGAATAATCCAGTAGGTGTTTGCAGTCTTTTACTTATATGTTCCCATAGTCATGAACAGGTAGGTTGTCAGAAGGTCCTTGCTATCAAAAACAATGCTGCATCTAATGGACCAGTGGGAATTTCTCAAGAGTATATGAGCAGGGTGGAATTTCTGGTTTATGGAGCATATGCATGCTTGATTTCCCTAAATGGTGTTTGAGTGATAATTAGAAAGCATGTATATGCTAATTTCCATGGACATTTCTGTCTCCCTTTTATCTTTGCCAACACTTGGTTTTATCCTGCTTTTTAATTGTTTGGCAGTATGATGGGTATAAAGAAGTATTTCACTAGTGTTTTCATTTTTATTTTTCAACCACAATGGAGTTGAATATATCATTTTATTCTTCTCAGCCATTGATCTCATCCTTTGGTAAATGTCTCCACCATATCCCTTGTCCATTATTCTATAAGCTTCTCTTTTTCCTTTTTCTCTCTCTTAGGCCATCTCACCAACGGTAACATTTTCAAAACGTATCTTTTTTCAGATGCTTCCTAAATTTATATTGCTATCCCAAACTGCTTTCTGAGTTCCAGATCCAATTCCATACTTGACCATTTCACATAAATGTGACTCAACATATCCAAGACTAATTGATGCTCCTATGACCCTTCTCTGCACTAATCTAGGCCTTATCTGATGTTTCCCATCCCTGAATATCGTCACTTGTGTGACCCAGGGGTCCTCTTCAACATTTTCCTTTTCCTTTCTCCTCATATTTGTTGTACACCAAGACCTGTTGAGCTTATTTGTGATCTCTCCAGTTCATCTAATCATATGTTCCTCAATTTCATTTGCCCTAGATAAGGATAGCTCTGCTGTTTCTCCTCAGCAATTACAATTTGGTTACCCTTATCCATTCTTGACTGCCTTAACTATACTTCCCACACTGAAACCATATAAAACTGAGTGTTTCTCCCCCAATGGAAAACAAAACAAAACAAACAAACAAAAAACAGTTGCTCCCATTGTTTTGGGGACACAAGCCAAGTGTTTCAAACTTTCTGCAAGAGCCTGCATGGTCTGATTCTGCTTACAGCTCTGGCTGCATCTTCTAACCCTGCTGTAACTGCCTTTGCTCCCCCATCCTTATCATAGATTCAGCTCTTTCCTCATGCAAATACTGGTTCAAAATATTACTTTTTCAGAGACGATTTCTCTACATCCCCAGTCCTTATTACACACTCTCAGAATAATGTATAGATTCCTTACAGATTGATTACCTCTTTGTAATTATGCCTCTATTTGGGTAATTATTTGATTAATATTTCTTTCCGTTATTTTTCAAGAGATCATATACCACAGATTTTTGTCTTCCAAAGCATGGTGTCAGATACACAGTGGACACTCAATATACATATGCTGTATGGATTAATACATTTTATTTTTGTAAGTGCGTGTGTAGGTGTGTATGTGTGTGTATGAATTTTAGAGCAGAATGCGTGGAATTATTAATTATGGTTATAAGTAGTAAGATTATGAGTATTTTTTAGTTAGCTGTATGTATTTTTCCCCTACACTGTGTAATAAAAATGTTAAAGCAAAACAAATTATTTCTAAAGAACCAATATTTAGAATATATTTTTCTGAACCTCTCTTTTCTGCATTTTCATTTTCTTTCAAAATATAAATTCCTTGGCTTTCTTCTATTGCTACTTCTGTAATCGAAGATTGTAAATCTGCTTTCTAATAACTCTCAAGGGAGCAGCATTGAGAAGCATTGGATAGTAAGCTAATTAACTAGTTTCATGTTACTTGCACTGACTAATTGCTTAAAATCAATTAGCCAATTGGAAAAAAAAATCAATGATTTCTTTGAAAGAGTCATAGGGAGATAGTAGCATGCTTTTTTTCCCTGCATGGATTATTAGCTTTTTTTAAAGAGAGAGTTATTTGTTTAAAAATAAAATGATTTGGGGGCAAAATAAATAGAAAATTTAACCCTTTTAATCCAAAATAATATTGATGATATTTATGTAAGCATACTTCAAAAGAGATAAATTTTTTCTTTCAATGTATTTTATCCTCTTAAAAATTGTTCAAGAACACAAATTAAACTTTATTTTCTTTATATTTCTCATCTGATATATATTCTTATCTGATTAGCTTTGGATCATGTGATAAAGACTGGGTACAGCAGGGAATAACCCAGGTCTTTTGTTTGATAGGCCAACCCCTTTTTCTATATTTGGTATTTTATTATCTAGAAAGCATTTTTCCCTGGAAATCTGAACTACTCACTGTAAGCTGTTCTGGAGACACCAGCCAGGGACACATTCTACTGCCCTAATAAAACAACTGGCATTTATTAAGCATATCATAACTTGAAGGACTTTATTATGTTTCCATATGACCATTTCATATAAGTGGTATTATTTTTACTGTACAGTTGAGGAAACTAGATCCAGGACAGCTTAACTATTCCAACCAAGCTTACACAGATAATAAATGGAAAAATCAGTATTCAACAATTACGTTCTACACTTTCGGCAAAATTTTTGAGGATAAATTAGCTCACCTAGCTCACCTAGCTCACCTAGCGTGGAAGGACAGGAAATGAGCAGATACCAAGTCTGAGACCTTCAGCTCTCAAAATATGTGTCTCAATTCTGCAACTGCATTTCAGCAAACAGTTGCTCAGCACACACTGTGTGAAGCAGGGTTAGATGTGCAAGGAAGTAGAAGATGGACCTGTCCTCAGAAGAATCTCAGAATCCATTTGTAAGGACACTGGGTCATGAATGTCTCCCATATAATGAGATTAATGTATACTAGACATAAATAAAAAGTTCTTTGAAACCAGAAATGTGGTGGTAACTAATGCAGCCTGGGAGGATGAGAAAGATTTAATAAAGACAACAGTTGGCCTAGAGTCATAAAGAAAAGGAAAGTTTTTGTTGTAAGATGAGAGGAGTAATTCCTAATTAATAAGAAAAGGCATGCAACACAAAAAGGTGTTAAGACTGTGGTTTGTTATTAAATGGGAGAAAAAATAGTTTGTGGGAATTGTAAAAAAATTAATAAACAGAAACCTCAATAAATACAGTTGAGAGACCAGAAGGGGGAGTTCTCATGCCCTGTGAAAATAGCAGATCCCAACAGATGGAAGAAAGATTCCTCTTCTTTCCTGGCATGTCTCAGCCAGTGAAAAGCCATGGACTCTGTTCACTGTAGCCATCCGAAATTCTTTTTCCTCTCTATAAAAGTGTTCTTCCCTTGCTTTGTGGGGACTTGCATGTGGCTTGCCATGGTTGCAGAGCCCGAATTGCAGTTCTCTGCTCATCTCAAATAAACCCATCTTTGCTGGAGAAATATCTGGGATTGCTCATGGCAGGGTATTTAAGGAGATGCTATAATTGTGAATATTGGCTCTATCTTTTAAAAGTAAGCTTGCTGTTCAACAGGCAAAATAACATGAAAAACCCTGCAAAGGGCCACTGAAAACCTCATAGAATTGGATTACCATTTTCTCTGAGAGTAGAATCTTAGTACTGTGAATAGGTGAGAGATCATTGAAATTGATGGCTGGCAAATCTGAGAAACCGAAGCGACCCTGAGTTTCCCAAGCTGTGTGACCTTGGGAAAGTCACTTGAAATCTTTAAGCCTTTATTGCCTTAACCAATAAAATGTGTCATGATAATCAGATGGTGTTGAAAAACTCCCTGGAGAGTTTAGGATACGAAAGGATGACTCAAAAATTGAGTTTCCATCCTTCTTGATTTTAACATGTGATCTTGATTCTCTTAGATTTGATGCTTCTCAAGAAGAAATGTTATATTTCTGTATACTCTTTTTACTTCAAATTGTTTATAAGCACCCAGAGGTTTGAGGTGATATTTTGGTCATCATTGTGCCTCTAATAACAAAGTAGCTGACCCAGAGTAAAAACTCATTATGAGTCTATTCGTTCAGTGATGAATTAGAGATGACTTACTCAAAATAAGCAATACAAAGTTTAGTCTTGTCATTTGGGAATTTTTTCTAGGTTAGAGACTGCCTGGGCTGCTTAATAATCTCATTATGTGTAGAGAGAAACATTACAAGAGGATTTAGCCATTTAAGTTTCCCCAGGGCAACCAAAGATATAGCAGCTTCTTACAAAATGTACTTCTGCTTGAATGTAAAAGAGGATCAATTTGGGGTGTACTGCTGATTATGTACTAGAAAAATTAGCACCCATCTCTTTCCTCAGATGTTGCCTTAATAGAGACAACAACAATAATAATGCCAACATTTCAGAAGTATATTAGGAGAAAACATTGTGAGCAGAGAAACCTGTATATTATTTATTCTACTACATGTTATGTTCCCCTGAAGTCTGTGTATCCATTACAAGTTTAATTCTTATCCCAGCAAAAGAAAAATGGATACCACATAGACAAAAATATCAATGAACAAGTTTACATCCCAAAGTGACTTTCTTTAAACATTACTAAGAAAAATAAGCTTGAAATTCAAGCTTTATAGAAAGAAAAACAGTTGGTTTCTGATATTCTAACCATTCCTTTTATGTATCAAGTATCTGGGATATTAGATTCCTATACTACATAACAAATTATAACAAACTTAGTGGCTTAAATAATGCCCATTTATTATTTCATAGTTTTTCTGTGTCAGGAATCTTGGCAAATCTTAACTGGGGCCTATGTTCAGGGTCTGTTGGGCTACTATCAAGGTGTTGTAAAAATCAGATTTTCATTGGAGACTTGATAGGGAAAGACTGGAAGAATCTTCTTCCAAGTTCACTCAGGCTGAAGGCAGGATTCATTTTCTTTCAGCTGTAAGATGGATTGCTCAGCCTTCTTACTGGCTGTTGGCTGGAGGCTGTCTTAATGTCCTAGTGGCAGCAGTTTCCTGCCATGTGTTCCTCTCCATAGGAAGTTCACAACATGGTAATTTGCTTCATCAAGCCCATTTTTCTTCAGCCCATTTTTAAGATCTTTTTACACTGGTTGTTAGCAATTCGATTAGGATTAACTTGGTTTTGTTTGCTTTGTTTTTATCCCTCTTAAGATTCTTTGAGCTTCTTGGATCTGTAGGTGTATAGTTTTCATCAATCTTTTTGCCTTATTTCTTGAAAAATTTTTGCTCCCAACTCTCTTCTCTCTTTATGGTATCCCTGTTGTACATATGATGAAATATTTCATATTCTATTTCATTCTTTAATTTGGATAATTTCTATTGTTACAACCTCATGTTCATTGATATTTTCTTCTGCAGTGTCTAATCTGTTAGTAATCCCACCTAATTAGTTTTTAAATTTAGATACTGTATTTTTCAAAAGTACAAATTCTACTTTGTTCTCTTTATATCTTTTGATTTGTCTTCTTTATATGCTTATTTACTTCTGCATAATTAAATAATCATGATAGCTATTCTAAAATCCTTGTCTATTAAATCTATCATTTCTGTCACCTTTGAGTCTATTTCTATTTACTGATTTTTTTTTCTAGCTATGGATCACTTTTTCCACTTCTTGTCATGTCAAATAATTTATTTTGATCACAGCCATTTGGAATTCTACATTTTTTTTTTCATGCTGTATTTTGTTGTATTTCTTTGTACTGTGTTGGACTTTGTTCTGACAGGAAAGTAAGTTACTTGTGGATCAGCTCAATCGCTTCGAGACTGTTTTAAGCCTTGTTAGATTGTTAGAGTGAGTTTAATGGAGTTTTACTCCGGGTCTTCTTTATCTCTGTTACTAAAGAATGATCCCTCCAGGGTCCTTATTGGGTGTGCTGATATTCACCAAAGACTCTTCTTTTCTAGCTGGTTGGAATTCATATGTCTCCCAGCCCTTCAATATTTTGGAATCATACCTGACTCAGAAGTATAACACTATTCTTTTTTTTTTTTTTTTTGGCCTCACTGTGAGGCATGTGGGATCTTAGTTCCTTGACCAAGGATCGAACCTGCACTCCCTGCAGTGGAAGCGCAGTCTTGACCACTGGACCACCAGGGAAGTCCACACTATTCTGTTATTAGCAGCTCTTTCTCGGTGTAACTCCCTCCTCTCTGGTATTTTGCCACCACCTCGTACTCCTTATTTCAATCTCTGTCTTTTCAATTCAGCGAGACCATTGTGCTCTTCTTGGTATTCTGCTTGCTCTGTGATCTAGAAGATATCTCCAGGCAGAAAACCACCTTCTTTGTTTCCTTTCCTTTAGAGGTGTTTTGTTTTGTTTTATTTACCTCCCTCATTCTTCATATTCAAAACTTCTTGACTTCTGTTCATCCAGATCCAGAATTGAATATTAATTTGTTTATGGGAAATTGTATTATCTTCAGCTTCTTTCACCTCCATTTTATCTTTTAGGCTCATTTGATCTACCGTGTAAGTTAATGACTTTCCCCTGCATTTTATAGAAGAAAATAATATAAAAATATATTTGAGTTGGAGACCTGGATTTGAAAGTTTTAAGTCTGTAAAACATGTTTTCTTACTCCAAGTCTAGTATTTCCCTGTTACATCAAGTCTTCTTTAAATATCTGTTTAGCTTGTAAAAGATAAAAACTGAAGGGCCAAGCTCCCCTATCTCAAACCTTCTTGTTCTTACTGATGAGTGTCCTTGACAGTTTTGAGGAGAGCAATTTAATTCTGTTTAGACTCCCCACTTAACACCCCTTCCAACTCCCCCAGGGATCAGTAAGTTCATTAACTCTTCAGAGTTGGTCTAGCACACATTGGCTGACTTAGTTTCTCTCTCCTGTGGCTTTTTTGTAAATGACAATGACCACTCCACAGATGATCAAGGAGGTTTGCTGCAGAGACACTAGCAGAGATGGATAAAAAATGTAACTTGAACCTTTGTCTTCTGCAATAACTCAGTCTACCAGGGAAATAAACCCATGTCAAATGTCTCCCCAGTGGAGTGTAGAGATTAATACCTGCTCTTTTCAATGGAACCAAACTTAATGAGCACAATAGCTTAAAATTAATTGTTATTTTCCCTTTAAGTAAATATTAATTGATTGTTTTGTATTTGTAAGTTTCTTTAAATATTGAGTGATTTAATATTTTAACCACACAAAGCAGCCATGCTTTATCTTCATATTTTCCATGAGAAAATCTGATATTCCGAGACAGAACAAGTATTTCCCAGTTACACAGCTAATAAGTGTTGGAGGAGACATTTACAACTCAATTGAAAAGCAATCTTGCTTGTTCTTTGTTTTCCTAGGTTTCCCCAAATATCCCTGTATATATGTCCAGGATGTTAAAGTTACTGTGGTTGTTAGGGATTTTGAGTTATATATAATAAAAACCAAATCTGGCTATATTAAGCAAACAAAAAATAAAAAAGCATTTAAAAATAATTTAAAGGCAACAAAGAACCAGGCTCAGAAAGATCAGCTGGAAATGTACATCTGGGATCTGGGGAACAGGAACAGAAATCAACAAAACAGTACTATCAGGTCACTGCCATGGGGACTTATTGGTCCCAGTCAAGTTTCATTTTGTTCTTGTTGTCTTATTACAAAGTAAGTATTCCAAACTCATAAAAAAGTATACAAAATAATAAAATAGGTATTCACATACTTACCAGGTTTAATAAACTTTAATAGTGGGACATTTTTTTCTTCAAATATATTTTATTTAAAAATATTACAGACACAACTAAATTCTCACCCTTTTAACCTTCCTAAGGTTAAAATCTCTGTCCTGAAGTGGGTCTATAGCATCTCCATTCATGCTTTGTATTTTATTATATATTAATATCAATAAAATCTCAATAAGGGATTTATATTTTATAATTTTTACATTTATATAGATGTTACCAAACTGTATGCATACTTATCCAACTAGCTTTATTCATTTAATGTTTTTTTAAAAAATTTCCACATGTAGATTTTTCCTGATCTCATTTTCACTATTTCCGTAGTGTTTCATTGAATAAATCAATTTATTTATAGAATTCCCTATTGAAGAAAAAGGTAAGTCATATCCAGTTTTTTTTTCACAGTGGCAGCGCTGCTCTGTCTTTAGTCATAAGAGCCCCTCTAGAAGAGAATTCCTGAGCTGTTGAGTACACCCATTTCAACTTTACCAGATTTTGCCGAATTGCACTTCAAAGTGCTTGTAACAACTAATATATCAATTAGCAATTTGAATTTCTATTTTTCTATATTCTTATTAATATTTGGCAATTCAGGTCAATTCAGCAAATACTGAGCACATGCTACAAGCTGATAACTCTTCAACATTTTCCAGAAATAAGAGTAAACAGAAGCGATAAAAACGTGTGTCCTTACAAAACCTATACTTTGGTATGAAAACACATACAATAGCAATATAAATAAATAAAAAGTTTTTTGTTTTAGAGGATGATAAGTGTTATTATAGGGAAAGGCAGCCTTATGTGCTCAGTCTCTGATCCCCTCCCAGCCTTAGACCTGGAACACCTCCTAACCAAGAGCTAAAGAGCCCACAGTGCCTGTGTGGGGATATCTTTCTTCCTTACAGGACAATGAGTACTGTTTTTTTTCTCTGCTTAAAGTGTGTGTGTCATATGGCACGTGTACAACCCCACTGCTCTGTCTGTCCTCTGTGGGGAGGGGCCAGAGTTCCTTCAACTGGCAGTAGAGGGGTGCACATGTGCAAATTGCCCAGCATTGGCTGCTTAGAAAGGTCCCCAGTGGGAGACCGACACCCACTTTTGGGACTGGTCTTGCTGGGTCTCTGTTCCGTGTAGGTGGGGTGTCATTCCATCCAGTGCTTGACTGTGTTGTGTTCTCCTTGACGACTCTGATAGCAAAATACAAAGGACCAGGGGTGTTTGGAGTCCTCTCTTGGGATTGATAACCAGTACAAGGTATTCTGCCCCATGGTTATGGAGAAAATCAATGCAAGGCAAAACAATAGAAGGTGCCAGAGGGAAGGTGAGATTGCATTTTTTAAATTAACTGCTAAGGCAAGTTGTCACTGAGAACGTAGCACGCAAGCAGAGACCGGTTGACTTCACAGGGGTGTAGGAGCATACCTTTTAGTCATCTAGGAAAAAAGCCTGCTAGACACAGGGAGTAGCAAATTAACTGAACTGAGACTGTTCGTGGACTTTTGTTTGTTTTTGAAGAAGCAAGGAGGCCAGTGGGGCTGTGAGTGAGCCAGAGCAAAAGAATAAAAGGAGAGTTATTTGGGATCTTGTTAACCATCTTCAGGATCTTGGTATTCATCTGAATGGGATGGGGATCCACTTCAGTATTTTAAACACAGGAGTGATATGGTCTTACTTGGCATTTAAACGGACACCACTGGGACTTCCCTGGTGGCGCAGTGGTTAAGAATCCGCCTGCCAATGCAGGGGACACAGGTTCAAGCCCTGGTCCAGGGAAGATCCCACATACCACGGAGCAACTAAGCCCATGTGCCACAACTACGGAGCCTGCGCTCTAGAGCCCGCGAACCACAACTACTGAGCCCACGTGCCACAACTACTGAAGCCCGCGCGCCTAGAGCCCATGCTCCACAACAAGAGAAGCCACCACAATGAGAAGCCTGCGCACTGCAACAAAGAGTAGCCCCCGCTCGCCACAACTAGAGAAAGCCCGTGTGCAGCAACGAAGACCCAACACAGCCAAAAATAAATAAATAAATAAATTTATTAAAAAAAAAAAAAAAAGGACACCACTGGCTAGTATAGTGAGAATAAATTCTAGAAGGACAAGATGGAATAAAAATGCCAATTAGGAGGGCAGGCAAAAGCAAATAATGTGTTGGCCTAATTGGCAACAGTGATGGTGATGAAAAATAGTTGGATATTAATGAACTTTTTAAAATTTGCCAACTGATTGACATGAACTGGCTTCTGATTGTTTTTGAATTTACATTTCTTTAATTATAAGTAAGATTCAATATTTTTCACCTATGACTTCTTTTTATATTTTCTGTAATTTATCAATATGATTTCCTATTGATTTGTAGATATAGTTTATGTATTCTTTAACCAAATATTTTAATTATATTCATCTCAAATATTATCTCCCAGAAGTGTGGATTATCTTTTCACTTATTTGTGAAATAAGTACGTTTATATATTTTTTACTTTTAATGTATTATTTAGTAATATTTTTCTTCTGTAATTTGTGAATTTGGTGAGTGCTTTCCTCCTCTTATTTCTTCTTCCTTCTTCTTCTTCTTCTCCTCCTCCTCCTCTCCCCTCCCCCCACTTCTCCTCCTCATCATCGTTCTTGTTTAAATTGCATGTGTTTTGGGTTTCATATTTTAGAAATTATTGCCTAATGTAATGTCAAAAAGGTTTACTCCTATGTCTTCTAAGTGTTTTAAATACTTAGATCTGTGTTTCATTTTGAGTTAAATTTGTATATGGTATGAGAAAGAAGTCCAAATTATTCTGTTGGTGTATGGATATTCATTTATTCAAGCACCATTTATTAAAACACTCTGCTTTCCCCCATTAAATTTTCTTGACTTCTTTACTGAAAATTAATTGAAGATAAAGAATGATGATGAAGATGAAATGTTCTCCATCCCGATGTCAGTCTCAATTACTGTAGTTTTGTAATAGGTTTTGAAATAGAGCAGTATAAGTCTTACAAGTTTGTGCTTCCTTTTTAGCTGCCCTCGTTCCCTTCCATTTTCATTTGAATTTTAGGGTTAGCTTTTCAGTTTCTGTGAAACAGCCAGCTGGGGTTCTGAGAGAGATTGGTTGGATCTGTTGATGGACTTATGGAGTAATGCTGTCTTAGCACTATTAAGTCTTCAGGTCCATGAACATGGTGTCTTTTGATTTATTCTGATCTTTATTTTTTTTCAAAATGCTTTGTAGTTTTCCGTGTATAATCCTCAAACTCCTTTTGTTCAATTTATTACTATTTTTTTCTTTTTGATACAATTATGAATGGAATTATTTTTTTAATCACTAGCTTTCTTTTGATCAGTGTGTGCTTGATGTAGGTTTGGAGCTACTTTTTCTCACTGCCCAAGTATTAGACAATGCCAAACTCCTTGTTGTTGCCCAGGGAAAGTGGGTAGAATATCTCCAAACTGTTTTTAATTGGTACTCTGGCTTAGTGCAGTGGCCTGAGCTCCTGCTTTGATCAACCCAAGGATTTGACTGGATTCAATGTGTAAGTTAGAACCCAGTAATAGCTAGTTGTTACTGGTCTAGTACCCTGCATATCTTCATCCCTTCAGGGCTGCTTTAGCATTCATTGTAATGCTCAAGGCTGTGGTTGTCAATTATCTCTTAATTTCTTGTATCTGAACTTTTTCTCCCCCCTTTGCAATCTCCTCTATGCATTCAAAATAGTTTGATATTTATCCAGAGGTTGAAGATTTTTATAGGGATGGTTTCCACTATTGGTTAGTCTGCCATTACATTAATGAAAACAAAATCTCCAGGGATTTTTGTTATTCATTGTTACTTAACTTGAAACAGTACTTTGAGTCTAAGAAGAGAGAGTTCAATTTCTATAGACTAGTTTACTTGTTTACCTTTACATGGGAAGGACACTTGTTTACCTTTCCATGGGGAGGACAGAACAACGTGTTTGAATGGCTCATCATTAATGCAAAGCAGAGTTATTCCAAAAGGAAACAGGGACGCTGTTGACAGGTCTTTTCATGAGAACAAGAGGGTAAAATAGGCTATGAGGCAAAAACAATGCAGCTCCTTTCCAATAACAGAGACCGGAAGCATGTGGCTGCCTTTAGCAATAAGGGAGCCCTTGATTTTCGCTGAGTATTTTTACATCCCAAGAAATGGGATTCAGTCTGTGAAGCAGAAGTGAGATATTGGAGTCAAAAGTGATATGCTAAAATATTTAGTCGTGAATGCACTCTTCTGCCCCACTGATCTTGGGCCTTATGTGTTGCTTTGCCGGGTGAAATGTGACCAAAAGTGATATGTGGTCATTCCCAGTAGAGGCTTTAATAAACATATGCTTTGTTTTTCTGTCTTTCTCTCTGGCACAACAAGTATCAGTATTCCAGATTATGCTTCCTAGTGAGCCTTGGTTGTAGAGCAAGCATGATGCTGGCCTGGAAGCAAAGACCCAGCCACTTTCCAGTGGGTACCAAGCTTTAGCAAGAAGTACATCTTTGCTGTCTTATGATCCACAGATTTGGCAATTTTTCACTACTCCAGGATCATAAAGCCATTAGAGACCACTACTGAGACAGAGGATTTTATGTGAACAATTGGCATTCTCTGCCATAGATGGGTACTATATGATTACTCAGTTTTGTTTTTTTTTGAATAATATTCCTAAATGTGAAATATCCCTAAAATAAAATATATCATTTACAGATGAGGAGTTCTAAATTCTACTTTGTTTTATTTAGCCAACAAATTGTATTATCACAGTTATATAGTAAACACTCAATTCCATCCTCGATATTTTTTTTGAATTTTATTTTACTTATTTTTTTAAACAGCAGGTTCTTGTTAGTTATCCATTTCATACATATTAGTGTATACATGTCAATCCCAATCTCCCAATTCATCACACCACCACCACCCCCCGCCGCTTTCCCCCCTTGGTGTCCATACGTTTATTCTCTACATCTGTGTCTCAATTTCTGCCCTGCAAACCAGTTCCTCTGTACCATTTTTCTAGGTTCCACATATATGCATTAATATACGATATTTGTTTTTCTCTTTCTGACTTACTTCACTCTGTATGACAGTCTCTAGGTCCATCCACATCTCTACCGATGACTCAATTTCGTTCCTTTTTATGGCTGAGTAATATTCCATTGTATATATGTACCACAACTTCTTTATCCATTCGTCCTTCGATGGGCATTTACGTTGCTTCTGTGTCCTGGCTATTGTAAATAGTGCTGCAGTGAACATTGAGGTGCAAGTGTATTTTTGAATTACGGTGTTCTCTGGGTATATGCCCAGTAGTGGGATTGCTGGATCATATGGTAATTCTATTTTTAGTTTTCTAAGGAACCTCCATACTGTTCTCCATAGTGGCTGTATCAATTTACATTCCCACCAACAGTGCAAGAGGGTTCCCTTTTCTCCACACGCTCTCCAGCATTTGTTGTTTGTAGATTTTCTGATGATGCCCATTCTAACTGGTGTGAGGTGATACCTCATTGTAGTTTTCATTTGCATTTCTCTAATGATTAGTGATGTTGAGCAGCTTTTCATGTGCTTCTTGGCCATCTGTATGTCTTCTTTGGAGAAATGTCTATTTAGGTCTTCTGCCCATTTTTGTATTGGGTTGTTTGTTTTTTTAATATTGAGCTGCATGAGCTGTTCATATATTTTGGAGATTAATCCTTTGTCCATTGATTTGTTTGCAAATATTTTCTCCCATTCTCAGGGTTGTCTTTTCGTCTTGTTTGTAGTTTCCTTTGCTGTGCAAAAGCTTTTAAGTTTCATTAGGTCCCATTTGTTTATTTTTGTTTTTATTTCCATTAATCTAGGAGGTGGATCAAAAAAGATCTTGCTGTGATTTATGTCAAAGAGAGTTCTTCCTATGTTTTCCTCTAAGAGTTTTATAGTGTCCAGTCTTATATTTAGGTCTCTAATCCATTTTGAGTTTATTTTTGTATGTGGTGTTAGGGAATGTTCTAATTTCATTCTTTTACATGTAGCTGTCCAGTTTTCCCAGCACTACTTATTGAAGAGGCTGTCTTTTCTCCATTGTATATTCTTGCCTCCTTTATCAAAAATAAGGTGACCATATGTGCGTGGGTTTATCTCTGGGCTTTCTATCCTGTTCCGTTGATCTATATTTCTGTTTTTGTGTCAATACCATATTGTCTTGATTACTGTAGCTTTGTAGTATAGTCTGAAGTCCAGGATCCTGATTCCTCCAGCTCCGTTTTTTTCCCTCGAGACCACTTTGGCTCTTCGAGGTCTTTTGTGTCTCCATACAAATTTTAAGGTTTTTTGTTCTAGTTCTGTAAAAAAATGCCATTGGTGATTTGATAGGAATTGCATTGAATCTGTAGATTGCTTTGGGTAATATAGTCATTTTCACAATATTGATTCTTCCAGTCCAAGAACATGGTATAGCTCTCCATCTGTTTGTATCATATTTAATTTCTTTCAGCAGTGTCTTATAATTTTCTGCATACAGGTCTTTTGTCTCCCTAGGTAGGTTTATTCCTAGGTATTTTATTCTGTTTGTTGCAATGGTAAATGGGTGTGTTTCCTTAATTTCTCTTTCAGATTTTTCATCATTAGTGTATAGGAATGCAAGAGATTTCTGTGCATTAATTTTGTATCCTGCAACTTTACCAAATTCATTGATTAGCTCAGCTCTAGTAGTTTTCTGGTGGCATCTTTAGGATTCTGTATGTATAGTATCATGTCATCTGCAAACAGTGACAGTTTTACTTCTTCTTTTCAATTTGTATTCCTTTTATTTCTTTTTCTTCTCTGATTTCGTGGCTAGGACTTCCAAAACTATGTTGAATAATAGTGGTGAGAGTGGACAAGCTTGTCTTGCTCCTGATCTTAGAGGAAATGCTTTCATTTTTTCACCATTGAGAATGATGTTTGCTGTAGGTTTGTTGTATATGACCTTTATTATGTTGAGGTAGGTTCCCTCTATGCCCACTTTCTGGAGAGTTTTTATCATAAATGGGTGTTGAATTTTGTTAAAAGCTTTTTCTGCATCTATTGAGATGTTCATATGGTTTTTCGTCTTCAATTTGTTAGTATGGTGTATCACATTGATTGATTTGCGTATATTGAAGAATCCTTGCATCCCTGGGATAAATCCCAGTTGATCGTGGTGTATGATCCTTTTAATGTGTTGTTGGATTCTGTTTGCTAATATCTTGTTGAGGATTTTTGCATCTATATTCATCAGTGATATTGGTCTGTAATTTTCTTTTTTTGTAGTATCTTTGTCTGGTTTGGGTATCAGGGTGATGGTGGCCTCATAGAATGAGTTTGAGAGTGTTCCTTCCTCTGCAATTTTTTGGAAGAGTTTGAGAAGGATAGGTGTTAGCTCTTCTCTAAATGTTTGATAGAATTCACCTGTGAAGCCATCTGGTCCTGGACTTTTGTTTGTTGGAAGATTTTTAATGACAGTTTCAATTTAATTACTTGTGATTTGTCTGTTCATATTTTCTGTTTCTTCCTGATTCAGTCTTGGAAGGTTATACCTCTCTAAGAATTTGTCCATTTCTTCCAGGTTGTCCATTTTTTGGGTGATAGAGTTGCTTGTAGTAGTCTCTTAGGATGGTTTGTATTTCTGCGGTGTCTGTTGTAACTTCTCCTTTTTCATTTCTAATTTTATTGATTTGAGTCCTCTCCCTCTTTTTCTTGATGAGTCTGGTTAATGGTTTATCAGTTTTGTTTATCTTCTCAAAGAAGCAGGTTTTAGTTTTATTGATTTTTGCTATTGTCTTCTTTGTTTCTATTTCATTTATTTCTGCTCTGATCTTTATGATTTCTTTCCTTCTACTTACTTTGGGTTTTGTTTGTTCTTCTTTCTCTAGTTCCTTTAGGTGTAAGGTTAGGTTGTTTATTTGAGATATTTGTTGTTTCTTGAGGTAGGATTGTATTGCTATAAACTTCCCTCTTAGAACTGCTTTAACTGCATCCCATAGGTTTTGGATTGTTGAGTTTTCATTGTCATTTCTCTCTAGGCAGTTTTTGATTTCCTCTTTGATTTCTTCAGTGATCTCTTGGTTATTTAGTAACGTATTGTTTAGCCTCCATGTGTTTGTGTTTTTTACATTTTTTTCCCTGTAATTGATTTCTGATCTCGTAGCGTTGTGGTCAGAAAAGATGCTTGATATGATTTCAGTTTTCTTAAATTTACTGAGGCTTGATTTGTGACCGAAGATATGATCTATCCTGGAGAATGTTCCATGTGCACTTGAGAAGAAAGTGTAATCTGCTGTTTTTGGATGGAATGTCCTATAAATATCAATTAAATCTATCTCGTCTATTGTGTCACTTAAGGCTTGTGTTTCCTTATTAATTTTCTGTCTGGATGATCTGTCCATTGGTGTAAGTGAGGTGTTAAAGTCCTCCACTAATATTGTGTTACTGTCGATTTCCTCTTTTATAGCTGTTAGCAGTCTCCTTATGTATTGAGGTGCTCCTATGTTGGGTGCATATATATTTATAATTGTTATATCTTCTTCTTGGATTGATCCCTTGACCATTATGTAGTGTCCTTCCTTATCTCTTGTAACATTCTTTATTTTAAAGTCTACTTTATCTGATATGAGTATTGCTAGTCCATCTTTGTTTTGATTTCCATTTGAATGGAATATCTTTTTCCATCCCCTCACTTTCAGTCTGTATGTGTCCCTAGGTCTGAAGTGGGTCTCTTGTAAGCAGCATATATATTGGTCTTGTTTTTGTATCCATTCAGCGAGCCTGTGTCTTTTGGTTGGAACGTTTAATCCATTCGTGTTTAAGGTAATTATCGATATGTATGTTCCTATGACCATCTCTTCACATATTTTCTCGGGTCCTTTCTCTCTCTCTTCTCCTTCTGGGACCCCTATAATGCGAATGTTGTTGCGTTTAATGTTGTCCCAGAGGTCTCTTAGGCTGTCTTCATTTCTTTTCATTCTTTTTTCTTTATTCTGTTCCACAGCAGTGAATTCCACCGTTCTGTCTTCCAGGTCACTTATCAGTTCTTCTGCCTCAGTTATTCTGCTATTGATTCCTTCTAGTGTGTTTTTCATTTTAGTTATTGTACTGTTCATCTCTGTTTGTTCTTTAATTCTTCTAGGTCTTTGTGAAACATTTCTTGCATCTTCTCGATCTTTGCCTCCATTCTTTTTCCAAGGTCCTGGATCATCTTCACTATCATTATTCTGAATTCTTTTTCTGTAAGGTTGCCTATCTCCACTTCATTTAGTTGTTTTTCTGGGGTTTTATCTTGTTCCTTCATCTGGCACATAGCCCTCTGCCTTTTCATCTTGTCTATCTTTCTGTGAATGTGGTTTTTGTTCCCCAGCCTGCAGGATTGTAGTTCTTCTTGCTTCTGCTCTCTGCCCTCTGGTGAATGAGGCTATCTAAGAGGTTTGTGCAAGTTTCCTGATGGGAGGGACTGGTGGTGGGTACAGCTCTGATTACTCAGTTTTGATGATAAGGGAACTTAGGCCCAGGCGTTTAAACAATATGCCCAATTGCATATAGCTAATTAATAGTGGAGGAATTGTTCTTCAGAATCTATATTTGTAAAACTATGCCATACTGAATTGCTAGATATTATTTTTTATGATGCAAATGGCTCAAACTACTAGGTACTAAAGTGATTTTCATATTTCCAAACTCCTCCTATACCTAATATTCCCCCAGACTACTCCATACCCTCAAACACTAAGCAGCCCTATTTTTATTACAAATTAAATCTCTTGGAATGTTATCTGGTACACTTCATTTAACAGCAATTACATTTTTCATAGGTTTGCATTAAATAATGTATTAATGAACAGTGTTATAAATGTTCTGTCATTATGATCTGCAATTAAAATGTCCCCTAGAGGCTTGTGCTAATGATAATAACTAAATTACTGACACCTTTAGAATCACCGTGGCTTTCAAATACTGGGACTGTTATGGAAATTCAGTATGGTCAATATTAACTTCAGTTGTCACAAGATCAAAATTCCTCATGAATAAGCACTGTTCAACTCATTTCAAAATATATTCCAAACATCTGTTTCCAAATTAAAATAGAAATCTATTTTCAAAGGCAGCAGTAAAATGTGCAAGCATATTAATACAGGGTAAACTTTATTTTCATCAGTTGATCTGCACCTGTAGCATTTATTACATTGGATTAGAACTGTAAAAACACAGTGGCCACTTTGGAATCTCTAATAAATTTGTTAATTACTGCCCTAAAATATCCCCTTGATATTGCTAACATGTCATTAAAATACATATGTCTTTAACAATAATAGTAATATGTAAAATTTGTATAGTACTTTTCACCTTTGAAATCACTTTCATATAAACTCTCAAATACATTTTAGTATAGATTAACTTAATATCATTTTAGAAATTGAGAAATAGAGGCTGAGAAATAATAAACTCAGAAGGCATGGTAGAGGTGATACACAGAAAGTTCTTTTGACTCTAAGTGCCACATTCTTGTCATTGCATGATAGAGGAACGTACCTGCCAAAGACTTTCAAGGGTGGAATTACTCAGAGTCAAAGTTATATGGAGAAGGGAAACATCCCAAAGAATGCCAGATGAAATCTGTGTGGCCTTTTAAGACCTTTACCACTATCAGTACAGAGAAACCTCCACTGACCCAAATGCACATAAAACCTGCAAGTGAAAATATTTAAGCTAATTTTGGGATGGACTCTTTATTGGAGATGGAACTTGGATCCTGAAAGAGGAGATCTGGATTATAGATCAAGGGAGGGGAGTGGCTTATATAATGTATCAGGGATGCTCTAGTTACCTACTATGCAACAAACCACCACATAACACGGTGGTTAAAGTCACAGCAGTCTTTTATTTAGATCATCCACCAGCAGTTAGGACAGATGGCTCCTTTCTGCTCCATGTGATGTCATCTGAGTGTCTGGAAGGTTGGGCTCAGAATCCTCTGAAGAACTCTGGCCGCCTGCTTGGTCCTTATTTAGGACTCTCAACAAGAACACATCTCCTCACAGCATGATAGCTGGGTTTTCAGAAGCAACCATCCCAAGGAATAGCAGTGAAAGGTGTGTGACCTTCTAAGATCTTGTAAGACTGTTAAGATCCAGCCTCAGAAGTGATGCAGTGTCACTTCCGCCATCTTCTAATTTTTAGCCTCTGTGTGTTGAGTCTCTAAGCCTTGCCCATATTTCTGTGGAGAGTAATTAGACTCACTTTTGATCACAGGAGTAAATACATTGACAGATGTATTTTAAAACCATCACAAGCTTTTATTTTTTTTAATTTTTAAAAAGTTTTTATTGGAGTATAGTTGTTTTACAACGTTGTGTTCGTTTCAGGTGTACAGCAAAGTGAATCAGTTATACATATACATATATCTACTCTTTTTTAAATTCTTTTCCCGTATAGGCCATTACAGAGTATTGAGTAGAGTTCCCTGTGCTATACAGTAGGTCCTTATTAGTTATCTATTTTATATATAGTAGTATGTATATGTCGATCTCAATATCCCAATTTATCCCTCCCCTCTTCTCCCCCTGGTAACTATAAGTTTGTTTTCTACATCTGTGACTCTGTTTCTATTTTGTAAATAAGTCCACTTGTACCATTTTTTTAGATTCCACATATAAGTGATATCATATTATATTTGTTTTTCTCTGTCTGACTTACTTCACTCAGTATGACAATCTCCAGGTCCATCCATGTTGCTGCAAATGGCATTATTTTGTTCTTTTTATGGCTTAGTAATATTTCACTGAATATATGTACCACATCTTCTTTATCCATTCCTCTGTCATAAAACTATTACAAGCTTTTAAAGGACTAATTTGAAAATATCACAACATGAAATAATGTAATAAAATCATGTACAGAAACTGTGTGCTTAATTTTCTCCCATTTATATGAAAGTGGGAGAAAATAATATATATGTGTATATACTTATTTCCCCAAACACATTTCTTGGAGCTTAGTCAATATTTGTTTAATGAATGAATACTGAATGTGTCCAAATTAGACTCATCTCTGTCATTTATCCTTGTTGGTCTATCAAGGAGGAATAGGGAGTTAATAGCAAACAGTCTTTTATTCATAGAATCTCAGTGAGATGGACATTGAGAGACAGGGCTTCTGAGGAGGGAAAGGACATATTTGAAGAGGTGTTTGGGGGAGGGTGTAGAATATATACACGTGGGGATGTCTTTAGTCCCTCAGGTTTTGTAGTGGCGTCAGGTTCTAAGGGAAGGAAAAAGAAAAGTTGAGATGTGAGTGAGTAATAAGGAGAGAGAAAAGTTGTAAAGGGTGTTGGGTGGGAGGGATTGATCACTGCCTGCTCTGTGATATAGAAGAGAGGAAAGCCATGTGGCTGTTTTCTAAGAAGTAAAAGTAGTCAGATAAGTCAATTCAAGAGAAGTTCTATCAGGCCCCACTGTGGCATGGTTTACATTTATTTTAGCATAAGATCAAGTCTGGCAACAAGCAGGATCAGACTTGGTAAGATCAATGCCTGAAGCCGAGAGAGGTAAAGATCAATGCCTGAAGGGCTTTGAACATCAACTCTTCCCAGTGACTTGGGCAATAGTGCCCCAACTTAAGGTCATGCTGTTATCATGGGCTTGTGGAGCTTAAGGCTTCTTTTTATTTAACAAACAGTTATATACAATCATGTGTCAGACACAGTTCTGATGTCATTTAACAAACATCCATTCATTTAAACCTCATGACATTATGAGGAAGGCACCGTTATTTTCACTCCCATTTACAGATAAGGAAACTGAGGCACAGGGATCCTACAGGCAGCACGAGGCAGAGCAGGGATTCAGTGCCAGAGTCCTCCCTCCCTTTGCAGACGACCTTGTTCATATAGGTTAGGTCAGAGTGCTCTGAAGCCACCATTTGATCCCTGTGCCATGCTCACTCTCATGCACTGAACTCACTCAGGGCTTCATTGAAATTATTATGAACACTAAATTTCAGGAAGAATAATGAAAGGGGACCCCGGTAGTAATAACATCAGCACCTCCTGATACATCTCCTCTTCAAGAGAGAAGTCAAGAGGCCCTACATGACCATCTCGTTGATTAAAGGCAGATACCAGGCTAGAAGCCAATTTATTTTAATAGGGTTCCTATTTTATTAAAGTTCCAACCATATTGACTTTATTTTCCCTTTCAACTGCCTATCTTTGTGAGAAAAGAATATAACGAGAAATCTGACTGTTCCCAATTTTGAACATTCCTCCTAACACTGGGGGAATTGAAATCTGGAATCAGTCTGTCTCAATCCAGCAAGTAAGTTTATCACACCCTAGCATGGGAAGTGATTGTTAATTTGTCTCTCTTTTTGCCTTTATTGTAAGGAACATATTTTTTTTTCTTTCAGAGTGATTCACAGGGCTTGTAATTAGGCATGCTGATTAGAATATCTCTAATGGCATGCAGAAGATTGCCTTCTGAACAAGAGATGAATGAAGGTGGCATCCCGCGGTTTCTTCTAGGAAGATGCAGAGGCAGAAAACCCCACCCCCCCACCCCCGGGGCTTTGTTAGGAAATGCCTCTCCTTGGAAATGGACCCCTACTCTCCTTTGAATTGGGTCCTTCCTCAAGCCAGAACAGACCCACCTAGTCACACAGCGTGACAGTTACTAGATATAAGGAAGAAAACAGCAGGAGTTGTAAGAATCCATTCCAAGATAAATAATTCTAACATGCTGGTGACTTACAATAAAGATTAACTGTTCTACCACTCACCTAAGGAAATATCTACCTGTTGGGAAGCCGCTCCTTTCCAATATATTAAGGATTAATTGCTTGCTTTACGGTTGTTATTAGCCAGGATAAATATTCCACTTACAATACAGAGGTCCCCAGACACACTGAAAATACGGAATGGAATGCGGCAGAATGGACTGATAACAAGTAAGGTATTTTTTCGCTTGCTACTTTTTAAGATTCTAGGTGAAACACTCTCCTTGTAGTTTTCCACAGTTCTTGCCCCTCTCCTTTGTGTCTTCCTACGCGTTGAGTCCTTCTGGCTCTTCCGCCTCTACTCCACCCTTGTATGCTGTGTGATGCGTGTATAATGCTAATATGTAGATACAGAGATATATAAAATAAGTCTCTTTTTGTTTTAATCTCTGGATCTTTGGCTCTCCCACTCCCATGATTCTAGCTCCATCTCATACAATCATTACTCCTAAATCCCTGTCTCCCATAGAAATCCTTCATCTGACATCATACCTGCATGTGATGTCACCTCCATCTACCAGCATCCCAGATAACAATAATAACAATATAAGCCACATTCTCATAGTGTTATCATGCTGTTGCTTTTAAATGAGGCTTTTAAAGATCAAGTAACTTGGTAGCAAATAAATGACTAAGCGTGAACTTGAATCCAGGTTCATCCGACACAAAGTCTTTGCATTGAACCACTCAACAAAACTGCTTGTAACCCTGGATTATTGACTATCGGAACGAGTCTCTTTATCCACTTCGAGACCCTTGAGTATTTTCTATTCAATTGTACTGTTATCATCTTGTAAGTCTCTCAGGCTATTGAGAGACTAAGTTTATATCTTAATAGACAAGCTATCTCCCACTCCAGACTAAGCAGTTTCCCTTTTATGGGCTCATGCACAGCAAAAACACTAATCCTAGCCATCTGCTTCTTAAACTGAAGAGTTTGTTATTTTTGAAAACAAAATGCTACTCACTGTGACAGGACATCCGCACACTCATGGAAGTGGAGCCCTAGTTTGCCGTTGTGGCACAAGCGTTAGTTGTCCAACACGTGTCATCTAAAATACAGCCAAGACAGTGCATTCAAAGGCTGATGTCCCAGTGGTAAAATTACGTACATATTTATGGCACCTGACCCCAGAAAATTTGATAGTATTTTGAGGTTTGTTTTGGGGTTTCTGCAGGACTTATGAGCTGTCATGCAAATGACACCTGCTCACTTACATGTCAGAATGGCCGAATAGGGTGTACAGATTCTCCATCCATACTAGCAAGGGTGGATTTTTAGAGTCAGCTGTGGATAGGACTTCAGGCAATAAGGGATATCCAAACTTGTCTATTTCAACTACACTTGGACCTATGAGGTGAGATCTTAAATCTTAACTGTTGTCTTGCAAACAATTTATAAATATAGGAGGAATCCCTTTTCTTTCTCTTTTGTTGAGACAACAACAAAAACCAGCAATGGCTGGTTCCTTGTTAGAAAGGGTCATATTTACCAGCACTTAGTATAGCGTCTTCAAGACATACTGTCTAAAACATCAAGTATGGCATATGCCAAGATTTTGGATGTGCTTGCAGGTAAGCAGTGAGCATCTGAAATAGGCATCAATTACTAAGAAAGTTATCTTTCTGTTACACCTCCATTTAACCTTGAACATGTTTTCCTTTGTACTAATCTCATTTTGCTATTGGGTGTTTATGTGTCTAACTTATGAGACTATCTTATTGGAAAGGAAGAATTAGTATTATTCAACTTTGCAATCCCATAATAGGATAGAATGTTTCTGTAACTGCTAATATATTTACTCAAAAATTAAAGGCTTAAAACAATGACAATATGTATTTTACGCAGAGATCTGCAAGTCAGGTAAGGCTTGGGGAGAATAGATCATCTCTGCATATTTCAGCACCATCTAAGGTGACTCACATTCTGGAGTCATGTGAAGGCTCACTCACTCACTCACATGTCTGCCAGTTGATGCTATTAGTTGAGACCTGAGATGGGACTGCATCTACTCTTGGCCTCTCCATGTGGTTTGGGCTTCCTCACAATATGGTGGCTGAGTTTTAAGGGCTGTTGCCCTGAGAGAGAATGGGTCAGGCACAAGCTATATTAACTTTTATGACCTAATCTCAAAAGTGACACAGAGTCACTCCCATCACATAATGTTCATGAGAACCTAGATGGAATGTTGTTCCATGCCCAAATTTGAGAGGAGGCGGTACAGACCTCATCATTTAATGGAGGAGTGTCAACATCACTTTGTTGGAAGAACATTTGGGATGAAATCTATTGTCTAGATCATCTTCGGATATTGCAGTCTGCCACACACAGTATCTGGTATATAGGAATGTTTTCTAAATGTCTGTTAGAAAGAATGAAAGAAGGAAGAAAAGGAGGGATGTAGAAAGAATAATCTACAGTTTATATCTGGCATTCAGCTCCCACTCTCTTAATTTCCATACCAAATAACTAAGTCCTGTACATCCTTATAACTCCTAAATATTTGCCACAGCTATGCCCCAACATGGACATCATCTTGATTATTAAATCTTTTCTGGACTATCCCAGCAGTACTCTCTTTGTATTCCTTGCCTCCAGCTTTCACCCCTACTTTCCTCCTAAGCATAATCCATAATACCACTAGAAGATTTTTCTAAAATATAAAGTTGCTTATGGCAAATATTTAAATTTTCTTCAGTCTTACACTGCTGTTCATGCAATAAACCCAAACATATATGGATTGTGATAAACTGATTTATGCTAAGTTTACTGCACCCTTTCCTTCCCTTGTAGGATGTTTCTGACATTGCAGTTATGCCACACTTACTTCAATTAAATTCAGGGATCTGGTGAAAGGGGGTTAGCATTGCTTACGTCCATCCTTTCCTGTAGTTCAAAGACCATCCTTAGAACATGACCTTGTACCCAAGCACCTCCATATTGCTTTGCTTTCCCTTTCTTATTTTTCTTTCAATCTCACCAGTTCCATCAGATGAAGGTACTAATTACCTGAAAAAGCCTATTGCCATGGCTCTGTCTCTTTAGGAAACAGGACATCAGTGGAGAAGGCAGGTGCATCCCAAGAATGGAGCGGAGGATTTTGCTGTGAAGAGTCACTGGCCTCCCCACATGGCAAATCTAGTCATTGAAACAGGGTTCAGATATGCTTCTTTGACCTTTTCTTCACATAAGATCACATCTTCCAGCATTTAGACAGCGCTTGGCCCGCTTGCCCAGCCTTGGCCGGGGGAAGGCAGTGCCTGCCGATGAAACATTCATTGGCTTTGCGGGGGGCCACTGCCCGCAAACTTGGAGCAGTTTCTGTGGAGCTGCATCTTCTCCCCATGCTGTGTGCTTCTTCATTCTGCTGTTGCCGGAAGTAACAAAAGCATTTATGAGATTGAAAATATCCAAGAAATTGTTTCTTGAGGAAAAGCTCTCCTCTCTCTCTCTCTTTTCGTATCAAAGTGCCCTGAGAGAAGAACAAAACCAACACTCAGTGAGTTTGCAGAATCACTTTCCTGGAAATATTTGTTTTCAACATAATGTTTCCTATGAGTATTTGGCCTAAAGCCCAGGTCATCCTGTTGATAAATACAAGTGCTTAGACATTGTGTGTTTTTTAGAAACACTCAGTATGAATTCAAACAGAGGGCCCTCATACTCATCTCAGAATCCTTGAAGATCAAAGGTGGAAGATACCTGAGTTTATTTATACGATGCCAACCCATTCTAAAAACTGAAGTAGGGAGGCCCCATATAGGACAGAATGGGCATGCAATGATCTCAAACTTGAAATCCAGACTTTTTTTCAATCCTCTGGTACTGCATTTGCCATGCATTCATTTGTTCATTCATTCATTTATTCATTCAACCGTGCAACATTCACTGACTACCTACTATTTGCTGAGCGTTTTGAGATGACGTGATAGCTATCTCCTACTGATTTGCTTGCCATGAGCCACGCTTATTTCTAAGTGTGTAAAATTCACTCAGTCTCTACAACAACCTTATAAGCTCAATGCAAATATCTGCCTCCCTTTTACAGATCAAGAAAATGGAGTTCAGATAGCTTCAGTAACTTGCCAAAGACTACATGGTGGGTGAATTGTGTATCTGGAAGCAGTCCCAGCTGTGTGACTCCATGGCTAAAACACAGGACATGACCGCTCTGTCAAAATTGCTCACGTTTTGGTAGAGAAAGCATACAAACAATACAACAAGAAGTCACATGAGGGCGGGAATATCATGGAAAATGACAAATACAATTTATTTTTCCTCATTTTAAGAGTGAGCGATTTAAAAGTTAAAAGAGTGAGCCAATATAGCTGCTTTCAACCTACCAATTTAATGTTGGAAAGTATGCACAGAACTTCTCATTTATTCTGAGGCATGGTCTAGTTATGTTTTCCCTGTGTATATACATTTCTGCAATCATTTTAGTACCTTTTTTTTATAACTAAAATATATATTACAAATGTTCAAAAAACCTTATCCAAACCAATTTTCTCTCAGGAAACATAAGTATGTACTAAGTTAGACATAGAGAGAGTTATAGTGGTAAGACTTCACATGTCGTAGATTGTGCACACAGACCTAGTGTAAGCTTAGCAGCTCTGCACTGAGCAGTGACTGTGCATTAGGCTCTTCATCTATGTTCTCTGCTTTGGCATGACATTATAAGACAGGTGATTTGACCTCCTTTTAACTAAAAGAGATCAGAGATTCAGAAATATTGTTCAACGAGCCTAATGGACGTAGAAAATCCAGAATTTTAATCCAGTTTCCTGGCCCCTAACCCAGCTTTTTTTCCAGCTATGCCATGCTACCTCATTTAAAAAAAAAAAAAAAAGTCTGAGACATTTGTTATCTGTTCAAATTGTGTTGCCTCCCATGCCTTTATCCACCTACTTCAGAATAGCCTCATACAGAGTAAATAATGAAATCAGCTTTAGGATCCCAACACATTTAAAAGCGGTAAGTCCTCATATAATCAGATCAAGGCATATGTATACAAAGTTCACATTATTAAATCATATTTGGTTTTTAAAAGTCATAGTGAAAAGATAATTTAATTGGCTTATTTTCTCTGAGCTGTCAGAATGCTTTAAGTATCTTTATCTTCCTGAATAACAGATCTGTGGTAGAGAACTGACTTTATTGCAGTCCTAAAACTCATCAAGCACTCCGCTTGACACTAACTTGAAGTGTGTCATCACATATTTAAAATATATGGATTTTTATCCTAATTTTAGAGATGGGAGAGCTGAGACACACAAGAAAACAAGGTCACATCCCAGGGCCACATGATTATGAAGTACAGATCCATCTGACCCCAAGATTTTTTTGTTTTGAAGTATATTTGATTTACAATATTGTGTTAGTTTCAGGTGTACAGCAAAGTGATTCAGTTCTACATGTATATTTTTTTCTGATTCTTTTCCACTATAGGTTATATATTGAATATAGTTCCCTGTGCTATACAGTAAATCCTTCTTGCTTATCTGTTTTATATACAGTGGTGTGTATCTGTTAATCCCATACTCCTAATTTATCCCTCCACCCATCAGACCCCTTGATTAAACTGTAACAAACATCCCCTCACGGAAGAGACCAGAGTATCGTATTGTTTCACAGTTTTGGATGCTACTAATAGTTGTGTGATTCTCTTCTAAAAAAAATCCTAAATTCCCATGTGTGTGCATTTGTGTGCACATGTATGTGCGTATGATGGGGTGGGTCGCTGGGTGTTTAAGCTATTGAATGGTTTTGGGGACACATAAGGATAAAGGGTGAACAACAGTCCCTCTATGAAGTGTTTGCTATTTTTTAAACTTATTTATTTACTTAAAACTTTTACCATGGCAAATGTAGAGAGCATTTAAAGAGCTGTGGCTACAATGTGAACTATATTCTACAGTCACAACCATAAGCTTCAGAAAACTTGATAAGGGCAGCTGAGAAGGTGTGAGCATTCCACTAATGTTAGCTGATATTTCTACTTTGGCTTTTGACAGACACCCCCTAGATTCAGTGTACAAATTAGTCATTTAGTGAACATTCACTCATTTTTAGCATCCCATAAAGTGAGGGCACCCTTCTTTCCGTCACACCAAGTCTTCAGTAGAGTTCTAACGCTGCTCTTCTACTTGTTTTCCAGGCCCAGGAAAGAAAAAAAAAAAGTTTAAGGAACTGGAGGGGAATCCCAGCACTTGCTTAGCATCAAAGCCATGGCCAACACAGCAGCGAAGAAAAGTCCGTGCTTGTACCCATCTATTCACCCTGGCTGATGACAGCGTTGGAGCAGGGAAGGAGGTGAGAGGAAACATGTGGGTAGCTGGAAGGGGAGCCTAAGACTCGAGAGAAGAGTGATGTCTCATCAGGGTACATAGTCAGGGCCTGACAGGTCTGTGCAGTGAAAAAGTGTTTACCGAGCATTTGCACCAGGTAGCCAGCTCATGGTGCATTTGCTGCACATGCATTTTGACTATTTGAGGGATGTCTGTTTTTCCACCACACTTCAGGCTCTTTGAGGGTAGAGATCAATTTCTTTGTTTGCTCATATTATATCATCAGTGACTATCACATAGCCTGGTGCATAGTAAGTGCCCAGTACGTTTGCGATAACTAAATGCATGAATGGATGAATAGATGGATGGATGGACAGATAAATGGATGCATGGACTACAGGTAGCTTTCCCTGATGAAGGAGTCTGGGTAGTCACTTGCTGCAGTTTTTGTGGACAGGATTTTCTACTTAACGGTGACTTTGACTTTGAGGTAGAGATGGTGTCTGTGCTTCAGTTTACTTATCTGTCAGTGTTGAGTAATAAAATATCTTATGTCCTTTTTATAATTTGTTTTGTCAAATGCTAAAATAACTCTGCATTTAATATTACATCGGGAGGCATATGGTAGAGATAATGTTCCTCAGGTGACCTCTATGATATAGATGACAATACAAATATAAATGAAGATATTGCCACTGAGTGCAAGGCACTTACAGTCTAGTTGGTGGGTAGAGAAACAGGAGTTCAAGTAAATAATGATGTAAAACAAACAAATTAAGATGTATTCAGGGCTGTATGGTTTGGAGGTGAGATTTGGACATGCTGACATGTAGTTTTAATTGATGCTGAATCTCTGCTCTCTTTCTCTGGGGTGAAGCCACTGTGACTGTCTTTCTTGGTTATATAAGCATATGAGGTATTTCATATAAACTGTGGTTCTTAGATAGTAAAATTGGAGGTCAGACCTCTCCCCCCATCTTGAAAGAGAAATTCTTACTCCCACTAATTTTCATTTTCTTTGGATACCAAGTCTCCTCACTTCGATCCAGTGGGACTGTCCGCATCCCTTTATTTCCATGGCTTCTAGGAGAAGCATGGGAAAGAAAATGAATCTTGGCCATGGACGTTCAGAGTTATAAAGCTCTGATTGAAAAACATAGGGTGAGAAAGACCAATGAAAAGCAGAGTGTCAGGAGACACAGCATGCCCAGGAGAGAAAAGAGCACTGGAAGTGAGTTAGAGTCTAGGCACAGAGGGCCACGGTTGGAGGGCCTGAAGGGAGAGGAAATCATGAGCAGGGAGTGTGGCCGGACATTAACCTACCCAAGCCTAACCCCAGTCCATCTCGTTGAATCCTCTGCATGCCATGGGCTCTCTCCCAAAGGACCCAGGGGAGACGTATTTAACATGTTTGGTAAATTGGTAAAATTCTTAATATGCAACCCTGCTCTACTACAGCACCTACACCTTGGCCCTTCTCCCACACATCTGCATGAGAGAATGAGAAGAAAGCAGAGACACCTGCCTACCGAAGAGGAGATAGGTGTAGGTGGACCCAGGAGGACAGAGCAGACCGTGGTTATGTCACTGAAAGGATTAATTGACTTGCAGGGGCATTGGCATGGGAGTAGGCAGAGGGGAGATTGGTGAGTTGGACATAGTACGACTCTACATGCAGTGTTCTAGTAGAAGTGGCAGCAAGTTGGGTCAGCGGGAGAAGGAGGTTGAACAAGCAGGAAATGGGGAGCAACCGCAGGAGAGCTGCAGCCAGCTGTAATGTTCAAGTTGTATATGAAACAATTCCTCACATGAACTCAGGGTCTTTGGGTAGGGAAAATTTTAAAATGATTCTCATCAGCATCCACAAATTGGTGTTACTGAGGAGGCGTAAGGATTGCTAGTCTAATACTGTGCTGTGACGGGTGCTAAAGTGCGCGAAGTGTACACCAAGTGTCCTGCCAGCCATTCGTGCTCCTCCCAGTGGCCGGGGAGGAGATGACATTTGAGTTGGCCTTGAAGGACACTCGCAGGATGTATCCTCTGATTCCATAGCCCCTGCTCTTCCCAGAGGCCTCTGAACTCATCAGCCTCGTACAAAACGTTAATGCTGGTTGGCTAGTTTGAGCAATAGCAGTTCTCTGCACAAATCACATTGACTCCAGTCTTCGTCATTTTGCTGGGGAGTGTTCAGGCACTGTGGAATAATTCGGCTATCCGTCTGCATCAAATGCTGCATTACCAAAGAAAACCATTTCTTCAACTGGACACAGGAAGTTCAGGGCTGATTGCAGACAGGATCTATCTGTGAATACAGCTTCCCTTTGCTTGCCCTGGTGATTGAATAGTACATGAAACTCCACGATATGTGGAATCCAGGATGCATCTTTTATGCTGAAACCTCAAAAAAAAGAAAAATAATGATAATACTGCCTTTGTGTCATATCCCTTTCCATGAGTTTCCCCAGTAATTTGTTTTGGGAAATGGTCTTTTTTTGTGTGAAATTGCCCATACCACCCCACGCGGAAATCAGAAATTCATCCAATAGCAATGTTATTCAAATCACTTTCACTACTGTCCTTTGTAGTGTAACCTAGGCAGGGTCACCTAGTCATTAAGCATGCTCATTTTGGAGTGAGAGACTCTTGGGGTTCAAATTCCAGCTTCTCTGCTTATCAACCGAATGCTCCCTGGTAAATTACTTAACCCCTCTACACCTCAGTTTCCTCCCCAATAAAAAGGGGATCATAGTAGCATCCATCTCATATGATTGTTTTGAAGATTAATTGCAAAATATTTCTAAAGCTCAATAAATGTTAGCTGTAGCAGATTCATTTCTGAGCTACTAGGTGCTCTGTAGAATTCTTGGTTGACGCAACCTCAAATCTTTTATCTTCTTTGAAATCTTCCCTTACCCTGACCTATTCCTAAATCAGTCCTATTAGAAAATGGATCACACTAATACTTCACTATGCCAAAGAATATGTCTATTAAAGCTCTTAAAACCACGATAATTAAGATGATTCGAATAACATCATTACAACAAAAACGGGCTGGAAATTCTGTATACAACAGTCACATCTAACATTCTTGGGTGATTATATGCTCTGTGCTAATTGCTTTACCTACATCATATGTAATCCCTCCCCAAATCCTATACAATGGGAGTTAATGATTATTCACATTTTAAGAAAATAACAAGTAAGGATCATAGATAGCAGTTAGGTAACTGACTGCACATCTCACCCCTGGTAAGTGCCAGGACCTGAATGTGAATTAGCCTGGTGGACTCTGGTACCTCTGATCTTAACCTAATTACTCCAGACCCTCATCTATCATCCTGTACTGTGCTCATTAATTTGAAATGCTGTGTCTCCCTGTAGATTGTGCATAGAAGCTGCGTTCTTTCTCATTTCTCCTGTACCCTTGTGCAAAACCCAGCTCTTTTTAACATTATTACAATGTTAACAATGTCCTTTACAATTACTTATGGCTAACATTCCTTGACTTGCTCCACTTTGCCCAGTTGTTGAATGACTAAATGTCATTTGGTGTTTCATTCTACTCTTTGTCTTCATCCTAACCCTTCCCTTTAACTCAAATCTGGTCATATCAAGGCTCTGCTGAAAACTCAATGGCTCCTCATTTTTCTTGAGGTACAGGTCAATTTCTTACCTTGGCTTGTAAGCCGTGCAAGATCCAGCCCTGCTGAGCCTTCCATAGCATGTGACGTGATGTTCTTTCTTCTTCTCCACACTTCACCCACCTTGATTTTTTTTTTCTTTCTAAAACGAGCCTTGATGTGTCAAATTATAAAGACACTAATGTAAGACTCCTCTGCCTGAGTTTCCCTTCCTTCCCTATTTGCACAGGTTATCCAATTATTCCTAAAGATCTAAAGTCAGTCGACATTTCCTAGCAGGAGACTTTCTGGAACTCCATGATTAGATCAACCACTGCTCTGTATATCTTCATGATGCCCTATACCTCACCTTCATAACACCCGTCACAATTTGTCTGTCCCATCAGGCTTAAAGCACTCTGAGAGCAAGGACCAGATCTTTTAATATCTAATCACCATAATAGAACATGAAAATGATTCGTTTTGACTAAAAATATTGATGTGCATAAAAGGCCTTCACTGTCATTAAAAATCAACTATATCTTCACTGTAATAGAGAAGATGGGATTCCATGATTTCACACACACACACACACACACACACACACACACCTACTAGGATATTTCCAAAATAACAGAGATTTTTCTAACTAATTTCTCTTTCTAAGCAGTTTTCAGTCAACCAAATGCAAAATTGAAGTCAGGAAGACAATGGGACCACTTGGGGCATCAGTGTCCTGAGGTATCCTCGGGAGTTGTATCTTTTGTTCTTTACCATCTCCTACTGTATGACCCCACTGTGTCTATTTAACCTCATCACAGTTGTGCTTTCAACCCATTACAAAGCACCCCACCCCACTCCGCCTCGGACATACTTGCCTTGTGTACTGCTCATCCTCACCCCCAGGTCCCATGCTTGTCTGGGCTTTTGCTTATTCCATTCCCTGCCTCATTGTCCTCCCTGTCACTCTACTTATCCCTTTAAGGGTGCCATTTAAAGAGCATAGATTTGGAGTCAGACGGTGTTCAGATGGGAATGTCACTGCTGGTTCTGGAAGGATGCTGAAGGATTGGAGATGAGGACTGGTTATAACAGGCACTGAGTAAATATTACTCCTCCACCGTACTCCATTATTCAGGAAGTAGATAAGACCAGCTTCTCCAGGAAACCTTTTTGATTGTACCCATCCAGATAGACTCTCCACTTCCATATTCCACCACTACAGGCTGTCTACCCTGTGCATTCTTAGTCTCATCCCCTAGGATGGTTCTACAACTATTTCACATGTATATGTCTGGTCCTGCAAATAGATTGCTCATACCCAAGGGCAGAAAACTTGTCTCATGCTAACTTCTTTATTCTCATCCACAGAGCCTATTAATATGTTAAGTGAATATTATAGCAGCTTAACTTGTACAGAATGAAACTTATATCATCTGGCATATATCAGCTGTCCAGTATTGTGTGAGGGTATTAAGTATACCATTTCATTAATCTCTGTGATAAACATATTAGCTTCTGTGGAAAACTGACTTCAGCTTACTAACTAAGCACACAGTGTTTTGGTAATAAACAACTTTGGCTTAAAGGAAGTATCCATATGGGGGAAAAGATTCTGTTAATGTATTCATTTTAATCCTATCATGGCATGATTACATTAACACACCTAAATCATTTTATTACTGACTTACGCATGCAGGCATAAACATATTTGACAAAATTTTTAATGATGGGAAAATATCAAGATATAATATTAATTGAAAATAGGAGGATAAAATATGTACTGTGATGTCAGTTCTGTATAATGTGAAATTATAAATTATATACTACAAGGGAAGTCATTAAATATTAACAGAGACTGACTCTAAATGTGATTTTCAATTTTATTTTAAAATATTTTTACATTCATTAGCATTATTTTCAATCCATATAATAAATGCCTATTACTTTTATAATCAGAAGATTTCAGAATTTTTTATTATATAGAAGTGAGACCAAGATGTTGTAAACTTATAAATTCTTACTAAAATACAATAGTCTCTATGTAAATTAGAAATATATTCATTTATTACTTAACTTTTTTAATTAAAAGTTTTTACTGAGTGTCTGTTATGTATTAGTGGTGCATAGTACAGTTTAATAGGTATGGAGAAAATGATAGTAAAAATTCACCATGTATCTGCCCTTAGACTAGTGGCTAAAAAGACAAGTGTAAGTCTGAAAATATATGAAAATTGAATCAATACAGGCTATTAGTCAGAGGTCTCCAGAGAAACAGAACGGATAGCATATATCTATAAAGAGATCTATTATAGGGTACTGGCTCACATGATCATGGAGGCTGAGAAGATATACCATCTGCTGTTTGCAAGCTGGAGACCCAAGAAAGTCGGTGGTGTAGTTTGTAGTCTTGAGAGCCAGAGAGATGATGATGTAGATTCCAGGTGTAGATTCTGAAAGTCTGAGAACCAGGACTGCTTTGGACAAATGAGGATGGATGCCAAGTCAAGTAGAGAAAGAGAGACTCCTTCTTCCCTCCACCTTTTTGTTCCATTCATACCCTCAGCAGATTGGGTGATGCCCCCTCACATCTGTTCTACTCAGTCCACCCATTCAGATGCTTATCTCATCAAAACACCCTCGTTTACACACCCAGACTTAATGTTTAACCAAATATCTGGGCATCCATAGCCCACTCAAGTTGACTCATAAAATTAACCATTGCATATAGTAAACACAAGTTGATAATGGGAGTCAGAAAATCTTTCCAAGAATATAATGAGTGAAATGAGATGTAAAGGATCATACATGTTATGATGATCAAAGATGTGTCTCAAGGATGTGTCATTTGCTCTGTCAGATTTAACATTGTAACAAAATAACAGTGAAAACTATCATTGTTTTAGTATTATAAATGCACACTTATTGTACTTATTTCTTTATACATACATTATCTCATTTATTTTCACACAAACCTCTGGGGTATATGCCATTCTTATTGTGCTTCTAAGTAATGGAATGGACGCTTAATCTAGAGTTTGTCACCTTAGCCCTAGACACACGTTAGCCTCCCTTAATTCAGCTTGTCTTGCTCACACTTCATTGAATATCTTGTTTCATTCTTTGTGCTTTATCATCCCAGCAAGGCTCTAGGAAATATGGTCATTGATCCCCCATACACATAATGTTCTACTGTTGTATGTATGTTACCAGTCAGGATTCTACTGAGGGAAAAATTATACAATAAAAAGAGTAAAGGGCTTGACTTAAAAAGTCTTTGTTTCAAGGCCCTATTCTGTCACCTACTGACTGTGAGTTCTTAAGCAAGTGGCAAAGTTCTCTAAACGTTGCTCCCATCAGACTCAAATGGGTTTGGAAAATAACTTGCATATCAGTGGCAAAACATATTTGAGAAATATTATTAAACAAATATTCCCTCCTTCCACTCCCATCTCCAGGACCCTCTGCATTAGCCTTCCAAGGCTGCCATAGGAAATACCACAAACTGGGTGACTTAAATATCATAAATTTATCTTCTCATGCATCTGGAGGCTAGAGGGCCAAGATCAAGGTTCTGGCACGTTCTCTTCTTGTGAGATCACCCTCCTTGGCTAGCAGACACCTGCCTTCTCCCTGCGTCCTCACATGACTTTTTCCTCTGTAAGAGCACACTCCTGGGGTCTCTTCTGCTTTTTATAAGGACATCAATCTTATTGGATTAGGGCTCACCCTTAGGACTTTATTTAGCCTTAGTTACCTCCTTAACGGCCCTGTCTCCAAACACAGTCACACTGGGGAGAAGGGCTTCAACATACGGATTTGAAGGGAACACAGTTCAGCCCATTCAAACCTACCTCCCAACTCAGGTCAGACATGGCACTTACAGTGGCCTCATGGCAGGCAGAACATACTTCCTTATCTCTTGATTTGGGGCTCAGCTATGTAAGCTGCTTTAAATGGCATATTAACAATGTGATGTAAGCAGAGACTTAAGAGTTACTCATACATTAGACTTGTTCTTCTGAGGCTCTGCCATAGCACGAGAAGGACCTGCCCTGGGTATCTTTCTTGATCCACCAGAATGAATAACCATAGGACAGAGAAACCTCGCCTGGCCCACGGTCCTCAGCCAGGTGTAGGGCACCCTAATTGGCCTGCAGAACTGTGAGTGTGGTGATACGTGCTTTGTGCTGACGTTGACCATGCAGTTGACCATGTGGCACCGTTGTGGTGTCCTAATCTATATGGTATCCACTCCCTTACTCCCTCATTCATTAATTCAGCAACAACCTACAACGCTGCCATATTCCACTTAGGCCAACAGTGTCAGGTTCAGAAAACTGCCCAAGTTCAGCCAACTAGTAGATTATGGAAACGTATTTGAGAGACTAACCCTTGCCAGAGAAATCACCTCACTGGAGCAGCTGCTGTCAACTCACTGAAAAAGAAAGAGATGTACTGCTGCCGGATCTGTTAAAAATGGCAACTTACACATTGAAAAAACACTTATTAAGCACAAATAATTATTTGGGTAATGTGAAGAGCCTCTGATGGCAACCAGACATTCTAACCTTTAGATGCAATGACGTTACTATTCCTGAGGGTCTGTAAAGATACTGAATTTATTCACTCATGATAAGAATGGATAGGACAAACGGGGACCACTTTATATTGAGAATTCTGTGCCCCATGATTTTAAGTCAGTCTCAATATAAAAAAAAGGGGTCAAACACTACATAATGATCAAGGGATCAATCCAACAAGAAGATAAAACAATTGTAAATACTTATGCACCCAACATAGGAGCACCTCAATACATAAGGCAAATGCTAACAGCCATAAAAGGGGAAATTGACAGTAACACAATCATAGTAGGGGACTTTAACACCCCACTCTCACCAATGGACAGGTCAACCAAAATGAAAATAAATAAGGAAACACAAGCTTTAAATGATACATTAAACAAGATGGACTTAATTGATGTTTATAGGACATTCCATCCAAAAACAGCAGAATACACTTTCTTCTCAAATGCTCATGGAACATTCTCCAGGATAGATCATATCTTGGGTCACAAATCAAGCCTTGATAAATTTAAGAAAATTGAAATCATATCAAGTATCTTTTCTGACCACAATGCTGTGAGACTAGATATCAATTAAAGGAAAAAATGTGTAAAAAATACAAACACATGGAGGCTAAACAATACACTACTAAATAACCAAGAGATCACTGAGGAAATCAAAGAGGAAATCAAAAAACATCTAGAAACAAATGACAATGAAAACACGACGACACAAAACCTATGTGATGTAGCCAAAGCAGTTCTAAGAGGGAAGTTTATAACAATGCAGTCTTACCTCAAGAAACAAGAAACATCTCAAAAAAACAACCTAACCTTACACCTAAAGCAATTACAGAAAGAAGAACAAAAATACCCCAAAGTTAGCAGAAAGAAAGAAATCATAAAGATCAGATCAGAAATAAATGAAAAAGAAATGAAGGAAACAATAGCAAAGATCAATAAAACTAAAAGATGGTTCTTTGAGAACATAAACAAAATTGATAAACCATTAGCCAGAATCATCAAGAAAAAAAGGGAGAAGACTCAAATCAACAGAATTCGAAATGAAAAAAGAGAAATAACAACTGACACTGCAGAAATACAAAGTATCATGAGAGATTACTACAAGCAACTATATGCAAATAAAATGGACAACCTGGAAGAAATGGACAAATTCTTTGAAAAGCACAACCTTCTGAGACTGAACCAGGAAGAAATAGAAAATATAAACAGACCAATCACAAGCACTGAAATTAAGACTGTGATTAAAAAACTTCCAACAAACAAAAGCCCAGGACCAGATGGCTTCACAGGCGAATTCTATCAAACATTTAGAGAAGAGCTAACACCTATCCTTCTCAAACTCTTCCAAAATATAGCAGCGGGAGGAACACTCCCAAACTCATTCAACGAGGCCACCATCACCCTGATACCAAAACCACACAAAGATGTCACAAAGAAAGAAAACTACAGGCCAATATTACTGATGAGCATACATGCAAAAATCCTCAACAAAATACTAGCAAACAGAATCCAACAGCCATTAAAAGGGTCAAACACCATGATCAAGTGGGGTTTATCCCAGGAATGCAAGGATTCTTGAATATACGCAAATCAACCAATGTGATACACCATATTAACAAATTGAAGGAAGAAAACCATATGATCATCTCAATAGATGCAGAAAAAACTTTTGACAAAATTCAACACCCATTTATGATAAAAACCCTCCAGAAAGTAGGCATAGAGGGAACTTACCTCAACATAATAAAGGCCATATATGACAAACCCACAGCCAACATCGTTCTCAATGGTGAAAAACTGAAATCATTTCCTCTAAGACCAGGAGCAAGACAAGCTTGCCCACTCTCACCACTATTATCCAACATAGTTTTGGAAGTTTTAGCCACAGCAATCAGAAAAGAAAAAGAAATAAAAGGAAAAGAAGAAGTAAAGCTGTCACTGTTTGCAGATGACATGATACTATACATAGAGAATCCTAAAGATGCTACCAGAAAACTACTAGAGCTAATCAATGAATTTGGTAAAGTAGCAGTATACAAAATTAATGCACAGAAATCTTTTGCATTCCTATACACTAATGATGAAAAATCTGAAAGAGAAATTAAGGAAACACTCCCATTTACCATTGCAACAAAAAGAATAAAATACCTAGGAATAAACCTACCTAAAGAGACAAAAGACCTCTATGCAGAAAACTATAAGACACTGATGAAAGAAATTAAAGATGATACAGACAGATGGAGAAATATACCATGTTCTTGGATTGGAAGAATCAACATTGTGAAAATGCCTATACTACCCAAAGCAATCTACAGATTCAGTGCAATCCCTATGAAACTACCAATGGCATTTTTCACAGAACTAGAAAAAAAAATCGCACAATTTGTATGGAAACACAAAAGACCCTGAATAGCCAAAACAATCTTGAGAAAGAAAAATGGAGCTCGAGGAATCAGGCTCCTGGACTTCAGACTATACTACAAAGCTACAGTAATCAAGACAGTATGATACTGGCACAAAAAAATAAATATAGATCAATGGAACAGGATAGAAAGCCCAGAGATAGACCCAAGCACATATGGTCACCTTATCTTTGATAAAGGAGGCAAGAATGCACAATGGAGAAAAGACAGCCTCTTCAATAAGTGGTGCTGGGAAAACTGGACAGCTACATGTAACAGAATGAAGTTAGAACACTCCCTAACACCATACACAAAAATAAACTCAAAATGGATTAAAGACCTAAATGTAAGGCCAGACACTATCAAACTCTTAGAGGAAAACATAGGCAGAACACTGTATGACATAAATCACAGCAAGATCCTTTTTGACCCACCTCCTAGAGAAATGGAAATAAAAACAAAAATAAACAAATGGGACCTAATGAAACTTAAAAGCTTTTGCCCAGCAAAGGAAACCATAAACAAGACGAAGAGAGAACCCTCAGAATGGGAGAAAATACTTGCAAACTAAGCAACTGACAAAGGATTAATTTCCAAAATATACAAGCAGCTCATACAGCTCAATATCAAAAAAACAAACAACCCATCCAAAAATGGGCAGAAGACCTAAATAGACATTTCTCCAAAGAAGATATACAGGTTGCCAACAAACACATGAAAGGATGCTCAACATCACTAATCACTAGAGAAGTGCAAATCAAAACTACAATGAGGTATCACCTCACACCAGTCAGAATGGCCATCATCAAAAATTCTACAAACAATAGATGCTGGAGAGAGTGTGGAGAAAAGTGAACCCACTTGCACTGTTTGTGGGAATGTAGATTGATACGGCCACTATGGAAAACATTATGGAGATTCCTTAAAAAACTCAAAGCAGAGCTACCATACGACCCAGTAATCCCACTACTGGGTATATACCCTGAGAAAACCATAATTCAAAAAGAGTCATGTACCACAATGTTCATTGCAGCTCTATTTACAATAGCCAGGACATGGAAGCAACCTAAGTGTCCACTGACAGATGAATGGATAAAGAAGATGTGGCACATGTATACAATGGAATATTACTCAGCCATAAAAAGGAACGAAACTGAGTTATTTGTAGTGAGGTGGATGGACCTAGAGTCTGTCATACAGAGTGAAGTAAGTCAGAAAGAGAAAAACAAATACCATATGCTAACACATATATATGGAATCTAAAAAAAAAACAAAAAAACGAAAAAAGAAAAGGTTCTGAAGAATCTAGGGGCAGGACAGGAATAAAGATGCAGACATAGAGAATGGACTTGAGGACACGGGGAAGGGGAAGTATAAGCTGGGATGAAGTGAGAGAGTGGCATGGACATATATACACTACCAAATGTAAAATAGATAGCTAGTGGGAAGCAGCCGCATAGCACAGAGAGATCAGCTCGGTGCTTTGTGACCACCTAGAGGGGTGGGATAGGGAGGGTGGCAGGGAGACGGAAGAGGGAGGAGATATGGGGATATGTATAGCTGATTCACTTTGTTATAAAGCAGAAACTAACACACCATTGTAAAGCAATTATCCTCCAATAAAGATGTTAAATTTTAAAAAAAGGGGGTAAGACTAAATAATCTCTAAAGGCTCTTTAGCTCTAAAATTCTGAACTTTGATGGCTATGGCAAGTCTCTATTGCTGAGTTAATAACCCTAGACTGTGTCCTTTAGGTATCTGTTATTCATCAACATCTTGATAATCACAGGGAAAGAATTTCACTACCTTTGAAGTTTTACATTGCTTAGAAGTATACTTTTTATCTGTGTGATGTCTCATGGTTTCCAAAGGACTTCCAATGTATTATCTTCTTGTATCCACAAAAATGCCCTGTGAAGTAGAACAGGCAGAATGTTAGTCGCTATTCAGTGGTTAAGTGGACAATGTCTCTGAGTAGTTTGATAATGGCCCAAATTAGATAAAAAGTTAAGGTCATTGTCGGAGCTTGAAATCAGATTTCTTAAAATCTAGTAGTATGTTTTCAGGACCCTGCTCTGAAGAGAGCACATATATGCTTGGGGTACACAGACAGAAATATTTTCATTCTGTTTATTGTTCATTCATTTACTGACCCTTCATGAATACATTCACTCCTTCAAGGAAGTATTTAAAGAATGTAAAACCCACCGAATCAGTATTCAGTTGCCAAAGTGTTATCTCAGCGCTGCTACTATTAGCCCTGTGTGGTGCCGCTTCCCTCATCTGCAAAACAGGGTTAATCACAGAACCTACCTCCTAATTCTGTTAAGATGATGGAAAAGTTGACGGGTGTCAAGGGCTCGGGGCAGTGCCTGCTCTATAGTACATACTGTATACCATTCCTATGTTTCTGCACTGTCTGTGCTTGGCACCAAGGGGAGAAAAGAGAATATAACTTATTTAGTTTATAGTTGGGAGTAGGGGGAAGAAAGGAGTTAATTGAGTGTTTCCATTTATAAATAACTTTGTAATATGCTATGGTGATGGGGTTAGGTGCACTCTGTAAGTAGGTGACCTCTTTTCTAAAAGCTCTGTAGTAATTGTGATTTTTAAAATGTCTGCCCTTGAGTTCAGACAATAGCTCTCTCGTTTCAAGGTGGGTGGGTGTCTGTGGTTGCCTCCCAGGGTCCCATTCTTCATTCTTCTGCTGCAGATCAGACATTCCTTAGAGGAGTCTCTCCCAGTTAGTTGCAGCTGCACAGCTGGATGGAGCTCACCTGCATCACCAGCTCTAGTGGCAGGTCCACTATTGTCAGCTATCTGGTGACCACAGTGACAAGTCAACCTTAGGATAAGGCAAACTCCATGGGAGACAGCAGGAAGAGAAGGAAAGAAATCATATTCTTAAATGCGTTTTTTGGTCTGCTAAATAAATCTCAAACCAAGATCAACTTTAATTCTGGACTTTATAGTAAATAGGTCAATGAATTTAGTAACTAACGTCTACTGTTTAAGCCGGTTGGAGGTGGGCTATGTCTTACACCTGGATTCACTCTACCTAAAATAGAGTGTAACTTGGATACATAAAATTGGGAAAGTGGGCTTAGTGGAGTCAAATGCAGAGTCCCCTCCAGAGGTCACGTCCCACCGCTACTGCCACCATCATCTTCCCCAATCCATATCTCCACATCAGGACTTATGTGGGCAATTCGTTTTACCTCACCCATCCTTCCTCTTCACTTTGTGGTTTGTCTCTGAAACAGATCAGGACTTGCAGCTCTAATTCCTGGGTGTTTGTGACTTCAACTTCATTTATCCCCATTCCCATCCTCCAGGTTACATTACAAACAACTGACGTCTATTTTGCCATCCATTTTCTCTTCTTTCTACCCATTACTAGCGTACCAGGTTCATATTCAATTAACATAATACTATGTTAATAGTTAATTAAAACCCAAATTTCCTTAAAAGGAGATATGCAAAGTTAACGAGTCTTGAATAAATGTTTCAGCAACTATTATGACTAGTAAGAGAGTCAGATTCTGAAAAGGGCTTCTGACCATCCAATTTCCAACATTTTTTTCTTCTTTGCTCGCAGTCTTCTGAGAATGTTAAAGAGATTCCCAGGTTTAAGCCTTGCTTTGATTTATTTGTTTCCTACCCATTAAAATATGTAAATAAATAATAATAAAAAAGCATAACAACTTGCTTGTCTGAAAAAGACATCCAATCCTTTCTAACTTAAGCAGGAACATTTCTATGCTTTTTGCATTAGTTGTCCTCTTCAAAATTGTTCTCACATTTATTATTCTTTGAGTTAAAATGTCTGTTTTTAAAAATCTCATATTTATTCCTCTGGATCTTATCACTATCTGTTCCTGACTGCCTGATTTTCCATGGTGACTTCAACTAATTTATTTCCATCTCCTCACGGCAAATGAAATTTCCTTAACCTTTCTCTGAGACATTACAAAGGATATTACTCACGGTGCTTAATTCCTTCCCACCTTTCTGGCAATTATATGCTCAGTGAGTTATTGTCAAAGGCTACAGAGAATTCTCCAGGTGATACATAAACCCAACTTTATCCAGAAGAAATAGAGCTCCCTGTGGTTTGCCTTATTTTCAGAATTATATCTATTGAAATATTTATTATATCGACTGTATGAGATAAAACCACACTTGTGGTTTTACTCTCTTTTAAATGTTCTCCATTTTGATCTACATCCCTGACTACTAATAGTAGGGGGTGTATGGGTACAGACTATTTTAGTCTTTCTTTGAAGGCCATAGAAATATGAACTCCATGTTTATTGAATTCCTATTATCAACTAAGCACCATATTGGTTATTTGGCAATTACCATTATTTATTAATAAAACTAATTGTGAATTATGTCCCCAGGTTAGACTCTGCTCTGAACTCTAGGTTTATATATGCTGCTGCCTGCTTGGTCTCTCCATTTTGATGGCCAGTGGTATCTCAAAATTATCATGTCCAAATTAAACTTGATCTCTCAGTCCTGCTTTTACCACAGGTTTCCCTGTATTCATTTTTCCCAATGCATATTAACTCCATCTCCAAGTCTTGTTATATCTTTCATAGAAGTATGTCTAGAATCTCATGCATTCTCACCACTGCCACCCCTTATCGAAGGCACCATGATATCTGTCCTCAACCAAAGCTTTGACCCCCAAACAGAATCCCATCTTTCCCCATGTCTGGAAATAACTGTGTAATAATGAGACTACTTGTTTCACAGGTTTTTAGAACCCCATCTTACCTAAAAGGAGATTGTTTGTGCATTCAACAAATAGTAGATGTTGAGGGTCTCTATCCTTGGTATTAACCACTTTATCAGGCAGGATTCCAGCAGGAAACAGGGTGCCTCCGTGTAGTTCAAATGAAATTGTTCAGATGGAATCATTCTTAGTACCCTTTGTAGAAGAATGAATTCTGTCTTCCCAATCTGAGTAAACTGGACATCCCTTTTATTAAAAATATTTTAGAGACTTCACCTGGAAGGTGCTTCATAAAGGAATGCCTACCCTCCTTAAGATTCTCCCTCGACACAGGCTATTTTTTCTTTCAGACCCATAATGAAAGTAAAATTTCAGTATGTCCAAGGAAACAGTTGCAAAGTTTACCCTGGATGGAGGCAAAATATACATAAAGGAATTCAAAATCTTGTGAACTTTTATCCTCAGGAAATTGGGAAGCATGCAGAGGAATAGATCCTAATTATGAAATATCAAAAGGGACAAAATCTAAGATTATACAAGATAAAATTTTTATTTTTATGGGTCTGCTCAACAAAAATTTAGATTCTAATGTGTTAGCTTGAAGGGCAGGAAGTATTTGTAATAAATTGTTTGGTGGATTATTAGGAGCCTAGATTAAGTGGTAGTCTATAATCGAAAAGGTTGACATGCCAGAACTTGCCTGGCATGCTGTAGAGGAAGAACTCATCTGAAGTGAATATTGAAATGAGTGCTGGATGGGATCTAGTCTGTGATAAACTCAGTCACATCCTAAACATAGCCCTGGGAAGACCCACAGGAAATTCACTTCTTTGAGCTATTTAAAAATTTTATTGTGGAGGAAAGCACCAGCATCTTGATAGGGGGAAATTCTACGATAGAATTGGGCTCTTTGATTTCAGTGAGACTAACAGGGTCTTTAAGTAACAGGGTACAGATGCTGGTGGCATTTCACCCCCTGACAGAAGGTCTTCACATTACTATAAAAGACTTCAAGGGTGGAGTAACTGTCAGTGTTTTGACCCTTAGGAATCTGTGTGGTGACTAATTGATCCTGTATCCAAAGGAATAGCGTAGTTGTGCAGCCCACTAAGAGGCTACTTGAGCCATATAAATCACATGACTGATGAGCACAAACCTGATTTGAGAAACTAAAGTGAGAATTTATGGCCTGAAACGTTATTCCCACAGTTAATTGTCACTGGGCTAGGGGCCCTTGAATTAAGAGGATGTTAGATACAATTGAAGATGTATGTTCATAGCAGTTGTATGTAATCCTATCTTAAATGTGTACGGTGAGTCTTTCTCTATGCTTTTCCCGAAAGTACCTAAAGCCATTTAACAAGGTTACTCTATAATGGAGAAAGGGGTACACCCAGATCTTCTGGGGTTCTGAGTTAGCACGAGTCAATCAGAACCGAAAGTGTCTGTATGTTAAGAGTGAGAGCTTATGATGGTCAGGCAATGAATGGAACGTGGCCTGAGTTAGTCACACAGTGGGTCAGAGTACCCAGGAGCCCATTCTGTGGTTATATCCCTAGTTCCTCAATGTGCAGTTGGAATGGAAGTCCTTAACCACTAGCAGCATCTCTATCTTGATTCCTTAGCATGTTGTGTTAAAAGCCAAGATTGATACTGGAGAATGATGGTGGATCATAGTAAACTTTACCAGGTGTTAGCACTAATTGCAGAATGTGTTCCAGAATTGGCCTCTTTATGCAAACAAGTCAAACAGCTCTGGGCTTCCCTGGTGGCACAGTGGTTAAAAATCCGCCCGCCAATGCAGGGGACACGGGTTCGAGCCCTGGTCCAGGAAGATCCCCCATGCCGCAGAGCAACTAAGCCCGTGCGCCACAACTACTGAGCCTGCGCTCTAGAGCCCATGAGCCACAGCTGCTGAGCCCACGTGCCACAACTAACGAAGCCCGTGTGCCTAGATCCCATGCTCCGCAACAAGAGAAGCCACCGCAATGAGAAGCCTGCGCACCACAACAAAGAGTAGCCCCCGCTCACCACAACTAGAGAAAAGCCTGCGTGCAGCAACGAAGACCCAATGCAGCCAAAAATAAATAAAATTTAAAAACAAACAGCTCTGGCAATATATATGTGGCTACTAATTGATCAAATAATTGGTTTCTCAGTCCCAATTAATATATTCAATTGGGAGCAGTTTCAACTGGCAACGACAGCACTTGCCCTGCACTGTTATTTTAGAATTATGTCAATTTAATGTGCTCTTTTTAGCATAACATGCAAAATTTTACTCATATTAATTTCTCCTAATACATCGTACTGTTACATAACATAAATGACTTTTTTCGTTGGATAGGAGAACATAGGAAAATCCTAGATGCTTTAATATTTCAGTGATATTTATACATTACGCCAGAAATATTTCAGTGATATTTATACATTAATGAAGCTTCTAGGGGCCTAATGGTCTGGATCAGGTTTGGATATAGCTGCTAAAGTATATTCCCTGTACCATCCATCATGGGAAAAAATAAATTATAACCTTTGTTGGGAATATTTTGATTTTAGAGACAACATATAACACATGTATATGCTGCTCTGATACATTTAGAGAATAACCCTTAAATCTCACAGTTTTTTAAAGTTAATATATTTTATTTATTTAAAGTTTGTTTTAGAAAAACTGAAAATGAAGTACAGAAAGTTCCCATATACTTCCTGTTTGCCTCACATAGTTACCTCTATTATTAACATCTTGCATTAAATATGGTGCAATTCTTACAATTGATTAATATGATGCATTATTTTTACCTAAAATCCATAGTTTACATTAGGATTTATTCTTTGCATTGTAATGTTCTATAAGTTTTGACAAATGCAGGTATCCACCATGACATCATTCAGAGCAGTTTCATTGCCCTAAAAATCTCCCATGTTCCACCTACTCATCCCTCTCTCCATCCTTCTAGCCCTTGGCAGCCACTGATCATTTTAAAAAATGTAATTTGTGGTAAAATGCACATAAAATTTATCTTCTTAACTATTTTTAAGTGTAGAGTTAAGCAGCATTAAGAACATTTATATTGTTGTGCAATCAATCTCCAGATTTGTTTTCATCTTGCAAAACTGAAACTCTATACTCATTAAAAAACAACTCCACATTCCTCCCTTCTCCCAGCATCTCACAACCACCATTCTACTTTCAGTTTCTATGAATCTGACTACTCTAAGTAGCTCATGTAAGTGAAATAATACAGTATTTGTCATTTTGTGACTGGCTTATTTCGCAAAGTGTAATATCCTCAGGTTCATCCATATTGTAGCATATGTCAAAATGTCCTTCTTTATTAAGACTGAATAATGTTTTATTACATGTATATATCATATTTTTTAATCCATTCATCCATCAATATGTACTTGGGTTGCTTCCATTTTTTTGGCTATTGTAAATAGTGTGACTATGGACATAAGTGTACAAATGTCTCTTTAAGACCCTGCTTTCAATTCTTTTGTGTTTATACCCAGACGTGCATTTTCTGGATAAATGGTAATCCCACTTTTAATTTTTTGAAGAACCACCATACTGTTTTCCATAGAATTATCCATAAGTCTGACAGTTTAGAGGGCTGTGATACAGGTTCATTATTTGATGCAGCTGCCCTGACACATGGGCCTTATAATCCAGTAGATTCGATGGTACTTTTAAGTGATGTGTCAGATATGGATGCTCTACAGTGCCTCCATAAGCCTAAAATAGTCATCACAGCCTAGACTCCTATTGTTTGGGAGTAAAGACTATGTTATACTGTACAGACAGTTGTCTCCCATTGAGAAGGCGCTCCTGGCGTGCTGCGAGGCTCTGGTGGAGATAGAATGCCTGACCACGGGGCAGCAAGAGATGATGCTTGCTGAGCTTCCCAGCATGAACTGGGTGTTAATCTAATTTTAAATATCATAACGTTGGGTAAACACAATAGCATTTCATCCATAAATGGAAAGGATTTGTTTGAGGTCAGGCCTGAGCAGATCTAGAAATCATAAAGTAAATTGCATAAGAAGAGGACTCACATTCCCATAGGCCTTCATCTTGCTGTTGCTCTGCTCTCCTTCAGCCCACACCTGTGAGATCCTCACGAGTCTTCCTTTAAAGATGGGCATTTATATTAATTTGATACCAGCTAAAAGTGAATTGCAACTGCATCTAGTTTACTCTAATGACAATGTCTGTTAGCAAATTACCTCAAAACAGAGTAGCTTAAAACAACTTTTGTTGTTACTGTTATCTCTCATAGTTCTGGCAGTTAACAGACTTCAGCTAGGCAGTTCTCCATCAGTTTCTCCGTTGTTTCAGTCTGGGGCTGGGATCATAAGGTGACTTGCTCATTCGCGTGTCTTCTGGTTGACACTGGCTGTTGCCTCAAAATAGGGGGACTGAAACAGATAGGGTCCCTTAAGCATTTATCACCTTCTCATGATTTCTCCTGCATGGACTTCTCCTATGACAACTCAGGCCACCAAAGGAGCATTTCCAAAGAAAGACAGATAGAAATTGTATCCCTTTGATGACATAACCCCAGGCATTGTAGAACATCATTTCCACCATTTTCTCTTGATCAGACAAGTCACAAGCCCCCACCCAGTTTTAAAAGAAGGAAACAGAGACCTTACCTCTTAATTATAATAGTGTCAGTTCCATTTTAAGAAGAATTGAAGAACGTGAAGAAATATACGTAACACACACACATACACAGACACATAGAGTCAGTTCTCATCCTTTGCAATAGTTATGTCCTACACAGCTGCCTCAGACACTGAATTAGCAAATACTCAACCAGTGCTCCTAGGAGAAATACAGTTAGTTTCCTGCAAGATTCTGGTCACATATTTTCATCAAGTGATTAACACATATCATTGTTCTATACACATTTCTGTTTAATGACACTTTTTTTTAAACAACTTTATTGGAGTATAGTTGCTTTACAATGGTGTGTTAATTTCTGCTGTATAACAAAGAGAATCAGCTATATGTATACATATATCCCCACATCCCCTCCCTTTTGCGTGTCCCTCCAAACCTCCCTATCCCAACCCTCTGGGTGGTTACATAGCACGGAGCTGATCTCCCTGTGCTATGCGGCTGCTTCCCACTAGCTATCTATTTTACATTTGGTAGTGTATATATGTCCATGCCACTCTCTCACTTCGTCCCAGCTTACCATTCCCCCTCCCAGTGTCCTCAGGTCCGTTCTCTACATCTGCGTCTTTATTCCTGTCCTGCCCCTAGGTTCATCAGAACCATTTTTTTTTTTTAGATCCCATATATATGTGTTAGCATATGGTATTTGTTTTTCTCTTTCTGACTTATTTCACTCTATATGACAGACTCTAGGTCCATCCATCGCACTACAAATAACTGAATTTCGTTTCTTTTTATGGCTGAGTAATATCCCATTGTATATATGTGCCACATCTTCTTTATCCATTCATCTGTTGATGGACACTTAGGTTGCTTCCACGTCCTGGCTATTGTAAATAGAGCTGCAATGAACATTGTGGTACATGACTCTTTTTGAATTATGGTTTTCTCAGGGTATATGCCGAGTAGTGGGATTGCTGGGTCGTATGGTAGTTCTATTTTCAGTTTTTTAAGGAACCTCCATACAGTTCTCCATAGTGGCTGTATCAATTTACATTCCCACCAACGCTGCAAGAGGATTCCCTTTTCTCCACACTGCCTCCATCATTTATTATTTGTAGATTTTGTGATGATGGCCATTCTGACTGGTGTGAGGTGATACCTCATTGTAGTTTTGATTTTCATTTCTCTAATGATTAGTGATGTTGAACATCCTTTCATGTGTTTCTTGGCAATCTGTATATCTTCTTTGGAGAAATGTCTATTTAGGCCTTCTGCCAATTTTTGGATTGGGTTGTTTGTTTTTTTGATATTGAGCTGCATGAGCTGCTTGTATACTTTGGAGATTAATCCTTTGTCAGTTGCTTAGTTTGCAAGTATTTTCTCCCATTCTGAGGGTTGTCTTTTTGTCTTGTTTATGGTTTCCTTTGCTGGGCAAAAGCTTTTAAGTTTCATTAGGTCCCATTTGTTTATTTTTGTTTTTATTTCCATTTCTCTAGGAGGTGGGTCAAAAAGGATCTTGCTGCGGTTTATGTCATAGAGCGTTCTGCCTGTTTTCCTCTAAGAGTTTTACAGTGTCTGGCCTTCCATTTAGGTCTTTAATCCATTTTGAGTTTATTTTTGTGTGTGGTGTTAGGGAGTGTTCTAATTTCATTCTTTTACATGTAGCTGTCCAGTTTTCCCAGCACCACTTATTGAAGAGGCTGTCTTTTCTCCATTGTATATTTTTTCCTCCTTTATCAAAGATAAGGTGACCATATGTGCTTGGGTTTATCTCTGGGCTTTCTATCCTGTTCCATTGATCTATATTTCTGTTTTTGTGCCATTACCATACTGTCTTAATTACTGTAGATTTGTAGTATAGCCTGATTCCTCCAGCTCTGTTTTAGTTTTCAAGATTGCTTTGGCTATTCGGGCCCTTTTATGTTCCCATACTAATTGTGCATTTTTTTGTCCTAGTTCTGTGAAAAATGCCATTGGTAGTTTGATAAGGATTGCAGCGAATCTGTAGATTGCTTTGGGTAGTATAGTCATTTTCACAATGTTGATTCTTCCAATCCAAGAACATGGTATATCTCTCCAACTGTTTGTATCATCTTTAGTTTCTTTCATCAGTGTCTTATAGTTTTCTGCCTACAGGTCTTTTGTCTCCTTAGGTAGGTTTATTCCTAGGTATTTTATTCTTTTTGTTGCAATGGTAAGTGGGATTGTTTCCTTAATTTCTCTTTTCTCTAATTGTTTCCTTAATTTTTCCTTAATTTTTCATCATTAGTGTATAGGAATGCAAAAGATTTCTGTGCATTAATTTTGTATCCTGCTACTCTACCAAATTCATTGATTACCTCTAGTAGTTTTCTGGTAGCATCTTTAGGATTCTCTACATATATTATCATGTCATTGGCAAACAGTGAGAGTTTTTCTTCTTCTTTTCCGATTTGGGTTCCTTTTATTTATTTTTCTTCTCTGATTGCTGTGGCTAAAACTTCCAAAACTATGTTGAATAATAGCAGTGAGAGTGGACAACCTTGTCTTGTTCCTGATCTTTGAGGAAATGGTTTCAGTTTTACACCATTGAGAACAATGTTGGCTGTGGGTTTGTCATACATGGCCTTTATTTTGTTGAGGTAGGTTCCCTCTATGCCTACTTTCTGGAGAGTTTTTATATAAATGGGTGTTGAACATTGTCAAAAGCTTTTTCTGCATCTATTGAGAATATTATATGGTTTTTATCCTTCAATTTGTTAATATGGTGTATCACATTGATTTTCGTATATTGAAGAATCCTTGCATTGCTGGGATAAACCCTACTTTATCATGCTGTATGATCCTTTTAATGTGCTGTTGGATTCTGTTTGCTTGTATTTTGTTGAGGATATTTGCATCTATAGTCATCAGTGATACTGGCCTGTAGTTTTCTTTTTTTGTGACTTCTTTGTCTGGTTTGGGTGTCAGGGTGATGGTGGCCTCATAGAATGAGTTTGGGAGTGTTCCTCCCTCTGCTATATTTTAGAAGGGTTTGAGAAGGATGGGTGTTAGCTCTTCTCTAAGTGTTTGATAGAATTCGCCTGTGAAGCCATCTGGTCCTGGACTTTTGTTTGTTGGAAGATTTTTAATCACAGTTTCAATTTCAGGGCTTGTGATTGGACTGTTTATATTTTCTGTTTCTTCCTGGTTCAGTCTCGGAGGGTTGTGCTCTGCTAAGAATGTTTCCATTTCTTCCAGGTTGTCCATTTTGTTGGCATATGGTTGATTGTAGTAATCTCTCATGATCCTTTGTATTTCTGCAGTGTCAGTTGTTATTTCTCTTTTTTCATTTCGAATTCTGTTGATTTGAGTCTTCTCCCTTTTTTTCTTGATGATTCTGGCTAATGGTTTATCAATTTTGTTTATGTTCTCAAAGAACCATCTTTTAGTTTTATTGATCTTTGCTATTGTTTCCTTCATTTCTTTTTCATTTATTTCTGATCTGATCTTTATGATTTCTTTCCTTCTGCTAACTTTGGGGTATTTTTCTTCTTCTTTCTCTAATTGCTTTAGGTTAGGTTTTTTATTTGAGGTGTTTCTTGTTTCTTGAGGTGGGATTGTATTGCTATAAACTTCCCTGTTAGAACTGCTTTTGCTGCATCCCATAGGTTTTGGGTCATCGTGTTTTCATTGTCATTTGTTTCTAGGTGTTTTTTGATTTCCTCTTTGATTTCCTCAGTGATCTCTTGGTTATTTAGTAGTGTATTGTTTAGCCTCCATGTGTTTGTATTTTTTACACATTTTTTCCTTTAATTGATATCTAGTCTCACAGCATTGTGGTCAGAAAAGATACTTGATACGATTTCAATTTTCTTAAATTTATGAAGGCTTGATTTGTGACCCAAGATATGATCTATCCTGGAGAATGTTCCATGAGCATTTGAGAAGAAAGTGTATTCTGCTGCTTTTGGATGGAATGTCCTATAAATATCAATTAAGTCCATCTTGTTTAATGTATCATTTAAAGCTTGTGTTTCCTTATTTATTTTCATTTTAGATGATCTGTCCATTGGTGAAAGTGGGGTGTTAAAGTCCACTACTATGATTGTGTTACTGTCGATTTCCCCTTTTATGGCTGTTAGCATTTGCCTTATGTATTGAGGTGCTCCTATGTTGGGTGCATAAATCTTTACAATTGTTTTATCTTCTTGGATTGATCCCTTGATCATTATGTCATGTCCTTCTTTGTCTCTTGTAATAGTCTTTATTGTAAAGTCTATTTTTTCTGATATGAGAATTGCTACTCCAGCATTCTTTTGATTTCCATTTGCATGGAATATCTTTTTCCATCCCCTCACTTTCAGTCTGTATGTGTCCCTAGGTCTCTTGTAGACTGCATATATACAGGTCTTGTTTTTGTATCCATTCAGCCAGTCTATGTCTTTTGGTTGGAGCATTTAATCCATTTACATTTAAGGTAATTATCAATACGTATGTTCCTATTACCATTTTCTTAATTGCTTTGGATTGTTTTTGTGGGTTCTTTTCTTCTCTTGTGTTTCCCACTTAGAGAAGTTCCTTTAGCATTTGTTGTAGAGCTGGTTTGGTGGTGCTGAATTCTCTTAGCTTTTGCTTTTCTGTAAAGCTTTTGATTTCTACGTCGAATCTGAATAAGATGCTTGATGGGTAGAGTTATCTTGGTTGTAGGGTTTTCCCTTTCATCATTTTAAATATGTCCTGCCACACCCTTCTGGCTTGCAGAGTTTCTGCTGAAAGATCAGCTGTTAACCTTATGGGGATTCCCTTATATGTTATTTGTTTGTTTTCCCTTGCTGCTTTTAATATTTTTTCTTTGCATTTAATTTTTGATAGTTTGATTACTATGTGTCTTGGCATGTTTCTCCTTGGATTTATCCTGTATGTGACTCTATGTGCTTCCTGGACTTGATTGACTATTTCCTTTCCCATTTTAGGGAAGTTTTCAACTATAATCTCTTCAAGTATTTTCTCAGTCCCTTTCTTTTTCTCTTCTTCTTCTGGGACCCCTATAATTCGAATGTTGGTGCATTTAATGTTGTCTCAGAGGTCTCTGATACTGTCCTCAATTCTTTGCATTCCTTTTTCTTTATTCTGCTCTGTGGTAGTTATTTCCACTATTTTATCTTCCTGGTCCCTTATCCATTCTTCTGCTTCAGTTATTCTGCTATTGATTCCTTCTAGAGAATTTTTAATTTCATTTATTGTGTTGTTCATCATTGTTTGTTTGCTCTTTATTTCTTCTAGGTCCTTGTTAAATGTTTCTTGTATTTTCTCCATTCTATTTCCAAGATTTGGATCATCTTTACTATCATTACCCTGAATTCTTTTTCAGGTAGACTGCCTATTTCCTCTTCATTTGTTTGGTCTGGTGGGTTTTTACCTTGCTTCTTCATCTGCTGCGTATTTCTCTGTCTTCTCCTTTTGCTTAACTTACTGTGTTTGGGATCTCCTTTTCGCAAGCTGCAGGTTCGTAGTTCCCATTGTTTTTGGTGTCTACCCACAGTGGGTGATGTTACTTCAGGGGGTTGTGTAGGCTTCCTGGTGGAGGGGACTGGTGCCTGTGCTCTGGTGGGTGGGGCTGGATCTTGTTTTTCTGCTGGGCAGGGCCGCATCTGGTGGTGTGTTTTGGGGTGTTTGTGAACTTAGCATGTCATATTGTTTTAGGCAGCCTCTCTGCTAATGGGTGGGGTTGTGTTCCTGTCTTGCTAGTTGTTTGGCATAGGGCATCCAGCACTGGAGTTTGCTGGCCGTTGGGTGGAGCTGGCTCTTAGCGTTGAGACAGAGATCTCTGGGAGAGCTCTCACCGATTGATATTATGTGGGGCTGGTAGGTCTCTTGTGGTCCAATGTCCTGAACTCGGCTCTTCCACCTCAGAGGCTCTGGCCTGACACCAAGCCGGAGCACCAAAACCCTGTCAGCCACATGGCTTAGAAGAAAAGGGAGAAAAAAATAAAGAAAAAAAATAATAAAAAAAGAAAAAAATTATTAAAATAAAAATATAAGAATAATAATAATAAAAGAAGAGAGCAACCAAACCAATAAACAAATTCACCAATGATAACAAGCGCTAAACACTAAACTAAGATAAACATAAAAATCAGAAACAAATCTGTCACAGACAGCAAACCCCAAGTCTACAGTTGCTCCCAAAGTCCACCACCTCAATTTTGGGATGATTCGTTGTCTATTCAGGTATTCCACAGATGCAGGGTACATCAAGTTGATTGTTGGGATTTAATCCGCTGCTCCTGAGGCTGCTGGGAGAGATTTCACTTTCTCTTGTTTGTTTGCACAGCTCCTGGTGTTCAGCTTTGGTGTTGGCCCCACCTCTGCGTGTTGTTGGTTACCTTCAGGCATCTGTTCCCCCCCAGACAGGACAGGGTTAAAGTAGCGGCTGATTAGTGGGCTCTTGCTCACTCATGTTGGGGGAGGGGGAGGGGTATGGTAGTTATAATTGGAATGCGGGGCAAGCCTGCAGCAACAGACACTGGTGTGATGTTGCAACAGCCTGAGGTGCGCCGTGTGTTCTCCTGGGGAAGTTGTCCCTGGATCACGGGATCCTGGCAGTGGCAGGCTGCACAGGCTCCCGGGAGGGGAGATGTGGATAGTGACCTGTGCTTGCACACAGGCTTCTTGGTGGCAGCAGCAGCAGCCTTAGCATCTCATGCCCATCTCTGGGGTCCGAGCTGGTAGCCGCGGATCACACCCATTTCTGGAGACCGTTTAGGCAGTGCTCTGAATCCCCTCTCCTTGTGCACCCCGAAACAATGGTCTCTTGCCTCTTAGGCAGGTCCTGAGTTTTTCCCGACTCCCTCCTGGTTAGCTGTGGTGCACTAGCCCCCTTTAGGCTGTGTTCACGCGGCCAACCCCAGTCCTCTCTCCGGGACCCGACCTCTGAAGCCTGAGCCTCAGCTCCCAGCCCCCACCTGCCCCAGTGGGGGAGCAGACAAGCCTCTTGGGCTGGTGAATGCTGGTCGATACCGATCCTCTGTGCGGGAATCTCTCCGCTTTGCCCTCCGCACCCCTGTTGCTGCACTCTCCTCCGTGGCTCCAAAGCTTCCCCCCCCCCCACCCGCAGTCTCCACCCGCAAAGGGCTTCCTAGTGTGTGGAAACCTTTCCTCCTTCACAGCTCCCTCCCAGAGGTGCAGGTCCCATCCCTATTCTTTTGTCTCTGTTTTTTCTTTTTCCTTTTGCCCTACCCAGGTGCGTGGGGAGTTTCTTGCCTTTTGGGAAGTCTGAGGTCTCTGCCAGCTTTCAGTAAGTGTTCTGTAGGAGTTGTTCCACATGTAGATGTATTTTTATGTATTTGTGGGGAGGAAGGTGATCTCCACGTCTTACTCCTCTGCCATCTTGAACGTGACCCCTAATGACACTTTTTAATATATACTGTTGATTCACTAAAATTGAACTCATGGCCAGTAGCACCATAACTCATGCCTCAATGAAGCTTATTAAAAAGTGTTTTTTCCCTGTAAGGTACATAACAGTCTACTTTTGCTGAAGAACATAAGACAGTACTTTAGCACTACACTTGGGGCCCATTTAAAGCAGCAAAATTACCAAGAAAAAGCACAAAAATGTGAAAAACATAGCACTGCATAGATCACAAAAAGATACTCATTTATTGCACGAGAGCTGAAAGAAGAAAGGCCAGCATGTCTTGTCTGACCTCATCTGGGAACATGAATGGTAGGTAACTTGCTTGAATTTTTTGCCACTTTGTGCATATCTGCAAATGGCTGCAAAAGCACCAGGAATTACTTTTTTAAATTTAATTTTATTTATTTATTTTTTGTATAGCTGGTTCTTATTAGTTATCTATTTTATACATATTAGTGTATATATGTCAATCCCAATCTCCCAATTCATCCCACCACCAAAAGCACCAGGACTATTGATTTGCGGGCTACAAATAAATTTTAGCAAGTAGACAAAGTAACAAATATGGAATCTGAGAATATTGAGGAGTAGTTCTATATGAATGTATATTTCCATGTTTGGAAAATATAACCTGCTACACATCACAGTCATGGGTGGCCCAGAAAATGTGATGAATGAAGTCTTCCTAGTGAGTGGCAGGACTTCTAGCAGAATATCAAGCTGCCTACTCTGCATGTTGTGAAAGTTGCCCTGGGTGATCAGGAACTTGTAAAGAAGGAGATTAGAACATTGGCGGTAAGGTGGTATGATGCAAAGCTACATTTATGCACCTCTCAGAATACAGATGGGAGACATAACATCCATTCTCTGTGTAAAAGCTCATCTCCACTGCAGAGATCTGAATAAGCAGGTGGAAATGGTGACACAATCTGTAACGCCAGTCTTTCCCCAAGTACCCTGGCACCTGCTGTATGATCCTGTGTATAAGTGACCACAGAGACATGAGAATGCTATACACAGACTTTACAATTTAGCTACTAACAAGTGCCCAAACCACCAATAGCAGAGGCTAGAGCTGAGCCCCTGATAAAACACCATGAGTGGATTAACCAGGCACCTGGAGACAGGTGGTTACATTGGTCCCCCTTCTATTATGGAGTGATATATCACAGGAATAGATATGTATTCTGGATATGGATGTGCTTTTCCTGCCCTCAAGTCTTTTCCCATCATCACTACTAAAGGGAAACCTTATTCACACTCATGTTCTTCCACTTTACATGGCTTCTTACTAAGGTGATAATTTTACAGCACACGAAGTTTAACAATGCACTTATGCCCATAGGATCCACTGGTCTTCTCACACCTCCTATCACCCAGGAGCAGCTGGCTTACTAGGAAACTGGAATGCTCTCTGAGTACCTGAGAGATGACCACCAATGTGGTTGGAATGCATCTTTCAGGATGCAGAACAGGCCAATACGTGGTGCCCTTTCTATGTATTTCCCTCTTAGTCAAATACATGGACCCAGAAGCAAGGGTCTGAATGAATGATCTCTTTCACTATTACATAAAATAACTGTCTTCTACAATGTGTGCATTGCTTCTTCACAACCTGAGTTTGATAGGTTGCAAATCACTTAGATGAAAGCTGAGAATTTCCTATGGTCACTTGCATTCTTGGGTTACTGAGGAAAAATATGGGTTAATATATTAGCTAGCACGATTGACTCTGATTACCAAGGAATGTCAGTTGTGTCTAGAATCTAGGGGATTTACTGGGTTTCTCTTAATACTGTTGTATTCAATAACATATACCAGTGGAAGACTGTGACCATTCAATAAAGACGGGATGAATAAGGACTGAAATTCTGTGACAACTCATTTATAAAATGGAAATAATAAGAGTACAGTTATCTCACGGAGAGGTGATCAAACTAAGTTAGATGCAAGACATTAATGACAGCACTAGAATATGGCATGCACCATATTTTTTGTTTTTCCTTCCATAGAGCAAGCTCCCTGAGGGCAGGAATAGAGTTTGTGTGTGTGTGTGCATATGTGTGTGTGTGTTATATGTGTATATATATTCTGGTAGGTTTTCACTAATAGGTTTTCAAAACCTTGAATGAATAAACAAATTAGTTAATATATAAAATAATATACCAGTATTTAACTTGAACATATTCCCAGCAATATGTCTGGAAAACTGAATATAGTAGGAAGTTGGATAAGGTGGAACAACTGTTTAGGAAAGTGCTTTTCCACATTTGTACGTTATTAGCCAGTAACTCACCTCCCCTCCTACTTGCCTATTCTACTGTGTCCCTCTCTACCTGTTACCAGAGAAATACCTCCCGACCTGACCACTGGTCTTTCACTATATCTGTTGCTTCTCTCAAGTTTGCCTCCTTCTTACATAACATTAATTTCCATACTCATCCCTTCAGTAACTTTCATAAACAGCAATTGCTCTTGGCTAGTAATTTTAGATTATTCTCTATTTTAGAAAATTCTATTATTCTTTTAATTCAGAAAGTAGGTTTTGTGTTCTTTCGCCTTTGTAGGCACTCTTAAAATGATGTTTTATAGTGAGTTCAATTACTGTGATGTGAGGAAGAATGTTATTGATTTTTTTATATACTGAAAATAAAAAAGAATGAAAAAATGAAGAAGAAATGAAACAACGTGTGCAGAAGATGCACATCTGTAACGTTCCCACAGTCGTGGCCCAAACTGCAGTGAAGTAAGGTGAGGATTTTGAGCTCATCCTCTTTACTTGGACTGGAACAGCAGTTCCATAAAAATGTTCTGTACCTGAAAAGGGTGAAGTTAGCTGTAAATCGGGCCTCAGCTAAGATTGTGAGAAATAACAACTTTGTTCTCTATTTTGAATTAAAGTCTTTAAGAAAATAATCTGCAGTCATATCCTCCAAAGCCTCTGTAGTCCTTTCAGTCTTCTCTGTTTTACGTAATCTTCTCTCCATCATCTTGGGCAATCTTTCATTTGGGCACATACCAATTCTCCTCTTCCCTCATTTGCACAAACACATGGAGACCAGTTATTTAATATGTTTTGCTTTCTCCTATATTCTCCACTTTTAAACCTCAATCACCATTCTTTTTTTTTTTTTTAAAGATTTATTTATTGATTGATTGATTGCTATGTTGGGTCTTCGTTTCTCTGCTAGGGCTTTCTCTAGTTGCGGCAAGCGGGGGCCACTCTTCATCGCGGTGCGCGGGCCTCTCACTATCGTGGCCTCTCTTGTTGCGGAGCACAGGCTCCAGACGCGCAGGCTCAGTAGTTGTGGCTCATGGGCCCAGTTGCTCCGCGGCATGTGGGATCTTCCCAGACCAGGGCGCGAACCTGTGTCCCCTGCATTAGCAGGCAGATTCTCAACCACTGCACCACCAGGGAAGCCCTCAATCACCATTCTTAAGAGAGCCCTCTCTTTCTTTCAGTGTTGATTACCACAAACAAGAAAATCATTGCCTTTGTTCAGAGAAGAAGGTTATATATGTTATTATAATTCACAAAAATATTAAATTGTGTTGTTGAATGACTTCTTGTTTGTTTCTTTGATTTTATGATTTAGTAGCCAAGGTTTCCTTTTTTTTTTTTCTGGATCATATGGTAGTTCTATTTTTAATTTTTTGAGGGACCTTCATATTGTTTTCCATAGTAGCTGCACCACAAGGTTTCTAATTATCAAATTGAATTGTTGCTTTTAGATGTTTCTAAGGTGTCTCATTTTCTTGGTTACATTATGCTCTAGTCACCTTGCCTTGTGTCTCCTGCTGTCTTTTCTTTCTTTCTTTTTTATTTTTTTGGACAATTAGGACAATATTTATGAAACGAATATATCATTTATAGGACAATAGCTGGAAGGAAATGTACCTGTCCAAAGTAAATTGCCAGTTTTCATGATTCATCATTCCCACGCCCTATTTCCCTGGCAAAGAACTCATTAATATCATTCTAAGAAAGTGAGCATTTCTGTGAACCATAAATTATGTGTTTTTTCATTTCCTATTAAAGACTACTTACAGGAATTATTTTGTTTTGTTATTTTCATTTTTTATTATTTATTTTTGGCTGCATTGTGTCTTCACTGCTGTACACAGGCTTTCTCTAGTTGCGATGAGCAGGGGCTACTCTTCGTTACAGTGCACAGGCTTTCATTGTGGTGGCTTCTCTTGTTGTGGAGCACAGGCTCTAGGCGCACGAGCTTCAGTAGTTGTGGCACATGGGCTCAGTAGTTGTGGCACACGGGCTTAGGTGCTTTGCAGCATGTAGGATCTTCCCAGCAGGGATTGAACCAGTGTCCCCTGCATTGGCAGGCAGATTCTTTTTTTTTTTAATGAATTTAATTTTATTTCTTTTTTTATACAGCAGGTTCTTATTAGTCATCCATTTTATACACATCAGTGTCTACATGTCAATCCCACTCTCTAAATTCATCACACCACCACCCCCACCACCCCCGCCGCTTTCCCCCCTTGGTGTCCATACGTTTGTTCTCTACATCTGTGTCTCTATTTCTGTCCTGCAAACTGGTTCATCTGTACCATTTTTCTAGGTTCCTCATAAATGCGTTAATATACGATATTTGTTTTTCTCTTTCTGACTTACTTCACTCTGTATGACAGTCTCTAGATCCATCCACGTCCCTACAAATGACCCAATTTCATTCCTTTTTATGACCGAGTAATATTCCATTATATATATGTACCACAACTTCTTTATCTATTCATCTGTCAATGGGCATTTAGGTTGCTTCCATGACCTGGCTATTGTAAATAGTGCTGCAATGAACATTGGGTGCATCTGTCTTTGTGAATTATGGTTTTCTCTGGGTATATGCCCAGTAGTGGGATTGCTGGGTCATTTGGTAATTCTATTTTTAGTTTTTTAAGGAACCTCCATAGTGGCTGTATCAATTTACATTCCCACCAACAGTGCAAGAGGGTTCCCTTTTCTCCACACCCTCTCCAGCATTTGTTGTTTGTAGATTTTCTGATGATGCCCATTCTAACTGGTGTGAGGTGATACCTCATTGTAGTTTTGATTTGCATTTCTCTAATAATTAGTGATGTTGAGCAGCTTTTCATGTGCTTCTTGGCCATCTGTATCTCTTCTTTGGAGAAATGTCTATTTAGGTCTTCTGCCCGTTTTTGAATTGGGTTGTTTGTTTCTTTAAAATTGAGCTGCATGAGCTGTTTATATATTTTGAAGATTGATCCTTTGTCCATTGATTCATTTGCAAACATTTTCTCCCATTTTGAGGGTTATCTTTTCGTCTTGTTTATGGTTTCCTTTGCTGTGCAAAAGCTTTGAAGTTTCATTAGGTCCCATTTGTTTATTTTT